>NC_045438.1:84674115-84834184 GCF_002776525.5 Piliocolobus tephrosceles
GGGCGTGGTGGCACACACCTGTGGTCCCAGCTACTTGGGAGGCTGAGGCAAGAGAATGGCTTGAACCCAGGAGGTGGAGGTTGCAGTGAGCCAGACCTGACTGCACTCCAGCCAGGGCGACAGAAAGAGACTCTGTCTCAAAAAAGAAAATAGGGCAGCTGCCATGCTGTTACTTTCTTACATAATCTTTAGTGAGGAAAGTCAAAAGTGGTTCAGTGCATGACATGCGTTTAGGTTAGATAAATTCAACTTAGTACCCAGCAAAAGAAAAGTAAGGCACGGCTACTTACTCTACTCAGTGAATCTTGTGCCTTAGATATGAATCTGCTGGTCTGTGTGAGGCCAGTTCCTCTGTACCTTCTAGTGTAAAAAGCATCTTGCTGTATGAGTGTTGTTCAAAGTAATGGTTTCTAAACACTGACAATTTTATCTGGTGCTCATATGCATCATTTGAAACCACACTGTACATAGTGATGGTGTCCTTGTATTGGAAGACCTTCCCTGTTGCCAACTTCCTTACCTTAAATAGATGGAAAATCAGTAAAATCACCTATTCTTTCCCTAGATTTGTACTAACTATTGTTTAAAAACAAAACACATGGTTGGAGGCAAGACTAGAAGAATATTGAGAAAAAATATTGAGCTAATTGCTATGAAGGGAAATCATGGAAATCTCATTGACTTAACGTGAGAAATTTATTCTTTGATCACACTCATTTGGTGGGCTGTGTTCCACACCCTCACTCAAGGACCCCTAGAATGACAGAGGCTCTGTCTTTAATACATGGATTCCAGGGTGTCAAAGCCTCTATTTGTCCAGTTGCTTTCTATGATAATGGTAGTACTTGTGTTTAGTTTGCATATCATAAATTTCGTAACATTCAAGCTGACAGTCCTGGGTACATATGTAGAGGTGTTTACATTCTGTTGAATAAGAAATCCTGGCACCTTTTAAATGAAGATGAAAAGATACCTCATCTAACTTAACTACCTATGCTGGTCATTGTCTTTCCCAAAGCGCTGCAGGGCTCTGACTTGCAGTTGATTATTTATGATACCTTGGGGTTTCCCCTTATTTTTAGCCTTGGCAACATTTTGACTTTTTTTTTTTTGGAGACATATTCATCTAGCTTTCTTTTGTTTTGTTTTGTTTTGTTTTTTTTTTTAGACGGAGTTTCGCTCTTTTTGCCCAGGCTGGAGTGCAATGGGGCAATCTTGGCTGACTCTTACAACCTCCACCTTCTGGCTTTAAGTCATTCTCCTGCCTCAGCCTCCCGTGTAGCTGGGATTACAGGTGTATACCACCACGCCCAGCTAATTTTGTATTTTTGTTTTATTTTTTTGAGGTGGAGTCTCGCTCTGTCACCCAGGCTGGAGTGCAATGGCACAATCTCAGCTCACTGCAACCTCCGCCTCCCAGGTTCAAGTGATTCTCCTGCCTCAGCCTCCTGAGTAGCTAGGATTACAGGCGCCCACCAAGACGCCCAGCTAATTTTTGTGTTTTTAGTAGAGATGGGGTTTCACCAGGTTGGCCAGGCTGGTCTTGAACTCCTGACCTCAGGTGATCTGCCTGCCTCAGCCTCCCAAAGTGCTGGGATTACAGGCGGGAGCTGCTGCAGCCAGTTCATCTAGCATTTTTATGTGCTTGAAGCAGGGAGTGAGGTGGGGAGGGCGAGCAGCTACCCATTAATGTCATCTCAGCCCACCACGTTGCCAGAGGTCTAAGGTGTTCTTTATTCTAAGCTTGTATTAATACCTGCTTTTATATTCCTGAATGAAGGAGGTTTGATTATGCAGCTTAAATATCCCAAATCCTAAATCTGAAGTGCTCCAAAATCTGAAACTTTTTGCATACTGACATGCTCAAAGAAATGCTCACTGGAGCATTTTGGGTTTTGGATGCTGAACTTGTTAAGTATAACGCGAATATTCCAAAATCTAAACTCCAAAACACTTCCGTTTCCAAATATTTTGGATGACGGATACTCATAAAACTCTTCAAAGACTGTGAGCACACACACGGGCACACACACACACACACAATCCTCCAATTACATAATTAGTTCTAAGGTTTGCAAACCAAAAGTTTTTCTGGACATGGACTTTTACCCCATATCTGCATGGTAATTTTGTATGTTAATGAGTTGTCTTAAAGTCCCAGAATTCTCTTGGGAGTAGAGCATTAAATAATGAACTTAA
Organism: Piliocolobus tephrosceles; assembly: GCF_002776525.5. Taxonomy (NCBI): domain Eukaryota; kingdom Metazoa; phylum Chordata; class Mammalia; order Primates; family Cercopithecidae; genus Piliocolobus; species Piliocolobus tephrosceles. The sequence continues at coordinate 84,676,315 of NC_045438.1, forward strand.
GCTATCTTTGTTTTCATTATGTGTTGTTGTTCCTGCCATAGAAGAGATTGAGATGTCATTTTATCTGGGCCTTACTTTCCTCATCTGAGTTGTATTTGTTTGGATGTGATTTGTGATTTGTAGAGGCCTTACATACCTCTTACATGCGGCTGACGGGTCATCTAGAAGTAGAATATTTACTGCCTAAATAAAGCCAAACAGTTTGGGACTTTTTTGAGACCGAGTCTTGCTCTGTCACCCAGGCTGGAGTGCAGTGGCCAATCTTTTTTTTTTTTTTTTTTTTTTTTTTTAAGTTGTAAAACTAAAGGAAATGGAGAGGCAGAGACAGTTTTGGAACCTGTAGTCACTAGGAGAAACAACCTGTAAGATATTCATGTTACTTACTCTCTTTTTTTTTTTTTTTTGAGACGGAGTCTCACTGGTCGCCCAGGCTGGAGTGCAGTGGCGCAATCTCAGCTCACTGCAAGCTCTGCCTCCTGGGTTCACGCCATTCTCCTGCCTCAGCCTCCAGAGTAGCTGGGATTACAGGCGCCCACCACCACGCCCGGCCAATTTTTTGTATTTTTAGTAGAGACGGGGTTTCACCGTGTTAGCCAGGATGGTCTTGATCTCCTGACCTCGTGATCCGCCCACTTTGGCCTCTCAAAGTGCTGGGATTACAGGCGTGAGCCACCACGCCCGGCCTCATGTTACTTATTGCCTACTACACTAAAGTGAGGAATGCCAATGCAAGAAATTGGGAGAGGAGGAATGAGGATTGCTAAAGCAACTGCAAATAACTTATACTCCTGGATAATATAATTTATTACATTTATATACTCCGTAAGTTCAAGAAGGATTACTCACAATTTAGTAATGACTTTGTGGAAAGTACAGTAAGATGTGTGAGCAGTTTTAGTTACGTATTATTTGTTGGATTCTAAAGTACTCCACAGGTGTTTTTGATATATGCCTGTTTCGGGTTAGCAATGTACTTTTCTTGTTAAACATCACATGGGGATTGCACATTTATCTTCTCACCAAAACAGGCTCCTCTAGTGTATGTAAATATGACTGGTCACCTTTTTCTCTTAAGCTGAATGTCATAGTTCTGGCTTCACTTATTTGCTTTCTAGCAGCCTCCCCATGTTAGCCTTGCCACATGGTCAGTCTTCTGTTTGGTAGGTTTTATAAATCCTAAAAGTTCTAGTTCAGAAACGGCTCTAATAAACCGAGCACTGGAGGCTTTAGTTAAGGAAACTGGCTGTGCTGTATTTTTGACAAAAAGGGGTTAAAATCTCAATGTTAAAATACTAGTTGGTAAAGTGGACAGTTCAAATATAAACTTCTAAATTAAACTATAACTGTTACTGGAAAACATTAATTAGTATCCACTGTCAATAATACATAAATGGAAAAGTACTTAATGCTTCTTAAGTCTAATGTTCTACATGGTATGGAAATTGCTCCCCGTCCCCACTTCTAAATGTACATTAGGAAAATAGAGAATTCAGACCAGGTGCAGTGGCTCACACCTGTAATCCCAGCACTTTGGGAGGCCGAGGCAGGCAGATCACCTAAGGTCAAGAGTTCGAGATCAGCTTGGCCAACGTGGTGAAATCCCATCTCCTAAAAATAAAAAAATTAGCCGGGCATGGTGGCAGGCACCTGTAATCCCAGCTACTTGGGAGGCTGAGGCAGGAGAATCACTTGAACCCAAGAGGCAGAGGTTGAGGTGAGCCGAGATCGCGCCACTGCACTCCAGCTTGGTCAACAATAGCGAAACTCTGTCTCAAAAAAAAAAAGGAATTAGGCCAGGTGAGGTGGCTCACACCTATAATCCCACCACTTTGGAAGGCCAAGGCGGGCGGATCATAAGGTCAGGAGTTTGAGACCAGCCTGGCTAACATGGTGAAATCCTGTCTCTACTAACAACACAAAAATTAGCCGGGCATGGTGGCAGGTGCCTGTAATCCCAGCTACTTGGGAGGCTGAGGCAGGAGAATCACTTGAACCCAGGAGGTGGACGTGGCAGTGAGCCAAGATCACACTACTGCACTCCAGCCTGGGCAACAGAGCGAGACTCCATCTCAAAAAAAAAAAAAAGAAAAGAAAAAAGAATTCAATAATGGCAGTTTCATTTTTGGTAAATTTTAAAATGTAATCTTGATATAAATTTGATACCAAAAGTTTTAGGTTTGGTCTCATTTTGGATTACATTCAAAATAAAGATTCAGAAATTTCAGTTATTCTAGCACCATATGGTTAATTTTAACAAGTAATATAGTTGTTTGGAGTATACCTTTATAAATATCTAGTGTAGATCTGGAGAAATTATAAACTTATATTTTATGTGTATTTGGACATTGTAGAAATGGTTTTAAAAGGATACTGGATAATTTCATTCATTTCTTCTGAGGTTGCAGAATTTGCATCCATTTTTTCAGCAGCTGTCACAACTGTTGCAAAAGCCTTTTGAATAGACAAGAGAAGAAAATAAAAATGTCTACAGTTGCCAAACATCTTTTACTATACTTCTTTTAATGGCTGTTGATAGCTAGCACATATTCTTCACTGAAATTCAAGATTGTCAAAACTACACTGATGATTTCTTTACACCACTTATATGTTAAAAGATAAAGTAATGGTTCCTGAATAATCTTGTTTCAGAGAACTAAGAGTATGCAGAGAAAAACAAGAAACAAAGCTAGTCAAAGTTAAAAGAAAAAGAAAGCCCTGCTTCCTCTAGTAATCTTACCCCAGGAAAATATCTATTTTTCTTGGAAGCAGCCAATTATGGATAATTTTTAATGGTGACATCTGTAAGGCCTTTAATAGAGTTAAGATCTTTGTAATACTATTCAGAAGACAGAAAGAATTGTTGTTTATTTTAAAGAATAACAACAGTTGTTTATTGCCTTGCCAAGTATTCCTTGTACTTCCTGATTGCTAAATCTGTTGTGTAGTTTTTTTCTTTTATTCAAGAGAAATGTTGGTTAATAATATACTTTATTTTGTGAAATAACAGAACTGACCTAAATTGTTTAGTTTTTGCTTAATGCTAACTATTGGGTTAGATCACATACTTATTTTGACCTGGCATGAACACAGAATTGGCTTGGTTAAGGAATGCAGGATCAGAGGGCAGGGGATTGGGAGTGGGGGCTGTTGAGCTACCACTTCCTAAGGAACTTTTAAAGTTTGAAGTGATTTATGCTTTCCAAATAAAAGGCAAGGCATTAAACACAAGACAAATTCCAAAGCACTAAAAGTATAAAGATATTCTGAGAAAGTCATCATGGATGGTTAGAAAAATATCCAGCTTGTTCTTTTCCCCCGAACCTACCTCTGACCAGTCTACGAGGTTGATGAGCCTGCTACACTCTAGGTGCAGTTTGTATGCTATGCAGATGTCTGGGGCGATATTTGGAATGCAGCCTTCTTCGCTTTTCAGTGCTTCATTCTACAAAATAACAGTAAACTAAGATGACTAACTTTTAGAAATTATTAGGAACAAAATCAGACATTAATGAAGCCCCCAACCTAAACTGAGTAAATCAGTAAATGGAATCTTGGTTTCCTTTATTTAGTGAGTGAGTCTATTCAATAGTTAACTAGTTCTTGTTTAGGTTTATGTTTTGGTCACAACCCCTCTAGTTCTTAGTCACTAGAAGAATAGTCCCAGGATTAGAAGATAAGCATATTTTTCATTTCAATCCATAAATTACTAATTTCTGAGACCTGAATGCACTTGCTGTAAAAAGTTTATGGAGATCTTTAGGAATACTTAATAAAATGGTACTTCCAACAATTAGCTGAATTCTAACAATTACTATACTGTATTAGTAAATACTAGTAATACCACTTACCAGGGGTATAAATTATTTTTTAAAGAAAAGACTATGTTGTCAACACTGCAGATCTTAAGCTCTATAGAAACCATCAGTGTTTTGAAATCCATGGCTTTTATTGAGAAACACAAAGTCTTACATACATACCCTGCTCTGATATTATAATATCAGGGGTATATTATATCCCACCCAACGACAACTGAAATCGTGAGTTCTCTTCTGTGACTCACTAGCCAAGAAGATAGATTTTGTAAGTTTTAATTTGTGGCTTATATATTAAAAATAACTGATTTTTTGGTTAAGTATGAAATTATTCAGTGGTTTTCACCATCACTGAAAACCATTGACTTATATTGTCCTATTCAATACCCGTGTAATAGTCTGCATGTTTGTGTGCCATTTTGCAATGAGAAGCCAATACACTGGAATGCTCTTCATAGGCTTTATGGAGTTGCTTCTTAAGTATTTATTGTGGCAAGATTTCTGGGTACTTAACTTACAACTCTTTCACGTATATATAGCTTATTGAATGTTTAAAGTGATCATTTTGCCTGGTCATAAGAAAGCTAGTTTCTAAAATTGTGAGCTGTCTTGAGCTATTGTTTAAAGAGCTTCCAGGAGTTGATAACTGTGTCTGGACTTCAGCAAGGGCACTGCTGAAGTGTGTTGCCCCAGGAGTTTTAGTGGCAGACTGCTGGTTATCCTCTACACTCAGCTCTGCAGATGCTCTCAGAATAGATCTTTCTTTGGTTTAAAATCCAAGATGAAGTCCCAAAGTATTTCTCTTTCCCACTAGAAACAACCATTTCGGTCTTTCAGTAATTTATTAGGCCATATTGTTTAATCCCTATCTGCTGTTAAGTTTACAGGAAACATTTCCTTTATTTTCACAAGAGTGGTAACATTATACTCTTCAGTATTTGTGCCTATGATCTGACTTTAGCATGTCAAGGGCAAAGATTACACATTGTCAAAACCTGGCAGCAACAGTTGACTACTAATTGGTATCTCTATGGGGTTAGACATTTTTTTCTACAGTCTAAAGAATTTTAAAAAATATAGGAGAGGTGCAACCCTGAGTTGCCAACTCTCTGCTCATTAAAACATAACTACAAATTTAGAATATTTTTGTGACAATGACGCCCAGAGCCTGAGCTAAACTAGCTGAGGTTTAGTTTAGTTCTAAATTTGATTTAGTTCTCTGATTACAGGCGCCTGTAATCCCAGCTACTTAGGAGGCTGAGGCAAGAGAATCACTTGAACCCAGGAGGTGGACATTGCAGTGAGCCAAGATCGCACTACTGCACTCCAGCCTGGGCAACAGAGCGAGACTCCATCTAAAAAAAAAAGAGAATTCAATAATGGCAGTTTCATTTTTGGTAAATTTTTAAATATAATCTTGATATAAGTTGAAATTTCTGAATCTTTATTTTGAATTTAATCCAAAATGAGACCAAACCTAAACTAAATCAAATCAGAGAACTAAATGTTCATCTTACCTTTAGATAATAGTAAGGATTGTTGAGTGCAGTATGGAGGGCAATTCGCGGAGCAGCATTTAAATGTTCACGCAGGGCATGGGCAGCGCTGAAGTACACCACCTCATGGAGAGGCTGTGTCTCAGGAGGCAGAAGGTATTCTCTGAAACAGCCAGTCAGGCATCCACGTTTAGATAAGCACAGGTTTATTTTCTTTATATATATACATATATACATTTTTTTCCTTTAGGCTCTGTTGGACTTCAATTTCCACTACAACATTTTTGTCAATCCTCTCTCTGTAGAGGACCGAACCATTTACTAAAAGCAAAATCAACAACCAAAAACAAACAAATGAAACAAACCCAAATATCAGATCTAATACAGTTTCACTCAGAATTGCATCTCTTCCATATAATGGGTTTTAAAACTACCTCTAGACTCTTTATAAGAAGCTGTATATTTCAGTTCTGAGTTAAACCTTTAGGAACAAATGTACATATACTACATTTCTGCTCAGAAATCTTTAAGATAGCATTTCTTAAAGTAAATGAGAAAACAGATATCTACATTTTCTAGCACTATAAACATTTAACCTTTGGCAATATTAAACAAAGGCCCGGAATTAAGAGTTCAGGAAATTCTTCTTGGATCACAGAAAATTTTTAGTTGATATCTTTCATGGAAATGACACCTCAAAAGTTTTTTTTTTAGAGACTGAGTTCCACTCTTGTCGCCCAGACTGGAGTACAGTGGTGCAATCTCGGCTCACTGCAACCTCTGCCTCCTGGGTTCAAGCGATTCTCCTGCATCAGCCTTCTAAGTAGCTGAGATTACAGGCGCCCACCAACACGCCTGGCTAATTTTTGTATTTTTAATAGAGATAAGGTTTCACCATGTTGGCCAGGCTGGTCTTGAACTCCGGACCTCAGGTGATCCACCCGCCTCGGCCTCCCAAAGTGTTGGGATTACACATGTGAGCCACTGGGCCCGGCCCAAAAGTTTTTTATATATCAGAATTACTTTTTACGTTAGAAGGCAGAAAAGGCTAAATCTTAGTTTCAGAGTATTGAAAAAAAAATCATTAATAAAATTTCACTTATAAAAAAATCTGCCATAATTTGGGATTTTTTTTCACCTATGAGCTAGATGATAAAACAATTTTAATAAATTCTGAACTAAAAAATATGGCATTAAAAATTCACTTTGCATGTATAATGAGCCTATCAGGTGGTCTATGCCATGACAGTGATATCCTGGATGCCTAGAGGGTAGCAAATTGGAGGGGAGAAGCTTTGGCACACATAACCCATAGACAGAGTAATGTCACTAACTGGATTAAAGTATATAGTTAACTCACATGACTTCATAAAGAAGATTTCTGGGGCTTAGTCCAATCCTGAGCCTAAAGTATTTTGGCCACATGACAGCTTGTGTCAGCTCCTTTCCCCACCAGTACAAGCAGAGCAAAGCAGCTACCTCAGCCCAGTCACTGGGGACATTATTCCCCTTCTTCCAAGTATCCGTTCTCCTCTTCTGGAGAGGATACCACTCCCTAGAAATCCCCTACACTTGTGTTGTCCCAATGTGGCCAGGAGCTTTGAAGAAGAGAGGAAATGGAAAGGGTATTCAACATGGACATCACTCTTCACCATACCCCTTTCCTCCCTCATCTCAAGAGCTAGTGACCCCCTTGCTCATTCTAATTCTAGGTGCTGCTCCTTCTCCAGAGTCAACTGGAACAAAACTTACTTGCAAAGAGTGTATGATTTTGCCTTGATCCTCACTAAGGACCAGTATTCTATACCTCAGATACTGTTAACATCTTAATTACTCAAGGTTAAGTTAACTTAGCTGTAGCTTCAGGAAACAGTTTCTGTGATGGCTGGCTACCAATTTGTAATTTCTGACCATAAACTCTTCCTACACTAACCTCATGCAGTTATTTCCCAATCATTATACATGGCTGTCATTAAAAGATCTTGTTGCAGTCCCTGCTATGTAATAAGGATTGGATATCTAACAAGGCAACCAGACAGAGTCAACTTCAGAAACTCAAACTATTGCCTCACATTTTAACATTTTTACATGTGATATATAGAAATGCAAGCATTTCCCAAGGCAAAAGACCTCTCTAGATATCCTCAAAGAACCATCGGAGCAAAAATAAAATATCTGCCTTAATTTTGTTTCCACTGGCTACATTAGTTGAACAACAACAATGACAAATACGTTATACATTAGAATTTTTATCTGACTGTAGACTTGGAGATTGGCATAGAAATATATTTCTGCGACTTATTTACGTGAGAAGAAATAAGCGATGAGTCTGGCACTAGAGCACTGCATTATGCTCATTTTGGATTCAGACCAGACAAATGATAGGCCTTCCCTGAAAGAGTTGGTTCTGAAGGAACTGGTAGAATTAGTATCAACAAGGGCTACAAAGTTGAAGCTTGCTATTGGCAAAAACAGTAACTTAGAAAGTGGTAATTTATTCTCAGCTCTTAAGATCTGGCAACTTATTCTTGCCTGTCAGTGTTTTTGCCAAGAGCTGCTCATAGTATACTGTGAACTCTGCCTCCTGAAGTCTCCTGCTTATATTTGTCTTTAAAGGACATCCTTTCTCCATAACCCCAAGCTCTGCCCAGATGTCTGTGGTGTGGCCATTGAGGGCAGTATAGAGAAATGGAGAGGGCCTTTTGACAGGTGTCAGGAGAATGAGACTGTGTGGCCTTGCATGAGTCACAGCCCCTCTCTGGGCTTTAGCTGCCACAGGACTGACTCTTCAGTTCTCTTTTAGCTTTAACATGCTATAATTCTAATCTCTTCCCTCCTGGGACAATCTTGGTAAAGACACTAAATCCTAGTATGGGAGATTTTGTGATTTTACAACAAAACACATTTAATCATACTGAGGATTATTTCAACAACTGCTCAGAAAGGTAAAAAGTCAGACATATTAGGTGAAGGATCATGAAAGGGAAATGGCTGATGTGGTTTCAGAGCCCACAATTTGGAATTTGTAAGAACTCTGGAACCTGACACTTGGCCTAAAATTGGCAAATCACATTGTAAAATTATTTTTAGTGACTACTTGGTAAAAGGGAAGAGTCAAGAGTTTGGGACTAGATACTCTACAAGAACAGGAAAGCCCAGTAGGGCAAGGTTAACTCTATGAGTTCTAAAATGTAATTTTTGACCAGCATTTGGCCAATATTGCAGTTCATCACTTTTTTTTTTTTTTTCTCCTCGAGATGGAGTCTTGCTCTGTTGCCTAGGCTGAAGTGCAGTGGCATGACTGCCTTACTGCAACCTCTGCCTCCCAGGTTCAAGCCATTCTCCTGCCTCAGCCTCCCGAGTAGCTGGGATTACAGGTGTGCGCCACTATGCCCAGCTATTTTTTTGTATTTTTAGTAGAGTTGGGGTTTCACCATGATGGCCAGGCTGGTCTCAAACTCCTGACCTCAAGTGATCTGCCCACCTTGGCCTCCCAAGGTGCTGGTTGACCGTTTTGGACCTTTTCATGGCATTAGCAATTTCTCCCCAATGAGTAGGAACAATGACTGTCCCCACATTATTCTGGAAAACAAAACTTTTAACTTTCAGAAAAGACATGTAATTTGTCAGAAAAGCACTCTTTCTCTTTAATAATTGTGCTGCTGTTTTCTCAGTACTTTATTCAGTGCCTAGCCTTCTGTTGGGTTTAAACTGCCATTAAAATTTACAATAAATATGTTCCCCCCTCACCACAGGTTATTAAATCATTTTCTTTTTTTTTTTTTTTTTTTTTTTTTTTTTGAGATGGAGTCTCGCTCTGCCGCCCAGGCTGGAGTGCAGTGGCCGGATCTCAGCTCACTGCAAGCTCCGACTCCCAGGTTCACGCCATTCTCCTGCCTCAGCCTCTGGAGTAGCTGGAACTACAGGCGCCCGCCATGTCGCCTGGCTAGTTTTTTGTATTTTTAGTAGAGACGGGGTTTCACCGTGTTAGCCAGGATGGTCTCGATCTCCTGACCTCGTGATCCGCCCGTCTCGGCCTCCCAAAGTGCTGGGATTACAGGCTTGAGCCACCGCGCCCGGCTAAATCATTTTCTTTTGCACACTTCTCATTTTTTTCTGTAGCATGCCCAACTTCCACCAAAATTAGGTGGGTGATTTTACACAGCTACATAAAGCTGACTTTTGGGAAATCCATGAATCAGAATGATCTGGGTTTCCTAAAAAGGAATCATCCTAAAATACAGGCTGGATTGGTAGACTTCTAAATTTACCAAGCACATGTCTCAATATAAATTTAGTGCTGATAATGAGGTGCACTGCCATTGTTTAGAATTAAATGTTCTTTCTTCAGGATAAAATAGAGCAGCATGGCTAGTCTGCTCTGTTTTCTGGGCTTGGCTCAGATCCAGCATTTACTCCTAGCAAAGATTAAGTGTAATATAAATACTTTGTTATTAGATAGGGGAGAAACACTCACTTTCTATCTCATCTCTCCCTACCTGGCCTAATGAAGTAGATCAAATTTAAGCCTATATTCTTGAACTGAGAGTAAAAGAATGAACTAAGTCATTTGATTAGACATCTTGATAATGATGGAAAAGGAATAAAAATTACAATTCTAAGCTGGATGGAGACACATGAAAAGCATAAAGCCTAACCTGAAAGAAAAATGTTCTGGACTGGCTATAGACAGCTATGACACCGTGTTATTGGAAAAACAGCATGATTTTTAGCTCCTAAGAGCTAAATTTAGACTTACCTCACTAGACAGTCAATGAAGTTCACAGCATTTTCTCTGAGTGCTTCAAATTTGGTTTGCTTCTTACTTCTTCTTAACTCCTTCATTTCCAATAAGGACTAGGATAAAAGAACATACCTTTTCTAGTGATCCTGAGAGAGAAAACCCCTCAGAGGGAGCTCTGTTGCTAAGTTCTATAGAAGCAGCTGATGCCTTTTCCATAAGACAGGATGTACAGAGAAAGATCAAAATGGGTTTTGTTTATTCGTTTTATTTTTAAGGTCTGGCAAGAATCTCTCCTCAAAGGTGTTTTGCTTTATAATATACAAGTAAATTTTTAGGGAAAGAGGAAAAGGGCAGTTCACTTTACAACCAAATTACATGGCAGAGTGCTCGATATCCACAGTTCATTAATTCATTTAAGAAAAGGACTTAACAGGATAAAGAAAAAAATCTTGCCTTTTTGCCATACTAACAGAATAGGTTCCATGTGTTTTATTTTACTTAGATTGAACTTTTACTCTACATTTATCATAATTTGGTATCATAGTACAAAGAAGGTTCTTCATTTTGACAATCAAGATCCTAAAGTTAGAACTATCTGAAAAAGAATATATTGGACATTCTGTGGCTCAATTTCTGCTCTATACTTGAATATGCATTTTAAAAAAATCAAGAAAAGTAAAACTAATGAGTTAGACTCTTTTAAATCTCTCAGTTTGATCAAACAGAAAAATACATCAGATAAAAAAAAAATCAGATTTCTTTTGTGCAGCCATGTTCCCATTTTTTCTTATTGCTAGTTAATTCTTTCTCTGGCTGAGCCCACAGAATGGTTTCCACCTATGTTAGCTAGTAAATTCCAGAATGGGTATATGTAGAGTGATGATGGCAATGGGACTAACAGGATGTTCAACTTAGAAGTGAGTTAAAAGTCTGCTTTGTTCCTGGTTGTGGTTTAAAAATGAAAACAAAAACATACAGGCAGAGCTAATCTAGAGCACAAACTGAAAAAAGGGAGTGTCACAGGATGCAGCTGGAAGGAAGGAAAGTAATCTGACCTTCTGAAGATGATAAAGGTCTGTCTTCTGAAGTCCCTTTGGCTGTGACCCAGAAGCATCTTCTTCCTCTTTGGTTTCTGCTTTTAACACAAAACCAGTAGACAACAATGAGGGTAAATCCAAGTCAAGAGAACAAACATTTCTACTATTCCAAAGGAAGTAAAAGTTTCACCTATATATATATTTTTAATGTGACCAGGGATCAAGATTCCATCTGATAAATGATTTCTTACAGAAGCTGAAGGCCAATAATTAATACATACCTTGTGCTGTAGTGATGTCTTCAAAAAACCAGCTACTGAATTTTAGAAGTGTTACCACAACGAAAACAAAACAAAATACAACCTAACAAAACTCCCTCAAACCAACAGCAAAAAGTCTCAAAAAAAAATTTTTTTTTTTTTCCCCAGATGGAGTCTTGCTCTGTTGCCCAGGCTGGAGTGCAGTGGCGCCATCTTGGCTCACTGCAACCTCCTCCTCCCAGGTTCAAGCAATTCTCCTGCCTCAGCCTCCCAAATAGCTGGGATTACAGGCGCCGGCCACCATGCCTGGCTAATTTTTGTATTTTTAGTAGAGAAGGGGTTTTGCCATGTTGGCCAGGCTGGTCTCAAACTCCTGACCTCAGGTGATCCACCCGCCTCAGCCTCCCAAAGTGCTGGGATTACAGGCGTGAGCCACCACGCCCAGCAAGTCTCAAATATTTTTGATATTATACATAGCTTTTTTAAAAAATCATACAATCTTAAAACTGTTTTCCTTTGATTATGTCAAGATTGTAAACAACACAATTTGAGTATGAAGAGGGTAGTGTCTAAGAGTTTTGAAATAATCCACTAAAACGTAAAGGCATCATGGTTCTTTAGCAAAGGGAAAGAAAACCATAACTGCTTAAATGTATAGCTATGCTCTTTCTAGAGAGCATAAGGCTCTCATATTCTCCTTCAAGTGCAGGTTGGGTTTTGTGAACTCCACACACATGGTTTGTTTGGCCTAAAACTATGACAGGAGGATGCAGCTGGAGAATATGTACTGGCTTAAAGGATAAACTGCTTTTTAGCTATAAGTAATTTCTGGTTCAAAAAAGACATAACTAAAGGTTAAAATGTCTACTAGCTTCTTTGTCCCATGTCATTAACATGTAGTCTGCTACATGTTAATAAACCCAATATACCTTTGAAATAAATCTAATATGGGCTGAATGAAGTGCCTCATTCCTATAATCCCAGCATTTTGGGAGACCACAGTGGGAGGATCACCTGAGATAAGGAGTTCGAGACCAGGCTGAGAAACATAGTGAGACACTGTCTCTATTTAAAAAAAAAAAAAAATTAATTAGGCTGATGAGGGGGCTCATGCCTGTAATCGCAACACTTTGGGAGGCTGAGGCAGGCAGATTGCTTTAACCCAGCAGTTTGAGACCAGCCTGAGCAACATGGCAAAACCTCATCCCTACAAAAATACAAAAAAGTTAGCCAAGTATGGTGGGACGTACCTATAGTCCCAGCTACTTGAGAGGCTGAAATGGGAGGATCGTTCCTGGGAGGTAGAGGCTGCAGTGAGCTCATCATGCTACTGCATTCCAGCCTGGACAGAGGGAGACTCTGTCTCCAAAAAAAGAAAAAAAAAAAGTCAGCTGGGTGTTGTGGCCCTTTTCTGTAGTCCTAGCTACTCAGGAGGTGGAGGCAGGAGGATTACTTGAGCCCAGGAGTTCTGAGGTAACAGTGAGCTAGGACTGCACCACTGCACTTAAGCCTGGAAAACACAGCAAGATCCTGTCTCAAAATAATCTGATATGACACTCTGCCCTACTTAACTCTTCCCAACTATAATTTTAAAACCAAACTGTAATATGTAATAAATGTTAAAGAACAGAGATAGCATATTTTCTACTCATCCAATGTGGGGAGTTTTAATTTCAGTTTATTATTAATAATGAGTCACTTCTGAAAATTAGGAAATAACAGACATTTCTTCAAGATAGTGGTTTTGCTTTAATTTGTAAAATTCTTTATTCTTTAGTCTACTAATCATCTTAATCTCCAACCTTCCCATTTCAAAAGCTGCATTCCTTTATTCAGTTCTAGCATATCGCAGAATTTTTTAATTAGAGCTCATATAATATGAGCTCTAATTAAAATTTTGCCTAGATTACCTCTAGTTAATGGTATCCAGCAAAAAAAGAAGAAAAAATTTTATGTGCCGTTTATTTTTACAGAAACTCCAGAAGTCCAATTTTGTAAAAGATTGAAATTTACACCTTATTTACCTTCTATTTTTCTAAGCCTTTTACTCTATTTATGTACTTAAGGGTGGCTCCTTGCTGATCCAATGATCACTACTAAGGCATATTTAAATTGTGAATCAGCAATAGAAAAACAATGAACTAATGGTTAAGAGAGATGGGTTCAGCCGGGCGCGGTGGCTCAAGCCTGTAATCCCAGCATTTTGGGAGGCCGAGATGGGCAGATCACGAGGTCAGGAGATCGAGACCATCCTGGCTAACACGGTGAAACCCCGTCTCTACTAAAAAAAATACAAAAAATTAGCCGGGCGTGGTGGCGGGCGCCTGTAGTTCCAGCTACTCCAGAGGCTGAGCCAGGAGAATGGCGTGAACCTGGGAGGCGGAGCTTGCAGTGAGCCGAGATCGCGCTACTGCACTCCAGCCTGGGCGACAGAGCAAGACTCCTCAAAAAAAAAAAAAAAAGAGAGATGGGCTCTGGTCTGAGTGCTACCACTAACTGTGTGATCTCAAACAAGCTACTGTCTTTTCCTACACTTTAGTTTCTGGTTATAGCTGAACTCAATGATGTTAATGATACCAACATCCAGCCCTTAAAAGTTTTTGTGTTCTGAAAAGTAGTTCAGCTCATGCTGCAGTGGCAAGAGCAATACCCACACATAACCTGAAAGAAAACCCCTTAGTGCCTGTTGATGACTTCCGCACTCTGGCTGCTCAGGCCACTCTAGTCAGGCAAACATTCTCTTTCATCTTCCATGACTGAGCACTCATCAGGTGCCTCACATTGCAGGTATGGAGAGACATGAGAAGACTTTTGCAAAAGCAGTTTCCTAAAGCCAAAAGATTTTTAAGACAAAGAAGTACTTGCCAAACATAAAAAAGGATTAAAACAGACATTTTACGTAAGATATTTTCAACATGTCATGTCCAATTCTATGTGATTATATATAAAAAAACTACCTTTCCCCCCAAAACTCCATTAAAAAATTGCCCTAAATTTGGGAAAACTAAAAGGTACACACCAATATTTTTTGTTGTTGTTATTGTTCTACTAAAAGAATACCATACTTTGGTGCTAGAAACAGCAAGAAGAGAGCCCATGAAAAGCTAGCATTTAGGGAACAGAACATGGCTACCTATATACAATCAGATACCCTAAGCATTCAGGATATATAAATGATCATGTGGAGGTCAAGCAAAAGAGAGAAACTGTAACTCTCCAACAGTGAAGAGTGCCAGGCTGCTTCAGTTAATTTAGGACTGAAAGATTCTAGCTTTTGTAAATCCGATTAAAGTAAGCCTCATGCAGATTTTGGTAATCAACATACCAATGAGCCTCAATGCTGTGAAAGCAGTTCATAGCTATTAATTTTTCAAGCTTACAAATGATTTATGCAGTGCTTTTGAAATCTATAAAGAACTTGATGAAATGCTTAAGAAAAAACCTCTAAAAAGAGTTCTTAATTATGAAAATTTTTTCTTTTTGTTGAGTTTTTAAAGACAAATCCTCCAAACTGTCGAACTGGAGAAAGAATTTCTTTTTCTGCCCATTTGATGCTCTTCATTGTTTAAACAAATCTAGAAGAGAAACATTTGGCTTACTTGTGATTGTTAAAATGTGATACTATGAGGCTTTGGCATACTGACTGATCATGAACTACTTTATCTCTTCATCTCTAGGCACATCAGAAGGGGGGGTTTTCCATTCCATTTTAGTTAAGTGACTGTCATGGCCAATAGAATTGGGAGAATAATACACTCTTACCATCGAGGCTCTGAAACTGGGCCAGGAACTCCTCTATTCTCTTAGCTGTGCTGCCAAGGTACTTTTCACAAGAAGACTTAAAAACCTTGAAACATTTCTCAAGTATGGTCATCAGTTCATCCTTTGCCAACATCCTAGAACAGAGTCAGTGACAGGAAATGTAATATAACTAGAAAATTAACACTTAAAAAACATTTTATTTAATATATATTAAATGTTTCTGCTCCGAAGATAAAAGAAATTCTTCTTTAGTAGCTATCAACATTTTTTGGAGAGATTTTCCTCCATATATGTGACATTCAGAAGAATTCTTAAAGGTTTCTCATGATAAAGAGTAGCTTAGAAAATTTACAAAGGACTGGATTAATAGTGTGGCTCTAACACTATGTAATATAGAACAAAGTTACTATACAGATTGTATAGTAACTGATCTTTGGTTCATTGTCTGTAAAATGGAAATCGTAACTTCCTTATTTCACAGGTTAGATGGAGACTTAAAAATTAAATGAAAAGAAGGACTGGAAGACTCTAGCACAGTGTTTATCACACAGTAGGCATTTAACGATAGTTTTCCTTTCTTTTGATGTAAACATACATATGAAATAAGAAATGTCTACAGAAGATATGACATGTGCTAAATATAAACTTGTTTGAAGGAACCAAAAATATAAGTACTACACTCACTTCTCTAATTATCACCATTTAAACTATGCTTTACATCTCCTATGGGCTTTATAAGTATCAGTCAGTAAACCCACTGAACTTTAAATGAAGTAGGCAATTCTAATTGTTACTTATAGCACAGGCAGAGTGGTTGAGTAGCTCATTCACAGCTATAGAAGAAATCTTTGTTAGAAATGGAGAGAAAACACAGATATTCTAAAGTTAGGACCTGGTTCTTGGAGCTTACAGGATTTCTCCACTAAGATCACACTCAGTAATGGCATCAAAAGGAATCAGACCAATATTAGGAATTTTTAAGCAGTGGCATTACACAAATACTCAAATTATTCTCAGCATTAAAACTATGATGATTAAAAGTTCTAATATTAACCATGAAGTAACAGACAAATCCAGAATGTGGGCATTTTGTAATACAACTAATTATGTTTGACATCTTTCATAATAAAAAAATGAGGAGAAATACTAATATTGCTAAGTTGGGAGAAAGAGAAAGCTAAATAGACTATGGTTACTGAGAAATTGAACTGGTTACTTGAACTAAAATTTAAACCCCAACAACAACAAAAAGTAGACAATCACTAAATATGGAAATTATTCGGGGTAGACCAAATAGTAAATTTCCCCAGAGTTTTTTTTAAAGTATTAAAACTTATATTCCTCTTTCTACAATAATTATCTAAGATATAATCTTTATGTGTAAAAGGCAGCTAACTGGTCAAGGAAAAATAAGCCAAGACATTTCATACTTGATTACATTTGAGATTTAAAATTTGTGGCCTTCTATTGCCCAGATAAAGTTATGACAAGAAACTTAACTCAAAGTCACATACACTTGAACAATGTGTTAAACCTGACCTTTAGGCCTATTCAAGTAGACAAGATTAGCATTTCTGGTGTCCAAGGAATCACCCACACTGACTTGCTTAGAGGGAAAAGACGGGTGAGGTATGGCTGGCAGAAGATCTAACCCAAGTTAGCAGCACATGAAGGATTAGCTTCCCAGGATAGGGGCAGCAACAGCTCCTGTCCACTTGGAGCTCCAAATTGAGTATCAAGGAAGGCCAAACCTAGACTATTCTCCAGGAGACCAATAAAGAGGGCATTATTTCATATAACTTTGGAAGCAAACTTCATTAGTCATAATACTTAATGTGGCATTTGATTGGAGAAGGTACTCAGATTTAAACTGCCAGGGATTCAAATAGTTATTAGTTCTCCTATTATTATTATTATTTTTTAAACGGAATTTCACTCTTGTTGCCCAGGCTAGAGTGTAATGGTGTGATCTCGGCTCACTGCAACCTCCGCCTCCCAGGTTCAAGCAATTCTGCTGCCTCAGCCTCCCGAGTAGCTATGATTACAGGCATGCGCCACCACACCCAGCTAATTTTGTATTTTTCGTAGAGGCAGGGTTTCACCATGTTGGTCAGGCTAGTCTCAAACTCCTGACCTCAGGTGATCCGCCCACCTCGGCCTCCCAAAGTGCTGGGATTACAGGCATGAGCCACTGTGCCCGGCCTAGTCCTCTTATTCTTAGCCAAAGATTATGTTTTGCTTCCAGAGCAGAAAGATCTTACACTTTCCCAAGTATTCTCTGGATTAATGTAAAATGACAAGACTTGAGGTAAGGCTGATTAGAAATAATAACTTAACCAACCCCAATGAAGTCATTAAAATTTTTTTTTTCCAGTAAAATTATACACACAGAGAATCAATGCTGCCTGCTATCATCACTATCATTCAGCATCATTCTGGAGTCTAGATGCTACAATAAATTAAGAAAAAGAAATGGTATAAATGTTAGGAAGGAGGATGAAATTTATCATTTCATATGATGTGACTGTAAAGTTAGAAAATCTGAGAACTGTAAATAAAATAGAGAGTGTAAAAGAGCTGGGTATGGTGGCTCATGCTTGTAATCCCAGCACTTTGGGAGGCTGATGGGAAGATCACTTGAGCCCAGATATTCGAGACCCGCCTGGGCAACAAAGTGAGACCCTCATTTCTACAAAAAATAGAAAAAATTAGCTCAGCATGGTGGCACACGCTTGTAGTCCCAGTTACTCAGGAGGCTGAAGTAGGAAGACTGCTTGATCCTAGGAGATGAAGGCTGCAGTGAGTCGTGATCATGCCATTGCACTCCAGCATAGGTAACAGAGACCCTGTCTCAAAAAAAAAAAAAAAAAAAAAGAGTGTGTAAAAAAGTGAGTGAATAAAAGATACTTATATATGCATGCATATATACATAATCAATACCTTATATTAAACTACATAATGAAAAAAAAAGCCCATGTTCAAAATGGAAACAAAAGCTACAGAATACACAGCAATACACATTATAATACACGTGTATGACCTATAATAAAAGAAAGCCCTGAATAAATGAACAGACATTTTAACACTCACTATTGTAAAGATACAAATTTTTCCAAATTAATCTATATTCTCAACAGTTTGAAACAAAATTCCACAGGGTAAATTTTATTTCTATGTCTATTTTTTTTTGAGATGGAGTTTCGCTCTTACTGCCCGAGTGCAATGGTACGATCTTGGCTCACCGCAACCTCCGCCTCCTGGGTTCAGGTGATTCTCCTGTCTCAGCCTCCCAAGTAGCTGGAATTACAGACGTGCACCACCATGCCTGGCTAATTTTGTATTTTTAGTAGAGAGAGGGTTTCTCCATGCTGGTCAGGCTGGTCTTGAACTCCTAACCTCAGGTGATCTGCCTGCCTCGGCCTCCCAAAGTGCTGGGATTACAGGCGTGAACCATGGCCCTTGGCCGTAAATTTTAAAACCTAATAAAATTATTCTAAAATGTATCTGGAATAATTGTTCTAAAAAACAGCAACAATCTGTGTAAACTTGAGTGTGTATGGTGGGGCTGTAAATATATTAAAGTGTTAAGCCACGGTTATTAAAATTGATGGTACTTGGGAATAGACAGGTCAACAGAAGAGAATGAGTTCATAAAGAGATCTAGGTGTACATTGGGTGTTTGTTATGTCACAGGGATAGCATTTCAAATCAGTGGGGGAAAAGATATTGGGTATTAGAATTAACTGTTTTAAAAAAACAGACCACTATCTCACATTATACACAAAAATGCATTTCAGATAGAATAAAAATGTAAGTATGGTATGGGAGCAGGGAAAAAGAACTAGCTCATCAACCATAAAATACTGGAAGAAAACTAAGAAAGACATTTAAGCCTGATAATATCCAGCAGCAGCAAGAGTGTAGGAAATACACATTGGTACATGGTTGGTGTGAGTGTACACTGTACAACAATGTTTATATTTTAGACTCAATATGTTTACATCTACCTTTGTCTTGTGGAAATAGTTATACAAATATACAGACTTACTACTGCTCATGATTATTGTTTGTAATAGTGAAGAATTAGAAACAATCTAAATATATATCAAAAAAGGGTCTGATTAAATAAAAAGCACTTTAAAAACATATTATATAGTGATGATAAACAATGAGGTAGGGCAATATGTAATACTAATGATGACAGCTAACATTTATACCCACATTTGTGTATCAAGTGTCATTTGATACAATATGATGTAAATACTATTATTATTCCCATGTTAGAGATGAGAAAACAAAGGCACAGAGAACTTAAGTAAACTTGTCCAGAATCCAATAGCTGGTAATTGGCAAAGCTGGGATTTGAACCTAGGCAGTCTAGCTTGACATCCATGCTCTTACTGAGCATGCTATATTGCATCTCAAAACATGGCATCCATGGTAGATTAGGCACAAACCAAAATAACCACAACAAAAACAAAACAAACACACAAAAAACAAAAAATGCCAAGTGTAGAACACCATATATAGTACTATTTAATATACATTTGTGTGTGGAAAAAAATCTGAAGTGCAAATAGCTAACAGTGGATGACTGGTTTTCGAACTTATATAATACAAGGAGTAATATCAGAAAAAGACTTATTTTATCACTTAGATTATTAGAATGACTATAGCAAGCACCTTTTTTTTGGTTTTGTTTTGTTTTGTTTTTGAGGCGGAGTCTTGCTCTGTTGCCAGGCTGGAGTGCAGTGGCGCAGTCTCTGCTCACTACAACCTCTGCCTCCTGGGTTCAGGTAGTTCTCATCCTTTAGTCTCCTGAGTAGCTGGGACTACAGGTGCACACCACCATGCCTGGCTAATTTTTTCTATTTTTAGTAGAGAGGGGGTTTCACCATATTAGCCAGGCTGGTCTTGAACTCCTGGCCTCAAGTGATCCGCCTGCCTCGGCCTCCCAAAGTGCTGAGATTACAGGCATGAGCCACTGCGGCGGGCCAAGCACTTTGGATAAACCAAACCTAACTGAAGATCACTTGAAAATAACTACAAAATATTTAGCTTATTCCAAAAAAGTGTGTTTATATATAGCACCTCAAATAAAAAATTAAGGATTGAGTGTAGCTATCAGACAAGCATTTTTCAAACTGGGTTTCAACTCCTTTTTCAGTCATGAACCAATCATTCAAGAAATATTTATTGAATGCACACTACATACGGCACTGGTCTGGGCATTTAAGGTATACTTTATCGAATCAAAAACCACTGTCCTCATGGAACTTACATTCTAGTGGGAGAGCTGGGAGAGAAGCACAGACACTAAACACTATCTATATCATATATATGATATATGTGTTAAAAATTGATAAATGTTATGGAAAAATATTGAACAGAATAAGCGGAGAGTCACGGGAGGGGGAAGATTTCAATTTTTAAATGGTTAGGGCCTCATTGAAAAGATGACATTTGATCAAATATGTAAAGGAGGAAAGGAAGTTAGCCATACAAATATCCAGAAGAGCTTTTCCTGGCAGACAGAACAATGGGTGCAAAGTTCCATAGTGGGCATGTCTGGAATATTCAAGACAACAAGGAGGCCAAGATGTCTGACATGGAGAGAGAAAATGAGCAGTAATCAGAGAGAGGCCATGGTGGGGGGAGTGGAGGGGGTCATGTAGTGTCACTGTATACGGCTTTTACTCTGAGTGAAATGCAGAGTTAATGGAGGGTTTTGAGCAAAGGAGTAACATTATCTGAAATATTTTAAAAGGACTACTCTGACTGTTACTTTGAGAAGAACCTGTAGGGGAGCAGAAAAACCAGAAAGGAGGCTACTGCAATAATCCAGGTGAGCGATGACAATGACTTGGACTATGGTGGTACAAGTGAAGGAAGGTAGCAAGAAGAGGTCTGATTCTGGATAAATTACGAAGGCAGAGCCCAGGCTTTTGGCTTGAACAATCAGAATGATAAAGAGACAGTAGGAAAATGACAGATTTCAGGGGAAGATCAGGAGTTCAGTTTGGGGTATGTTAACTTTGAAGTGTGTACTGGATATCTAAGTGGAGGTATTAAAGAGGACATAAATGGACATAACAGCCTGGCACTCAGGAGAGAGGTGTAGGATTATGACTAAGCCCTGGGGCACTGTAATGTTAAGATGTCAGAGAGAAGAGAAAGCACTAAAGGAGAATGTGAAGGAGCATGCACTGAGGTAGGAGAAAAACAAAGAAAGTCCTAGAAGTCCATTAAGAAAGGAGTGATGAACTGTTGTCAAATGCTGATAACAGGTTAATGCTAGATTTAGGAACATGGAGGTCACTGGTGACTCTGATCAAACTAGTTGTGATCGGGAGCACAAACCTAATTGTAATCAGTTAAAGAGAGAATGGGAGAAGAATTGGAGACAGTGAGACAATGCTTTCCAATTTTGGTGCATTCCAACTAACATTTTGTTTTAAAATAAAGAGAATAAAATTGTAAAGAAAATAGCAGAGAGAAATTTAAAAAAAAATGTCTAAGATAGGTCACATTAATGCCACAAAAGAGTGATTTATCTTTATCCAACTTGATTAAGAAATAATTATTTCACAACTGGCTGGGCGCAGTGGCTCACGCCTGTAATCCCAGGACTGCAGGAGGCCGAAGCAGGTGGATCATGAGGTCAGGAGATTGAGACCATCCTGGCTAACACAGTGAAACCCTGTCTCTACTAAAAATACAAAAAATTAGCCGGGTGTGGTGGCGGGCACCTGTAGTCCCAGCTACTCAGGAGGCTGAGGCAGGAGAATGGCATGAACCCGGGAGGTGGAGCATGCAGTGAGCCAAGATCACGCCACTGCGCTCCAGCCTGGGTGACAAAGCGAGACTCCACCCAAAAAAAAAAAAAAAAAAAGACTTATTTCACTATCAGGTAAATGGTCCAAAAAATGCCTGTGATATCTAATGTATTAAAAGCTTTATAGGTAATCTGTCACAGGTGTTGAGAAAAACAATAAAGGCTTTATAGGTTGTCATTTAAAAAAAAAATTTTCTTAAGACAGAAAGATAATCATTAAGCAATCATTAAAAGCAATCATCCTGCAGGGCAATGGAGAGTTCTGCTTCATCACGCAGAAAGTCAATAATTTCTGGTTAAGTACTAATTATATAAATGTCTGATTATAAGAACAGGCTACAGGAAAAAACTGGCCAATCCATGGCTAATGAAAACATCTTTTGCCTGATGAGTTTTCAAATTCTAAACAGACATTACCATTACTAGCCAGTTTTGAAAAATACTCAGAATTCAAACTTACAAATGTAAATATATCAATGAAGACTGGAAGTTAAGAAAACAAAACAAAACAAAAAAGATGGAAAAATAATAAAAAGCACATAAAAAAATTAAAAAGCATGTAGAAATAAGAAACTGTCTCATTTGAGGACTAACACAACAAAGCAATTATGTAGGATCATAACAATGAAACAGAAACCAAAAGTATGTGTATCTCCTCCTAAGCCTTCATATTTCATATTAGGTGGCACTTCCTAGAGAAGCTGTCCAACCCCACAAATGGAGGTTAACTGTCCAGTCTACCGGTTCCTCAGCACCCTTGTCCTGACCCATCACAGCTCTTACTACTTTTTATTGTAGCTCTCTACTGTTTACATCAATCATTTGACCAAAATTCTGTATAGGTATGGACCAGGGTTATCTTTGTTATCTGATCAGTGGTTTCAAAAAAAAAAGCATTTAAAAAAACCTTTTTTTTTTTTTTAAATGGATGAGCAAGGCAATAACCATGCAATAATTATTAATTTCCTAACCTAATGCCTTAGTGAAGAACACTTTTTCTAAAGGGAACAGTTCTCAAACTGGCTCATCCTGGGAAGCACCTAGAAGTCATGGTGCCCTTTGTGGGATGCCATGCTTTTTTGTGGAATATATCAAAAAGAATAAATTTAATTCAACACATGGTTAAAAGCAACTCTAGTAAGTTCAAATACACACATACTTTACCGATGCAATTTTTTTTTTTTTTGGATGGAGTCTCACTTAGTCACCCAGCCTAGAGTGCAGTGGCACAATCTCGGCTCACTGCAACCTCCACCTTCCAGGTTCAAGCGATTCTCCCATCTCAGCCTCCTGAGTAGCTGGAATTATAGGCACGCGCCACCATGCCAGGTTAATTTTTGTATTTTTAGTAGAGACGGGGTTCCACCATGTTAGCCAGGTTGGCTAACTCCTGCAACCTCCACCTCCTGGGTTCAAGCAATTCTCCTACTTCAGCCACCCTCATAGCTGGGACTACAAGGTGTGTGCCACCATGCCCGGCTAATTTTTGTATTTTTAGTAGAGACAGGGTTTCACTATGTTGGCCAGGCTGGTCTCCTGAACTCAGGTGATCCTCCTGCCTCGGCCTCCCAAAGTGCTGGGATTACAGGTGTGAGCCACCATGCCTGGCCTATTGATGTAATTTTTAAAAGTACAGTCAGCCATCCATATCTGTGGGTCCCACATTGGTGGATTCAACCAACCTTGGATTGAAAATATTTTGGGGGGTAGGAGGAGAGATTGTATAGAACATGTACAGACTTTTTTCTTGCCATTATTTTTTAAACAATATAGTGTAACAACTATTTACGTAGCATTTATATTGTATTAGGTATTATAAGTAATGCAGAGATGATTTAAAATATATGGGAGGATGTGCATAGGTTATATGCAAACACTATATACCATTTCATATATGGAACTTATGGTGTCCTCTTAAAACCAATCCCCTACAGATAGTGATGGATGACTGTATAACCCTGAGTTCACAAGAAAGAAAGAAAAAAGCAGTCAAAGTTTGACGAGTTATTTCTGAGTTTTTAAAATTAATATTTCTTAGTTATCTGTTCATTTTGCTAGCAGAAAAGTGGCAGTAGGCACTAAATGTTTAATAAAGAAAAACAAAATACAAATTCAGATCTTTTTTTCTGTTTACTGTGATAAAAACCATTAGCTCACTATTAGTAGAACACCTCAGTCCAGTTTTGGAGCCAATTTGAGATCAACTGCCTACAGCCATTCAGCTTCTCCACAAATAAAGACTTTTCCTTTGATAGCGTCATTTTTTCCTCAAAAGTTCCCCCCCGGCTTTTTTTTTTTTTTTTTTTTTTTACCTCCCCCTTTATTTTCTAGAAGTATTTCTCAAAGTATAGTCCCTGGGCCATCGGTCTGAATGTGCCAGAGTGCTTGTTAAATGCAAATTCCTGCTGAACCACCATACCAGTGTTCCCAACAGAAGCTCTGGGGAAAGAGCTGAAATGATTAATATCTCAGCTAATTCTTTGACCTCCTGATCCGCCTGCCTCCCAAAGTGCTGGGATTACAGGCATGAGCCACCTCGCTTGGCCATATCTCAGCTAATTCTTATGCACATTGAAGCCTGGAAACCATTACACAAAAAACAGTGACTCTCAATATCTTTTGTTTTAAAGAAAACTTTAACATTCTGCCCCAAGCCTGATTTCATCATCTGTAAGCCTACAGATAATTGTGAAGGCCCTGATGTGATGAAAATTCAGGATTGGTAATTCCTTTTCTAAAACAAAGAAATTATATTATATTAATTTATTTTATTTATTTATTTTTCATTTTTGTTATTAATTTTTTGAGACGGAGTCTCGCTCTGTTGTCCAGGCTGGAGTGCAGTGGCGCGATCTCGGTTCACTGCAACCTCTGCCTCCCGGGTTCAATTGATTCTCCTGCCTCAGTCTGGGATTGAGTAGCTGGGATTACAGGCATGCACCACCATACGCTAAATTTTGTATTTTTAGTAGAGACGGGGTTTCACCATGTTGGCCAGGCTGGTCTCGAACTCCTGACCTCAGGTGAGCCACCCACCTCGGCCTCCCAAAGTGCTCGGATTACAGGCGTGAGCCATCATGCTTGGCCTATTTATTATTTTTTTTTGAGACAGGGCCTCACTCTGTTGTCCAAGCTGGACTGCAGTGGTGCAATCACAGCTCACTGCAGCCTCAATCTCCTGGGCTGAAGTGATCTTCCTGCCTCAGCCTCCAAGTAGCTTGGACTATAGGCATGCACTACCATGCTCATATAATTTTTGTATTTTTTTGTAGAGATGGGTTTTCTCCATGTTGCCCAGGCCCAGTCTTTTAACTCCTGGGCTCAAGCGATCTGCCTGCCTTGACCTCCCAAGTGCTGTAATTCATAGGTGTGAGCCACTGTGCCCTGCCAGAAATTGTATTTTAATGATGCAGTCTCATAAAGCTCTTGGATGGATAAATCTACATCATCCTAAGTTAGATTATTAGGAAGCATATCATAGATTGTGGAGCTGTGTCATTTTTCCTAAGTAGATCTTTAAATATTACCTAAAGTTGATCTGCAAAGTCAGGAAATAATGCATTACTTAGAGTCCAAATTTCTAGTCTCTTTGAACTAAGCTGAAGTGATCAAATGTTAGTATCATTATTCAGGTCATTTTTTTTTTTAACTCAATGAAAGCTCAGCTGACCTGCTAATATATTACTGTTTAAGTCAAAAGCCTTACTCAGAAATTAGAATAATTCCTTTAGCCTAAGATAAATTCCTCCAGCTATCAATCACCATCGATTTGTAAGTCTGTTTCTTTGCAAGTTCATAAGGTTATACTTAGGATAAGCAGACTAGACACTGTGGCTCCTTTCATTTATATCTGTGTCCTGTGCCAATATGACTAGTGTCAGGATGGGGGAGGGGGGTCTGAGTCCACAGAAGCTTGCTCTGCTCGTTTAAAATTTTGGATACACTCTGAACATGGACTACTGGCCACAAAACCATAAATTTCTTTTTATTACCACCTCTAAGTAACTGGAATAGGGTTGAAAGAGTTTCAGCTCTGTCAACTGTACAAAAGTCAATGTTTCTGGCCTTGGTTTCCTTATTTGAAAGAAAATGGAATAACTGTAGATGAGTAATTCTCAATTGATGAGGTAGGGGACATAAATTCCCCTAAGACGTGGGGCACACTTTTCATTATCCCCAATTCAATAATCTACTGCTGTAGTACTCTTCAGCACTGGCTGATCCAACATACTCCTTTAAGTTAAGGCTCTGACTTTTTTTTTTTTTTTTTGAGATGGAGTCTCGTTTGGTTGCCCAAGCTGGAGTGCAATGGCAAGGTCTCAGCTCACTGCAACCTCTGCCTCCTAACTTTAAGCGATTCTCCTGCCTTAGCCTCCCGAGTAGCTAGGATTACAGGTGCCTGCTACCACGCCTGGCTAATTTTTTGTATTTTTAGTAGAGACAGGGTTTCACCATGTTGGTCAGGCTGGTCTTGAACTCCTGATCTCCTGATCTCGTGATCTGCCCCACCTTGGCCTCCCAAAGCACTGGGATTACAGGCGTGAGCCACTGTGCCCAGCTGGCTCTGATTTACAATAACCCTTAAAACCTTATTTATGCAAGGTTGTGTGAATTTTAAAAATATGAAAAATTACTGGCCTAGTGTTTGATTTCTAGATGGGTATTTAGAAATTCTCTCCAATAGAGGGGTACAATTTTCCTCTTACAGTCTTTCACATCTGATAATGAAAAACAGTTGTACTTACCTAGTTCACTGCTGGGTTAGCATCATTTGTTACTACCTTCTGTTCCCAAATGGCTTTTTAATGGAAACATATCCTTATATAATGACACAGGGTTGAGTGAAAAACTAACCCACTCGTATCCCATACAGGGATGTGGTCTTCATACTCCAAGAGTTGACCGAGCAAGGAAAGGCAGAACACACGTAGAACCACTGCGCTCATGTCCAATTATGGCATATATTATAAATGCGTACTTGCATGCTCCCCACACACATCGATGTCTGTTGCATACATTTAAAAAATAACTGTGATATAAAATTATGTTGGTCTTTTTCCATTAATAAATATGTGACATAAACATTCTCCCACATTATTACAAAGTCACTGTAAATATTTTTTAAATGGTCACCAGATATTTCATCAAGTAGATGACATATTGTTTGTTTTATTTTCCAGGTTTCAACAGTTTTATTGGGAGGTTTTGTTTTCTGTGAAATACACTAGAGGTTGAGGAAGGGGACACATTCCCTTTACAAGATAAGGGTCTCCCACCACTAAAGAAAAGGCATGAGCCGTGACATACTGGGGTTTGAATCCACCTCCTTCTGCTTTGCTCACATTTCTTTATTATTCTCTTTCTTTTATATGTATATTTTTGAGACGAAATCTCACTGTCACCCAGGCTCCAGTGAAGTGATGTGATCTCAGCTCAAGGCAACCTTTGCCTCCCAGGCTCAAGTGATCCTCCCACTTCAGCCTCCGAGGACAGGACCCCAGATGTGCACCACCATGCCAGGCTAATTTTGTTTTTGTATTTTTGGCAGAGGAGGGGTTTCACCATGTTACCCAGGCTGGTCTCAAACTCCTGAGCTCAAGTGATCCGCCCACCTCGGCCTCCCAAAGTGCTGGGATTACAGTTGTAAGCCACTGTGCCTGGCCTCTTCTTTCTCAACAGTATCACAGAACACAAACATAAAGGCAAGAAATAAAAACAGCAAGATCAACCTCCAACAGGGCCACACCCAAGCCTTGTCCCACTCCCCAGGCTAGGTCAGGCCTGGGAGGGACTGGGGCAGCTACTCTGCAGTCCCCAGGCTGCAGGCTCAGAAGGGGTGGAACTAAATTAATAAATTAGAATAAATTGGGGGGAGGAATGCAACTCTGTGCTGGGAGAGCCCCTTCTCTCTAACACGCAAGAGAGTTGTTGGGGGAAGGTAGGAAGCCACTATAGTGGGGGTAAGAGCAGGGCAGAAGTCACCTTTTCTTCCATGTTCTTCCCAAACAAAGCAGAAGAATTAGAGGTAAAGGGATGTCTACAGCCATACTACTCTGAATGGGCTAGATATCATCTGATCTATGATTATTTAAACGTGTCAGCTTCCACATACAGATTGAGTATCCCTATGTGAAATGCTTGGGAACAGAAGTGTTCTGCATTTTGGATTTTTTCAGATTTTGGAATATTTGCTATATGTGCATAATGAGATTATCTTGAGAATTGGATGCATGTGTAAACACAAAATTCATTTATGTTTCAAATACACCTTGTGCACATAGCTTGAAAGAAATTTCATACAATAATTTAAATAATTTTGTGCATGAAACAAGGTACACTGAATCATCAGAAAGCAAAGGTGTCACTATCTTGGCCAACTAGATGGACAATCAGTCTGTAGTTGTTTGGTATCCCCATCATTATTGACTCTTGAATTCATATGCAAACATTTTCTTACACTTATTCACATATAAGCACTTAACACTTAAAAAACAGGACACACCATTGGTACAGTGAAAAAATACTGTGTTCAGTGTAACTAAGTAATACCTGTATCAGTGTTAAACAACAGCAACAAATGATGGCAAGCTGAATAAACTGTGTGGTGTGCCTCTGTTTTGCTGCAACCCATTTCATGAGGTCAGGTGTGGAATTTTCCACTTGTGGTATCACAAGTGCTCATAAAGTTTTGAAATTTGAAGTGTTTCAAATTTTAGAGGACTTTGAATTTCAGATTTTCAGATTAGAGACGCTCAATCTGTAAAAAGGATTTTTTCTTGAAAAATCATTTAAGCTGATTCTTACAAAAAATTTCAAATAGGAAATTTAATTAGATTATGTTTCTAATAGTACCTTAGCAGTTATTCTTTCCAAAGCGTCATTCAGGGATCATTTTAGTCTTTTCTGTAATGAGTTAAATAAAGTTTCAAGACAGGTGATGAGAATGGTCTTGTTAAGTTTAGGTGATGCCTACTGAGTATGCCTTAACTAAAAAGTGTCCCTGACTTCTGTTCTACATCAAATCTGTACAAAGGAGAAAAGGCTGATTCCAGCCCAGAGGTTCCCTGATTCCTTTCCTCTTTTGTAGGACCCAGACCCCTGCCTGTCCTTGCTGTAGGTATTATATTTGACGTGTAGTGCTTTTTACATTGCTTTGCTTTTGACTGCCCATGTTTCTGACCTCAGCTTAGCAAAATGAAATCTCACTTTCTATTTTTTGCTTCTGCTGTACTCAGATCTCCAAATCCGTATTTTAGATCTTGGCAAAGAATAGCAGAAGGTATAACAGCTTTGAAGTCAGACCTGGAGTAGAATCCTGGTTCCCTCAGCAGCTAGGTGGTCTCAGGCAAGTCACTTAATGCCTGTGTGTGTTTCAGATTCTTCAGGGGTAAAGTGTGACTAATAATATCTACCATAAAGGTATATTAAGAGTTTTAGATTGGAAAATGTACTGAGAGTGCCTAACAAAGTGCCTTGCACACAGCAAGCCTTCAATAAGTGATGGTTACTGCTGTCACCATTACTACTGCCACTCAGGTTTCCTTACCCTACTTTGGAACTGGCATTCTTGGTTCTTGACTGTACCCTAAGACAACTGGTGTTGGGAGGTTCAGAACAAAAATAACAAGTTCCTCCTTGACAAAAGAATCTATGAATTTGGGAACATCTCACTGGAGAAGGAAGACAATTACTGATCACAAAGCTTAAAAGAGAAAACCCTGGAAGATTCAACTGGGTGTATAAGATAGGTATATTTACTTGAATAGAAAGCAAAATAAGTCTCAGAAATATTCTAGTTGACGTAAGCTTATAAATACATAGAAATCTTATTGGGATTTTTTAGTTTCCTTATGGGTTAAAAAAATAAGAAAAAATAAATCTTATTGGGATTTTAAAAAATGAAATAAAACACAGCTTTTCAGTGGTAATCTAGTTTCCATGGGGAGGTATTTTTCCAGATAGCACGAAATTCATTTTCTATCTTAAGCTGCACCTGCTAGATCACTAATATTTGTATTATGAAGTCTCTGGATTTAAAATGCTTTCAGTGTGAATTTTCCTCCTACTGTGCCCATCTGTTCTTTTCTTGTGGGCCCAGAGGAAAGCAAGACTTAATAAATATTCAGTTTTCAGACTTCTTTAAAATATTTTTATATAAGCATTTACAACCTCTAAGGAAAATTATAAAACTGGCGAAACTTAGCTCACATTTGATTTCCCCTTATCACTAACCAAGTGTCATTATTTTTATGGAAGACTAAAAAGTAACTATACATATAAGAAGTGAAATCAAGTAATATAAATAATAACTTTAACACTAAAATATCTTATTTACTTATATATTATTAGATAAATAATTTATGAATTAGCCAATGTTAAGGTGGGGGAAGGCACCAAGGCCACTGCCTACTCCTTGCTGCTCCTAATCAAGGTCAGCTGTGACCACTGGGTACCTATCACCCAGTGATGCTCTTCCTCCATCAACCAGATTGGGGACATGGTGACCTCACTTTTCATGACTTGCTTTCCCTGCCATGATGTCAAGTTGGCTGGATTCAAATGATCCATAGCTAAGTTCTCATAGGGTAGTGTCAGTATTTGACTAAACAATCATGGATTTTCCTTTAAAAACCACAAGCTCAAATGCAAGGTTAAACCAGCAAAGAAATGGATGGTTGCTATATTAAAAACATCATAAGCTACATGGATAAATTCAAGATATATGCAATTATTCTTAGACACAACATGGCTATCTATGAAACTTTTTGGCAGGCAGGGTTCTAGAGGAAGGTGTTACTTACTGGCAGGCTTATAGCAGACAAAAACAGAAAAGCAAGAAAAAACAAAACTACCTCAGCAGCTGCAAGACTGATGCATACTCCTCTGAATCCCATATGTTCTTTTCTAAACATGTGCAGTACAACTCTCTGATCTGTAAGTGAACAACACATTTGTGAGGAACCAAAAGTGTATACACACTACTAGTCTGGCAAAATCATTTCTGGTCAACACAAAAAAATTAATGTTATTAAAAGTCATTTTATTTAGATAATAATAGACTTGGCATATATCTCATGCATCAGGCTTTATAAGAATGCAATTTAAATAAAAGTAAAATGAGACTATACTGAGATTGGCTAATATCACTGGTCATTTTAAAAGAAGAAACCGATAAAGGAAAAATGAGAAAAAAAAGGCTCATTTAAGGCTCAATGGCAAAAATCACCTCATGAACAAGTCATTCGTTTTTTTTTTTTTTAAGACAGAGTCTACTCTGTCATCCAGGCTGGAGTGCAGTGATCTCAGCTCAATGCAACCTCCACCTCCCAGGTTGAAGCCATCCTCCTGCCTCAGCCTCCCTCACAGCTGGGACTACAGGCATGTGCCACCACACGGGGCTAATTTTTGTATTTTTAGTAGAGACAGGGTTTTACCATGTTGGCCAGGATGGTCTTGAACTGCTGACCTCAGGTGATCCACCTGCCTTGGCTTCCCAAAGTGCTGAGATTACAGGCATGAGTCACTACACCCAGCCAACAAGTCATTCTTACATACTGGTATTTGTTCTCCAAAGCTTTGAGCTAAGGTGATCTAGGAATATAGAATTCTTCCGCTAAAATCTACTCTACAGATGGTTGATAGGTTTATGGTATGACATAAAGGCCAGCTGAGCATAATTTTTCAAGGAGCAGAAGTACTGCTTCTCTTTTTATTCTGGGTATAGTGCAAGGTTAACTATCAAGCATTCTCAAACAAATTCCCTCTTCCATTAAGGAAAGAGAAACAGCTCTCTCAGTACAGGTGACAAGCAAGTGTTAAAGAAGGAAAGTTCAAATGCCTTAGTACAAAAACATTGTAGGGAAAGCAACACCACTGGGTTTCATATGGCTGTTTCTAGCTGTGGCCATCTGAACAAAAAACAATTTCAATTACCAGTAATGTGTACAGCTGGAATGGATTTAGATTGTGCTCTCATTGTAAAGATTGTCTTCATTTCACATTCTGATGCCTGAATGCTACAAAAACCAAAGCAAGAAAATACTAACATTCCTACTTCACAGATTCCAAATGAGGTGGCTTGGATTACCTGTCGACCTAGTGGATACTTGGGAAGAGAAGAGGTGAACTTATGAAGACATCTCAAAACCAGGAAGTAATTCATATGATAAACATGCAGGTTTTCTAGTAATAATTGTGTTTCCTCCTAAAAATCACAGAATATATTATTAATACATAAGTCAGCTGATAAAAGAGCATAATAATACAATCTACTTCATGGCTATATAAAATTTCTGGAAAACTGATGAGAAGATTCAAAACTACAAATTAATTTATGACAATTTGAAATACATATAAAATCCAGAATACAGGCTGAGCATTTCCGATTTAGTATCAAGTCTGGTGATACTTTACACATGCTAGAATTGACACTGTATTTTAATCTCCTGGTACCTCTAGCATTCCCACAATACCTTGGGCCCCAAAATTACAAGTGTGTAAGAAAGCACCTTATTGGATGCTTGCCTGTGCCCATCACCTGCTGTGCACCACAGTGAGGGAAGGTGCTTTATCCTCCACCTTGCTAGCATCAGAAGAGTGAGATCACCAGATAGAATGGTACCAACCTAATGAACTTGCTGAAGTTCTGCTTATGATGTATACTTTTCCTAAAGTACTGCTCAAGTGTTTTAGTGTGTTTGAAGGGGAAAATGAAAAGACTATGGCAGAAACACAAGTGATTCTGATGAGTCCCTGCCTCTTGCTGAGATCTCCAATACTGGTTTTATTTGCTTTACCAATTAAGATAAAAAAGAATAAAAAAATAAATAAATCTGAAGCCAACAAGCTTTATAATTTAGAATCTAGCAAGAATGATGACATGAGGGAGTGTCTTAAGAAATCTATGCAGGTGTGGTGGCTCACACCTGTAATCCCAGCATTTTCGAAGGCTGAGGCAGGAGGATAGCTCGAGTTTAGGAGTTTAAGACCTGGGTGAACAACATAGTGAGACCTCATTTGTATAAAAAAAAAACCCACAACCGAAAACTAGCCCTAATCTCCATATTAGAGATTTAGATACAGGAAAAGAAGAAAAGAAAAGAAACCTATGGATGATTAATCTCACAAAACAGTTTCAAAAGGTTTTGTTGGGGGGAGAGAGATGTTTTCTAGAGCTTCCTGAAATAGTTTAGAAATATTTTAAAACATTATATCCTATGAAGTAATTTTCAGCCCTCAATTCCTTTTATAACTGCTTACTCTGTAACATTTTCTTAAAGGATTATCATCTGTGCCATGGTTTTCAATATTTTTCTCCTTTAAGAAGTCAAATAAAGGCTTTGCTGAGCTGTGTCTTTATTTCAGTAATATCTTGCAGATACCTATTATTTTTAGTGGTCAAACATTTAGAAAATAACTCAGATATCAATAAATTCAAGCAAATCTAACCTCTATAAAGCAATAAATATGATATATCTTCCTAAACACCAACTCACTTAGGAAATCAATTCCTTGGTCAACGATCTATGAGTCATTACCTGAAAGCACAGGGCAGATTAAATAAAAGTTTTTAGCACCTAAATGTTTTTCCCTCCCATTATTTGAGTTGATTGATAATTTCAAAATCTATGTCTCCTATCATAACAAAATCTATGTCTCCTATCATAACAAAAGTAGCCATAATCAAAAATTGTTTTAACCACCACTGGGAGGGTATACTTTAGCTCTAAACTTTAGTTCTTTAGTTTTTTACTGTGTGCCATGACATACAGATGGCATAAAGCCATTAATTGCCTTGATGTGTGCTTAAATAGCTTTTAAATAGGGGAAATATTTTGAAGAAAATGAACTCTATTACTGAATAATAATCATACTGCATGCTACTTGTGCTCCCTATTTTCTTTTGCCTTGAGGAATAGCTATGTGTACAAGTATCTGGGTGATGCAGTAGAAGTGAGTATCTTCATTCCATTTACTTGGATAAGGAGAGAAAAGAAATACTTTACACACTATAGGGCAATACTGCATACTCAAGGAACATACCTGCCCTGGAATAAGTGTTCAATGAGGGATATAAACATGTTTTTCTCCTAGGTGGTCTTAGTTCTTTCATACTTTTCACTGTGTGGTGCATCCCTGTGTTGAGTAGAGTTCTAGTGTTTAAAAAATGTTTTGTTTTGTTATAATCATTATTTTTATTTTAAAATAAAAATAAAAATTTTAAGATGAAGTCCCACTCTCTGCTCACTGCAACCTCCACCTCCCGGGTTCAAGCGGTTCTCCTGCCTCAGCCTCCCGAGTAGCTGGGATTACAGGTGCCCACCACCACACCTGGCTAACATTTTGTATTTTTAGTAGAGATGGAGTTTTACCATGTTGGCCATGCTGGTCTTGATCTCCTGACCTCAAGTGATCCATCCACCTCAGCCACCCAAAGTGCTGGGATTACAGGTGTGAGCCACCGTGACTGGCCTAGAAAATGTTTTGTATTGTATTGTATTGTTTTGTTTTGTTCCACACAACATGGCAGACTATATCATCTGGCACTCAACTGAGGAAATGGTGATTGGTTCCAACAATGGGGAAAGAAACTGGCTATGATGGACTTAACAAATGAGAGGTTTGCTATACCTTTCTAAGGGATTTTTCAAGAGTAATTTTGACCATCCCAGATCTTCACCTTACGTGCTGACTTTAGAACCTAATCTCCACATAATAAAGGTTTCATTGTTATTTATATGTGTTTTTATCAATTGCAACAAAAAACATCACAAATGATTAACATTTTCTTATAACCTGTCCTGTAAGTTCTCCATCTTACCTATATACCTGCACATATGTAACTGCCTTTACTTATTCAAAGCAGTAATTCTTTTTTGTTTGTTTATTTTGTGGAGATGGAGTCTTCTTCTGTTGCTCAGGCTGGAGTGCACTGGCGCAATCTCAGCTCACTGCAACCTCTGTCTCCCAGGCTCAAGCTGTTCTCCTGCCTCAGCCTCCTGAGTAGCTGGGATTACAGGTGTCTGCCACAATGCCCAGCTAATTTTTGTATTTTTAGCAGAGACGGGGTTTCACCATGTTGGCCAGGCTGGTCTCAAACTTCTAACCTCAAGTGATCTGCCCACCTTGGCCTCCCAAAATGTTGGGACTAGAAGCATGAGACACTGCACCTGGTCTTAAAACAATAATTCTTAATGTACTTATGGACACTATTTTACAAACTCAAACCTGTAAAAGGTTTTGATATATGAGAAAATTTTTGGGCTGGGCGGGGTGGCTCACGCCTGTAATCCCAGCACTTTGGGAGGCCGAGACAGGTGGATCACCTGAGGTCAGGAGTTCAAGACCAGCCTGGCCAACCTGGAGAAACCCCGTCTGTACTAAAAATACAAAAATTAGCTGGGTGTGGTGGCAGGGGCCTGTAATCCCAGCTACTCAGGAGGCTGAGGCAGGAGAATCACTTGAACCCGGGAGACGGAGGCTGTAGTGAGCCAAGATCGCAACGTTGCACTCCAGCCTGGGACACAGAGTGAGACTTGGTCTCAAAAAAAAAAAAAAATTCCATTGAATACATTACAGCAGCATCATACCATGTACATGTGAAAATAAAGCCTTCTGAAATATTAACCCTACTTTCCATTCATTAAATTTTTCCTCAGGCATTTTTTCTGTATACTAGTCATAGCTGTCACCATTTTGTTTCATAATTGTGTTTAGAATGATTCCTTTCTACAGAGATACACTTTGTCTAGGAATATGCATTATTTACTAAAGAGATATGCTTTCTCTGTTCTTGAAGCATGAAGACTTTTTAGTCTTTACTAACTTTTGACAAAGGAACAGAAATATTTATCTGCTATAAGAAAAACAGGCTCGGCATAGTGGTTCACACCCATAATCCCAGCACTTTGGGAGGCCATAGCAGGGGGATCACTTGAGCCCATGAGTTCAAGACCAGCTTGATAGTGAGCAACATAGCAAGAGACCCTGTCTCTACCAAAAAAAAAAATTTTTTTTAATTAGCTGGGCATGGTGGCATGTGCCTGTAGTCCTAGATACTCAGGAGGCTGAGGTAGGAAGACTGCTTGAGCCCAGAAGGTCAAGGTTGCAGCAAGCTATGATTGCACCACTGTACTCCAGCCTGGGTGACAGAGCGAAACTGTCTCAAAAAGAAAAAAGAAAAGCAAAGCAATACATAGCAGCCTCCTTGCTCTTCTTCAAATATGGTAGACATGCTCCAACCTCAGATCCTTTCTACCTGCTTAGAATTCCCTTCCTCCAGATTCTTGAATGGCAAGCTCTGCGACTTCCTTTAGGTCTTTACTCAAAATTTACCCTCTCAGTCAGGTCCTTATCTAAAATTTCGATTCCACTTCCTATGCACATGGAACTTCATATCCCTCTTCTCTGCTTCATTGTTTTTACCTCAGCACTTATCACTAACAGATGTTTTACTTATTTATCTTATTTATTGTCTGTCTCCCTGATACAATGAGAAAGGTAGAAGTTTTGGCTGTTTGGTTCACTCCTGTATTCTCAAAACCTAGATTAACACCTGGCACATAATAGGCACTAGAAAAATATTGGTTAAATGAAGAGTACATTAATGAATGAAAACCTAACACTCAGTCTCTCTTTTATTTATTTTTAATTTTTGAGAAAGGATCTTGCTCTAGCGACCAGGCTGGAATGCAATGGTGCGATCTTAGCTCACTGCAGCCTTTACCTCCCAGGGTCAAGTGATCCTCTTGTCTCAGCCTTCCAAGTAGCTGGGACTATATATAGGTCCACACCACCACACCTGGCTAATTTTTGTATTTTTTTTTTTGTAGAGATGGAGTCTCATTATGTTGCCCAGGCTGATCTGCTTGCCTTGGCCTTCCGAAGAGATGGGATTACAGGTGTGGGCCACCGTGCCCAGCCTCAGTCTCTTTTTTAAGTAAGAGCAACCATATTTTGTCTTGCTGGATGTGGCCTAGATTTCCTGATTTTTCAAAAGTCTGAATTTGTAATGTAAAATTTCTCAATATGTAAATATTGGTTCCAACATTTTTTAAAAATGTATGTTTAAAAAATACATTTACATTAGACTGTGGGTTGCCTTGTAATGTGCAATATACCCTCTTAAATTAGTAATCTCCAACCTCATCAATCCTGTCTGTTAGTCATACTAAAATCATTCACTGATAGCATGTCTTTTGCAGTAACATGGATGGAGCTGGAGGCCAGTATCCTAAGTGAAAGAACTCAGAAACAGAAAATCGAATACCACATGTTCTCACTTATAAGTGAGAGCTAAATAATAGGTACACATGTATATACAGAGGGAAATAACAGACACTGTGGACTCCAAAAGGGGTAGGGTTGGGAGGGGTGAGGGCAGAAAAATTATTTATTAGGTACAATATTCACTATTCAGGTGATGGGCACACTAGAAGCCAAAACCTCACCGTCATACAATATGTAACAAACCTGCACCTGAAACCCCCTGAATCTATTTTTAAAAAATCATATATCATTGTTTACTTATACCACAGAGCCCCTATTATTATTGAGCTAGCTGCTTTCTCTGGAGGAGAAGTCAATATATATGTAAAACTTATATAGGTAAAGAAAAAAAGGCTAGGCAGAATTACATTTGCCATGCATTTATCTCTCTTCTGCTTCCATAGTACTTAACACTTTTGTCTCTAGAATTGTATGTATAGGGGTGAACAGTGACCTCAGATTATAAAATGCAGTATGTAAAAATGACTATAAACTTCTGTAATTTCTTTTCAATCAATTCACTGATCATTAAAAACTGGTAAAACAGACTATTGAATTTTAGGATTAAGAGATATTAGCTAAGAACAAAGCATTTTCTCATTTATCATCTTGTTATAACTAAGCCTTATTTTTCTCATTAGAGAAAAATGCTGGCTGGCACTGTTTTCCAGACTTGACTTAGCATATTACTGCTATCTAATAAGAATGCCAAACCACAGCTTTCTCCTAGCACTTATGTGGCAAGAGTGCTAGTCCTCTCATCTGTCTCTGCCTTTTGTTCTCCATATTCCTACCCCAGTAGTGTAGATCAAGAGAAGCACTTGACAAAGAGTTTGAATTTAAATGATTAATTCCTGACACACTAGGCTAATGCCTAGCTCATCTGATCACATTTGATAGACTGCAATTGTTTTCCTTTTCCTCTACTTTTCCATTTATTATTTTTTTCTAAGAAATCTTCTTCCCCCTATCTGCCCCATAGGTCTGACAAAAGAAACAGAAAGAGGTGGGGGCAAAGGTGAAATGCAGGTCTCCATCAAACTCATGAACTGATTTTGTGCCTTTTGATGAGACACCATGATAAGCATACTAAATGATGAAAAGAAGTCCTTACTCTACCATGAACTTGCTCTGCGACCTCAGATATTTCACTTCCTTTCTCTTGGCTGCAGTTCTTCATTTGTGAAATGAGGGTGCTAAAGAAGTTCAAGGTTTATTTCCCACTCTGAAAGGATTTAAAATCTCGTTGGGAAAATAGGTATAAAGACATGAAACATCAACAAGTAAGAATAATAAAACTTCAACTATCACCTGCACAGGAATGAATCTAAGCTTTCTACATAGTATGAAGATTTTCAGAATTTCATCAGCTGTACCAGGTCTTCTAATGTCCCTCCTTAGTAGGAAATTCCCAGCGAATTACCTACAAACGTACATTGTTTAGTCACGTAACGTTTTAAATTTTAATTTATTTTAAGTTCTGGGATACATGCTTAGGATGTGCAGGTTTCTTACTTAGGTAAACGTGTGCCATGGTGGTTTGCTGAACCTATCAACCCATGACCTAGGTATTAAGCCCCGCATGCATTAGCTATTTGTCCTGATGCTCTCCCTCTGACCTGAGTTCTCATTGTTCAGCTCCCACTTACAAATAAGAACATGTGGTGCTTGGTTTTCTTTTCCTATGTTAGTTTTAGTCAGCTAAATTTTTACATTTAAAAGTACACTTTTTAAAAAACCCATTACTAAGTTCATTAAATTCAAAGTTGACATATAGTTTTGAAGAAGTGGGGCCCTAATTTTGAGGGAGTAAAGGTTTTTGTTAACATCTTGATTCTAGTCAGAGGATAACTGAGGTTAATCACTAGTTTAGGTGGGAACTTAATAGATGAGTTCTAGCTTAAGAAAATGAGGGGATGGAGCAAACAATAACAAATACTTCCTTCTAGGGAGACAGTATAATTCAGTAGTTCTTAAAGTGTGGTTTCCAGTTATAAAGATTGTAAATTTCTCTGGAATATACAATGAGGTCTATCTCTTAGACACTTGAATATAGAAAATGGGAACAAAATGATAAACTCTAATGCCAGACATGTCTATACAACTATATAACCTAAGAATATTGTAAATATTACATATAGATTGTATATTATAATACATACAAATGTATATACATCTTTACACACATTGAAATGTGTTCACACTGGCTAGGTGCAGTGGCTGACATCTGTAATCCCAGCACTTTGGGAGGTCCAGGCGAGCAGATCACTTGAGGTCAGGAGTTCAAGACCAGCCTGGCCAACATGGTGAAACCCTGTCTCTACTAAAAGTACAAAAATTAGCCGGGTGTGGTGACCCATGCCTCTAATCCCAGCTACGAGGGTGGCTGAGGCAGGAGAATGGCTTGAATCCAGGAAGTGGAGGTTGCGGTGAGCTGAGATTGTGCCATTGCACTCTGGCCTGGGCCATATAGCGAGACCCCCTCAAAAAAAAAAAAAAAAAATAGCTGGGCGTGGTGGCTCACGCCTGTAATTCCAGCACTTTGTGGGGCCGAGGTGGGTGGATTACCTGAAGTCAGGAGTTTGAGACCAGCCTGGCCAACACGGTGAAACCTCGTCTCTACTAAAAATACAATAAATTAGCTGGATGTGGTGGTAGGCACCTGTAACCCCAGCTACTTGGGAGGCTGAGGCAGAAGAATTGCTTGAACTTGGGAGGTAGAGGTTGCAGTGAGCCGAGATTGCACCGTTATACTGCAGCCTGGGCAACAAGAATGAAACTCCACCTCAAAAAAATAAAAAATAAACATAAATAAAATGTGTTCATATTGATCTTAATTTTTATGAGTGAAAAATATATAACAATATTTATTATTTTTATTTATAAAAGTTTTATCATTATATGTTTTCAAATCATTTTTATTTGCTGAACAAACTTTGATTATCACTAACACTATGAAAAAAATCATACTAGGAATCATTATACTACTTTTTTTTTTGGAGACAGAGTCTTGCTGTGTTGCCTAGGCAGGAGTGCAGTAGTGCAATCTCAGCTCACTGCAACCTCTGCCTCCCTAGTTCAAGGGATTCTAGTGTCTCAGCCTCCCAAGTAGCTGGGATAACAAGCACATACCACCACACTTGGATAATTTTTTGTATTTTTAGTAGAGAAGGGGTTTTGCTATGCTGTCCAGGCTGGTATCAAACTCCTGGACTCAAGTGATCTGCCCGCCTCAACCTCCGAAAGTGCTGAGATTACAGGCATGGGCCACCACACCCAGCCTATTATCCTACTTTGTATATAAGAAAATTGAGGCTTAAATAGCTCCCATTCACAATTACTACAAAGAGAATAAAATAGCTAGGAATACAACTTACAAGGGATATGAAGGACCTCTTCAAGGAGAACTACAAACTACTGCTCAACGAAATAAAAGAGGACACAAACAAATGGAAGAACATTCCATGCTCATGAATAGGAAGAATCAATATCATGAAAACGGCCATACTGCCCAAGGTAATTTATAGATTCAATGCCATCCCCATCAAGCTACCAATGACTTTCTTCACAGAATTGGAAAAAACTACTTTAAAGTTCATATGGAACCAAAAAAGAGCCCGCATTGCCAAGACAATCCTAAGCAAAAAGAACAAAGCTGGAGGCATCACGCTACCTGACTTCAAACTATACTACAAGGCTACATTAATCAAAACAGCATGGTACTGGTACCAAAACAGATATATAGACCAATGGAACAGAACAGAGCCTCAGAAATAACACCACACAGCTACAACCATCTGATCTTTGACAAACCTGACAAAAACAAGCAATGGAGAAAGGATTCCCTATTTAATAAATGGTGCTGGGAAAACTGGGTAGCCATATGTAGAAAGCTGAAACTGGATCCCTTCCTTAACCTTATACAAAAATTAATTCAAGATAGATCAAAGACTTAAATGTAAGATCTAAAACCATAAAAACCCTAGAAGAAAACCTAGGTGATACCAAGACATAGGCCTGGGCAAATACTTCATGACTAAAACACCAAAAGCAATGGCAACAAAAGCCAAAATTGACAAATGGAATCTAATTAAACTAAAGAGCTTCTGCACAGCAAAATAAACTGTCATCACAGTAAACAGGCAACCTACAGAATGGGAGAAAATGTTTGCAATCTACCCATCTGACAAAGGGCTAATATCCAGAATCTACAAAGAACTTAAACAAATTTACAAGAAAAAAACAACCCCATCAAAAAGCAGGCAAAGGATATGAACAGACACTTCTCTAAAGTAGACATCTATGCAGCCAACAGACATATGAAAAAATGTTTATCATCAGTGGTCATCAGAGAAATGCAAATCAAAACCACAATGAGATACCATCTCACACCAGTCAGAATGGCGATCATTAAAAAGTCAAGAAACAACAGATGCTGGAGAGGATGTGGAGAAATATAAACGCTTTTACACTATTGGTAGGAGTGTAAATAAGTTCAAACATTGTGGAAGACAGTGTGGCGATTCCTCAAGGATCTAGAACTAGAAATACCATTTGACCTAGCAATCCCATTACTGGTTATATACCCAAAGGATTATAAATCATACTACTATAAAGACACACGCACACGTATGTTTATTGCAGCACTATTCACAATAGCAAAGACTTGGAACCAACCCAAATGTCCATCAATGATAGACTGGATTAAGAAAATGTGGCACATATACACCATGGAATACTATGCAGCCATAAAAAAGGATGAGTTCATGTCCTTTGAAGGGACATGGATGAAGCTGGAAACCATCATTCTCAGCAAACTATCACAAGGACAGAAAACCACATACCACATGTTCTTACTCACAGGTGGGAGCTGAACAATGAGAACACATAAACACAGGGCAGGGAACATCACACACCAGGGCCTTTTGGTGGGTGTTGGGGGAAGGACAGCATTAGGAGAAATACCTAAAGTAATGATGAGCTGATGGATGCAGCAAACCAACACGGCACACGTCTACCTACGTAACAAACCTGCATGTTGTGCATATGTACCCTAGAACTTAAAGTATAATAAAAAAAAAAAAAAAAGAAAGAAAATTGAGGCTTAAATAAGGTAAGCGATTTTCTTAAATATAGATAGCTAATGAGTAACTGCAGTTCAAATATAAAATTTCTTATATTTTGTAGTACCACATTATTGATTGTCATGTATTTTTATGAAACTATAAAAAGAGAAGCATTATTATGAGAATATTCAAAGATACTTTTTCTCTCAACTAAAAAATCAATAGACAAATTATTATTTTTTTTTTGAAACAGTCTTGCTCTGTTGCCCAGGCTAGGGTATGATCTCGGCTCACTGCAAACTCCACCTCCCAGGTTCAAGTGATTCTCCTGCCTCAGCCTCTGGAGTAGCTCAAATTACAGGCATGCACCACTATGCCCAGCTAATTTTTGTATTTTTAGAAGAGAAGGGGTTTCACCATAGTGGCCAGGCTGGTCTTGAACTCCTGACTTCAAGTGATCTTCCTATCTCAGATTCCCAAAATGCTGGGATTACAGGAGTGAGCCACTGTGCCCAGTCTAAAATATTCATTTTTTCTCAGACATTTTCTGTCTTTTGATTTCAGCAGGTAGCCCTGTGGGTAACTTTCTCAGGGTAAGGGTACATATCTCTGTGCTTCTTCATATTTCTCACTGTGTAAGTCTCAAGAAAACATGCCTTTAAATGACAAAGTATGTAATTTGAAAATGAATACACCAAAGATCATAACAAGCAAAACTGACAGTCTGACAATGCAACAGGAACAAGGATAGCATAAATAAATGC
This sequence comes from Piliocolobus tephrosceles, assembly GCF_002776525.5. NCBI lineage: Eukaryota > Metazoa > Chordata > Mammalia > Primates > Cercopithecidae > Piliocolobus > Piliocolobus tephrosceles. The sequence goes on from NC_045438.1 coordinate 84,719,358, forward strand.
TAAGAAAATATGCAAAACGTCACTGAAAAGCAGACATAAACGTCAGACTCTTTTTTTTTTTAAAGACAGAGTCTTGCTCTGTCACCCAGGCTGGAGTGCAGTGGTACAATCTCGGCTCACCACAGCCTCCACCTCCCAGGTTCAAGCGATTCTCCTGCCTCAGCCTCCTGAGTAGCTGGGACTACAGGCACATGCCACCACATCCAGCTAATTTTTGTATTTTTAGTAGAGATGGGGTTTCACTATGTTGGCCAGACTGGTCTCAAACTCCTCACCTCAAGTGATCCACCCACCCAGGCCTCACAGAGTGCTGGGATGATAGGCATGAGCCACTGTGCCTGACCAATGTCAGGCAATTTCTGTAATACACTAGGCTAGACATTCTCTCCCTCTGTCATCTCAATGGTTAAAGGTACTCTTAAAAAATCTATTCCTGGCTTCTGAAATACATTCTGACAGAAAGTTCTAGCAGGAAATGGACTTGGCAACTAGCTGACTCAGCAGAGAGCTAATCTAGCCAATCTTCAAAGACTCAATAAACAGGCACACATTCTTTCTCACTAGTTCTTAAATTTCTTCCCAGCAAAACAACCTGCATGGGTGTCTGAGAACCTCCTATACTGCTCTGAAGGCATTACAGAGATTACTAAAATGATTATTGAGCCCAATCTAGAAGTGATTTTATATTACGGCCCAGTGTGGATTCTACATTAGAAATAATGTTTAATAAAAGGTTTAATAAAAGCCATTCTGAATATTTTTTGAGCATTTATAATGGGCATAAATTACCAATGGAGGTAAACACATGCCCTCTAGAATCTTAACATTTTTTAAAACACATTTTAAATTTTTTAAATTGACATATAATTGTACACGTATAAGATCTAACATTCTCTTGTTCAAAATCTGAAAATCACATGTATTACCAAAACTCATCTTTAGCACTATGGCTTACCTTCAATCTCACCTTACTATCATTACAATATTCTAACAACTTTTTCCTAAAAAAAGTCATGAGGAGTATGAAAATAAATGTGACATTATGTGTTTCTAAATGCTCATCGGTAAGAGACATGTTCTTTAAAAAGGTACATTAATTGAATAGACTACTATGTCACTCTTCAGTACTAATATGGAATGATTTCTAAAATTAAGTACAAAATAAAACAAGGTGCAAAATATTGTAAGAAGCAGCCAACTGCCAAAATATAATTACTTGTATGTATGGAGACTACATCTAGAATGAAACATAAGAAACCAGTAACACTGGCTATATCCAGGGAAGGGACATGGGTAGTTGAAAGACAAGAAGTGAAAGGAAGCCTTTCACTGTAATCTTTACCTTTTGAATTATGTATATATCCAAGTATTATTTATTCAACAAAGAAAAAAAGCCCTCCTTTTGATATTCCCTATGTTGTACAGCTAACTGATAATCTTCTAAGCTCATTACTTCTTTCCTAGCGTTATAATATCAATATACAATATTTCTTCAAATCAAATCAATACCCACTTAGCAGTAGACGCCTAAGCTGCCTGGCTTCTAAATGCTTTTATTTATCACAGCCTTTAAAAAGAATATTAAAATGAAATTGCTGGCAGATTCCAAAACTGTTAGGTGGGAAAAGATTCACATAGCAGATCTCTATAGATCTAAAGTTGCTTTCAAAATAGGCGACAAGAGAAACTTGGTGTTTCAGTTAATATTTTTTCTTGATTAAAAAAAGCCTCATCTTTTAGAGCTAAGGTTTCATGTCATCTTTAAAACTCACATTCCTAATTGACTATCAAGACCCAGTACTTCAATGTATAAATACTAAGATGCACAAATATGTTTTATTAACTCAATAAATGTTATGTGCATATTCTTTATGAAAGGAAAAAGAGAATGAAACTGAAACACATTCACGTTCCTACCTTCAAACATCTCTCATTGGTCAAGAGCGCAACTTGCTTTTCTGAAGTTTGTTTTTCCACGTACCTAGAATTTTTACCATTCCATACACAAAAAGAGAAAATTAAAGATTCAATATGTTTAAATAGCATATTGGGGATAAGAACTAACAAGATTGGCAGCCACATTTTTTTCATTTCTTCACAAAAATAAATTCAGTATGACATTTATGGTTTAATGGTAATTTTAAACTCCTTAAATCAGCTGGACTTCATAGTCTATAAACATTTAAAAAGGCCATAAACCCCAGGAATAGGAAACGTTATTTCTAAAAAGTAACTCTGGAGAACCTGCAAATTATGTCCCTTTGTAAAAATACTTTCCTTTTGCCAAATTTTCAAATCCAACAAGGAAATCCCACACTTAAAAACCGAATAGGTTACTATTCTTTCCCCTACTTCAGAAAAAACTGGATCTGAGATCTCTTATTTAGTCTCAAATTCTAGTATAATATGTGTTAAATATGTACTTCTCTTTTTACCTCCTAAAAGATGGAAGACGTCGGATGTTTTCACATTGATTATTTGATAAAAAATTTATTCTTCTTTTGGCTTCTGGAAGATTACAGCACAGGACACTTAAGGGCTGGGAATAGAAATGCTCTAATAGAGAAAGCTGAAAGACATGTGAAGATTAAACATATTTATTATATTTTGGCCCTAAATCTATTGTGCTATGTCTGCTCAATTTTAAGGATTTTCTTTTAAAGAGCCAAAGTATTTATGGCACTAATATATTTAATAATGTCACAATAATACTGCAAACAACATAAAAATGGCTATATAACTCTCATATTTTAAGGTTCCAATTTTGGGAAGATCAGAAAATGGTAATCTTTGAAATACAAACTAAGGCAAACTAATACAAATGGATAGATCAGCTATCTGCAAAAGCAACACATAATAATTATAAATGTGGTGCGGACCAAACTGAGGTTTAACTTAAGGGTCTAATAGATATCCCGATACTCATAAGAAAATGCCAATCTAAAATCAGTGTAAAAACTGGTCTGTTACAAAAAAAAAAAAAAAAAAAAAAAGCTACAATGGTAGGAGCTGTGCCTATGGATTAAAGTGAATGATGAAAATTTACCTTTTCAAATTCATTTTTTTCCCATGGAGGAAAACATGGTGTACTATCTGGTAGATATAAGTATTCTAATAATAGAATGCTGTGGGCTCTATGGTAGAAGGGAAGACGATTTTCCAGATTCTAACGTTCAGTTTGCTTAGAATCAACATAATGAACATTTGGATACTCTTGTATACATTTGGATAGTCTTGAGTTTTATACCTAGAAACTGGTATAACTAACAAGACTATGCAAATGTTCATTTATTGATTCTAAGCAAACTTTGCTTGACCAGTTTGGTATTTTCGGGTACCTTGATACTGGTTGCTCCTCATCACAAATTAATAAATTAGCATGTTAGGTTACATATCCATCTTAAGGTATTTGTTTGGGATAAATCAATAATCTTGGGCTTGATCCTTCCTGGGGGAACTGATAATGAATTTCTGAGTTTATAATGCTAAGGACAAGATACCCAAGGCTAGAGGAAATCTTCCAAAATAGTCCATTCTCTAAGGCTGTAAGGCAAAGGGACTGCCTAACTTAGAAACAAGTACAAAATAGAAAGCAACTGTTTATGCCAGGTGCTAAATTACTTTTGCACATATTAACATAATTTTGTTCTTATCTTTTCTAATTAAGCCAAACTGATAATGTTTATCCCAATGTTAACACTACTTCTTAGACATGAGAAAAATAAAAACTAAACAGGCTAAGAGGCTTGCTGCGGAAGAGGAATAGGAGGAAGCCACAGAAGTTACAGTAGAGCTACAAACAGGATATGAACCCATTATCACTTAACTATTTTGTTCAAGTGTGTTTTCAATATCTGGGTCAATCAACAAGTTTGTTAATATATCCACCTAATGAAGGGAAAACCTAAAACACACAGAATGACAGTATGTCCTGCTGTACACCCTATGGAAATCAGCAATTACATAGTCCTAGTTACTCAGGAAACTAAGATGGGAAGATTGCTTGAGCTCAGGAGTTTGAGACCAGCCTGGGCAAGAGAGTGAGACTCTGTCTCAAGTAGAAATCAGGACTTACCAATATTTTCCACTGAGGACTAGGAAAACTGGGAAAATGAGGTCTAAAGATGTTGTCACTTGTCAGTGGTGTGACCTTGGCCAAGCTACTTAACTTAAATCTTAATTTCTTCATGTGCAAAACTGAGGACAATACATGTGAATAAAACCACGTAGGCCAGGCAAGGTGGCTCACGCCTAAAATATCAGCACTTTGGGAGGCCAAGGTGGGCGGATCACTAGAGATCAGGAGTTCAAGACCAGCCTGGCCAACATGGTGAAACCCCATCTCTACCAAAAATACAAAATTAGCCAGATGTGGTGATGCACGCCTGTAATCTCAGCTACTTAGGAGGCTGAGGCAGGAGAATCACTTGAAATCAGGAGGCGGAGTTTGCAGTGAGCTCAGATTATGCCACTGCACTCCAGCCTGGGTGACAGAGCGAAACTCCACCTCAGAAAGAAACAAAAACAAAAAAAAACATGTAAATAGTTTAGTAAAGTGTCACGCATAAAGAAGGTGCTTAATAAATTATCATGAAACCATAAAATCATCTAATCTGATTGCCTTATTTTACAAATGAGAAAACTGAGACCCAGAGAGATTAAGTAACTTGGTTAATGTCCTTGACTTTCTGTCTCAAGGTATTTAGAGTACAGTTTCTATTTCCTGAATCTCTTTTTCCCTTGGCTTCAGTGGTACTCCACTTTCTATTGGTTCTCCTTGTTTTTAGTCTCCTTTTCTACTGCTCACTTTTACAGGTTGGTTAGTCTTTCCTTACTCCCTCTAGGTGACATTTCATCCTCATAACATGACTTTAACTGCCACCTTTTAAGGATAAGTCCTAAATATCTATTTCCAGTCCAAACCTTTCTCCTAGAGCACAAAATCTTTATATCTAACACACCCCTAAATTAACCATATACAAAAGGAAACTCATCCTTTTCTCATAATAACCTTGCTCTTTGCTATGTATTAACATGTACAGTTAATAAACGGTACTAACCTCCAATCTGCCAAGCTAGAGCATGTGTCACCTTGCTCCTCTCTTAAACATCCTTTCAGCTTCAAGTCAAGTAAGAAAAAACAAAACAAAACAAAACAAAACAAAACCCTATCACCTACTTAGTCATAAAACCTACTTAGGTTTTTTGATTCGATCTCATCCTCAAATTTGTTTCCTCCTCTCTAGTTCCACTACCATTACCTTAGTTTATTTAACTCCTTGTCATGTCCTGTCTAGATTACTGCAATAGCATTCTAACAGATCTCTCTTCCTCTACTGTTGCTTTTGCCTGAAATTCTGACCTGGCTAGCTCCTGTTTCTTAGGAATACACTTCTGTTCTCCTATGGAACCCCAAGGCATGTTTCTTTCATAGCATTGACTACTCAGACTTGTGGGTTTACTCTTTTGCCTCCATGATTAAACAAAGAACAATTTGAAGGCAGAGATTTCTTTTTTGATCTGTATCTTCAGGGTTCAGCATAGTGCTTGGTTGACAATAGGTTCCTGACAAATATTTATGAGTAAATGAATGAAATGAAATTAAAGAAATAATTAGGAAGTTTTATCTTAATATCATTTAATTCTACACATTGCTAAGGTAAATAATGCTTTATTCCTTTAAAATACGCTTTAAAAAGTCAAAGTTGGGAAGAAAAGATACATATTAGCCAAAGAAACCACTGCAATCTTTTTTTGAAGGAAGAAAACATGGTAATTTATAATTTTCAAGACACTACACAAAGATGAAGTATTATCAAATTGAACTTTCGCACCAAAGGTTACTAATATATATAAGTTTTTAAAATCAGAATTTTTTTTTATAGAGACAGGTCTCTTGCTCTGTCGTCCAGGCTAGAATGCATTGGCACAATTACGGCTCACTGCAGCCTTGACTTCCCAGGCTCATGTGATTCTCCCACCTCACCCTCCCAAGGACCTGGGACTTTGTAAATAAGCCACCATGCCTGGCTTATTTTTTAATTTTTAGTAGAGATGAGGCTGCATTATGTTTTTCAGGCTGGTCTCAAACTCCTAAGCTCAAGTGATCCTCCCACCTTGACTTCTTAAAATGCTGGGATTATAGGCATGAACCACTGTGCCTGGCATAATATATAGGTTTTAATGCACTAGACAACTGGCATGTGTTCACAATGACTACACTTATGTAGCTGCCAAGAAAAGGAAATAATACTAACTTTTAAACAACTGGAGAATGGGGATCTGTTTAGGTTACGGCATATATCATGAAGCTAAATTCCTGAATCAGCTTCGGGCAATTCATGAAACTAGTGAAAATGCATTCCCAGTGTATCAGAATATGAATTACAGAGACACACACACACACACATGCATGGTCCAGGAACTAAAAATGTTTTTTATATCTTTAAAGGATTATTAAAGAAGAAACAGAAGCAGCAATAGCAGTGACCACATGTAGCATGCAAAGCTAAAAACAGGCTGGGCGTTTTTAGCTTTGCTAAAAGCTAAACACTCTGGGAGCTGAAGTGGGTGGATCACCTGAGGTCAAGAGTTCGAGACCAGTCTGGCCAACATGGTGAAGCCCCATTTTTATTAAAAATACAAAAATTAGCCAGGGGTGGTGGCACGCACCTGTAATCCCAGCTACATGGGAGGCTGAGGCAGAAGAAGTACTTGAACTTGGGAGGCGAAGGTTGCAGTGAGCTGAGATCATGCCACTGCATTCCAGCCTGGGCAACTAAGTGAGACTCCATATCGGGAAAACAAAAAAAAAACAGCTAAAAATGTTCAATATCTGGCCCTTTACAGAAGTTTGCTGACTCTTTATATATAGCATTTCCTTGGTAGAAAAAGTCCATAAGCTTTCATGAGAGTCTCAGAAACAAACCAGAAAAATCCCCTTGTCCCTACCCCCAAAATGGTTAAGAATTGCTGGAATAGAACTCTTTTCCCATTATTGACATCCTAATGAATGTATTCTCTACATTTTGCTACAAGGTAACAAAGGAATGGTAGAACCTAGAATAAAGTAACTGGAATTTACTTACTCTAGACTTTGCCATTAAAATGCCTATGACACTAGACAGCCTGTAATACTGTGCAAATTATTTAGAATCAGTTTGAGAATTTTCAAACCCATTACTGTGTTCTTACCTGAAGTCCTTTTATAAAGTTTTGAATTGAGAAATCATGATACAAAAAGATGTTGGTCAGAACCTGTAATACTTTTTCATTTATTTTAAAGGGAAACTGAGTTGTAAGAAGTAGCTGAAAGAGATTAAAAGGGAGGGAGACACACTCCTTGTTAGTCTTCACTCTTCATAAATATTAAGTATTAATAGTGAGGCAAAGAATGATACTATGACACAGTTAACTACGAAAGATGTGATAATAGCTGGGTTTTTTAAGCTCAAATGCCAACAAAAATTTTAAGTTAATTTATACAACAGTAACAAAAAGAAGCTACTTATACTATATCTTCAGAACCAAAGATCTATACCATCTTCCATCAAATTCCTAATTTAAAAAATACCACCTATTAACTATATGATCCTTTTTTTCCCCCACCAGAAACCACTGAAGAAGCTGCAGGCTTTGGCAATTCTTATTACCAGATGAGATTTTTTTCAATCCTACTGATTCAAATTAAGGAGTAACATATTATGTATTGTTGAATGAGAAACACAAAATTAACACAAATGTCTATTACAAAAGTATAGAATAGCTGAATTTGTATTATTCAGCTAATTTTCAATAGTCTATAGTGATGTTTTACATCTGAAAATGAAAAGCCAAAAAAGGCTTCTTAAACAGAAGCATAGTTGTAAAAGGCCAATTGAATTTGGTTATAACCAAGTTTTTTTTTTTTTTTTTGGTAGAAGAAAGGTCTTGCTCTTTTGCCCAGGCTGGAGTGCAGTGGTGGCATCATAGCTCACTGTAACCTTGAACTTCTAGGCTCAAGTGATCCTCCCACCTCAGCCTACCAAGTAGCAGGGATTATAGGTGCTTGCCACCCTTTCCAGCCTAGCCAAGCAAATTTAAAAACTGTAGTCTGAAAAACATTTTCCTTAAAGTGTCTATAAATCACCTTTATGGAAAAAACCAAAAATACAAAATCCATGTATAAGTGGCTAGTGGGCAGGCTGTTATTAGTTTACCTTAAATAAGCAGCATAAAGCACATCTTAAAGGAGGTGAGTCCAGAAGAAATTTGGGGAAGGTCAATGATATGGTTTGGCTGTGTCCACAACCAAATCTCATCTTGAATTCCCAAGTGCTGTGGGAGGGACTTGGTGGGAGGTAACTGAATCATGGGGAAAAGTCCTTTCCATGCCATTCTCATGACAGTGAATAAGTCTTACAAAATCTGATGGTTTTATAAAGAGGAATTCCCCTGCACAAGCTCTCTCTCTTTGCCTGCTGTCATCCATGTAAGATGTGACTTGCTCCTCTTTGCCTTCCACCTTGATTGTGAGGTCTCCCCAGCCAAGTGGAACTATGAGTCCATTAAACCTCTTTCTTTTGTAAATTGCCCAGTCTCAGGTGTGTCTTTATCAGCAGCGTGATAACAGACTAATACAGTCAATATTAAAGAATCATACTTGCATTTATGTAGAAACATAGTTAATTAACTTTAGTTGCTGAGGTCTAGGAAAATGTTAGTATTTATTTGCTGTCATGAGCAGCATGACAAATCAGTTAGGAAACAGTCCATTAAAAATTTCAAATCATTTTATACAAAATGTAAGAGTCAGGCTGGGTGTGGTGGCTCGTGCCTGTAATCCCAGCACTTTGGGAGGCCAAGGTGGGTAGATCACTTGAGGTCAGGAGTTCCAGACCAGCCTGGCCAATATGGTACCCTGTGTCTACTAAAAATACAAATTAGCCAGGCGTGGTGGCGCACCACATGTAGTCCCAGCTACTCAGGATGCTGAGGCAGGAGAATCACTTGAACCTGGGAGGCGGAGGTTGCAGTGAGCCAAGCTTGCACCACCACATCCAGCCTGGGTGACAGAGCTAGGTGCCTTCTCAAAAAAATAAAAATTAGAAAAACTAAAATGTAAGAGTCAAAATATATTACTAGGAATATATTACTAGGAAGTCTACAAATTCTGTAAAAATTTACATTATAAATCTACAATTTTTTACTGAGTAAAGATAAAAAGAGGTAAGTACAAAAGAGGTAATATACAAAATCACTGTAAAACTATAAAACACTACAAAAATTATTAAGTAAAAATATTAAAGTATGTGAAAGAATATGTTCAATATAGTACTCAGAAAGTTGTAGAGGCTTATCATTAACAGTTATGTTAACAAGCTATTATTGGCAGTTTTCTTTTCATCCTATTTCACTGGTAAAACTTATTCTTTTTACCTTATCGAGTACCGTAGTCAGGTGCTCCTTACAAGACAAAGATTGGAACAGTTCTATGCACAATAGAGATGATACTGCATGAGGAAGCAATCGGTGGATGATAATAGGAGATGTGGCAATTCCAAAAATGAGTATTAGTGGAAATTCATGGAGATGTTGACTAGTTTTGAAAGAAAGACACAAAAGTGAAATTTATGTAGCAAATATATTTCAATACATCATATTTCAAGATAAGACAAACTTTAGTTTAATGCTTACTTTATAAGACACTATTAAGGATTATCATTGCAAATACTAAAATTTTCTAAGTCTTTCACTTTCTTCTTTTAAACAGAAAAATAATTACTTTCCAGACAGTCTAGCTCTGAAATTAATCTCTTAATAAATCCTCTCATTTTATAAATAAGAACAGAGAGGTCCAGGAAGTTTTCCCAAAGATTATACAATCTTTTTTCTTTTCTTTTTTTTTTTTTTGAGATGGAGTTCCGCTCTGTCACCCAGACTGGAGTGCAGTGTACAATCTCGGCTCACTACAACCTCCGCCTCCTGGGTTCAAGCAATTCTCCCGCCTCAGCCACCCGAGTAGCTGAGAGACTACAGGCATGTGCCACCATGCCTGGCTAATTTTTTAATTTTAGTGGAGATGAGGTTTCACCACATTGGTCAGGCTGGTCTCAAACTCCTGACCTCATGTGATCCACCCACTTCTGCCTCCCAAAGCGCTGGGATTACAGGCGTGAGCCACCGTGCCTGGGCTGAAGATTACACAATCTTAAGTGTTAGAAGAGGTGTTAGATACCATTCAATTTAATCTCTCATTCAAAGTCTGAGCCCTATCTATAGTCCTCCTCACTTTTGATGGCTAAGGTAGTCATTAAGTCTAAGCTCCAAAAAAACACAGCTTTTCTGTCACTATTTTGTACTGTGTACTTTCCCAGCATGCTAAGCAGTTCAGTGTTAGCATTAAGAGAAGTCCTAGGATCTGGGCTGGGTGCGATGGTTCATGCCTGTAATCCCAGCATTTTGGAAGACTGAGGCAGGCAGATCTCTTGAGGCCAGGAGTTTGAGACCAGCCTGGGCAACACGGCAAAACCCCATCTCTACAAAAAATACAAAAATTAGCTGGGCATGGTGGCATGTGCCTGTAGTCCTAGCTACTTGGGGAGCTGAGAAGGGAGGACTGCATGAGTCCAGGAGGTGGAGGTTGAAGTGAGCTGACATCATGTCACTGCACTCTAGCCTGGGTGACAGAGCCAGACTGTCTCAAAAAAAAAAAGGAAACTCCTAGGATCTAGAACTCGTAGAGTCAATGAGGGAAAAAAGATCCTATCAAAGTAGGAATTTAAAGTACATTAGTAAATTAGCCAGGTGTGGTGGCTCATGTCTGTAATCCTAGCACTTTGGGAGGCCAACAAAGGTGGATCACCTGAGGTCAGGAGTTTGAGACCAGCCTGCTAAAATGGTGAAACGCTGTCTCTACTAAAAATACAAAATTAGCTAAGCATGGCAGCGGGCACCTGTAATCCCAGCCACTCGGGAGGCTGAAGCATGAGAACCGCTTGAACCCAGGAGGCGGAGGTGGCAGGGGGTCAAGAACCCGCCACTGCACTCCAGCCTGGGGGATAGAGTGAGACTCCGTCTCCAAAATAAAATAAAAATAAAATAAAGTATACTAGTAAATTATTCAACAAAATATATAGCTTTAGTCAAATGTAGCTATAACTATTAAAGCAAGTTGACATATAGAAGAGGCCAAAATAAATTCCATCCTAAAAAATACACCATGGAAAATGCATGTCACTGGATTTTAAAATATTATTTCAATTCTGAGTCTCACATGATTGCTTTGAAGATGCAATGCAATCATGAAAATAGTTTCTCACTAGAAATATTATATAAATGCAAGATAATGTTATTTAGAAGACACTTTTGCTTAGTAAAACTGTATGTAACTCACAGCATCTAAGGATGGATGGGTATCAGAAAATAAGACCTAATAAAAATCTCAACTTGGCCAGGCGCGGTGGCTCACTCCTGTAATCCCAGCACTTTGGGAGGCTGAGGCAGGCAGATCCCCTGAGGTCAGGAGTAGGAGACCAGCCTGGCCAACATGGTGAAATTCTGTTTCTACTAAAAATACAAAAATTAGCCAGGTGTGGTGGTGGGCACCTGTAATCCCAGCTACTCAGAAGGCTGAGGCAGGAGAATCACTTGAACCCAGGAGGTGGAGGTTGCAGTGAGCCAAGTTCATACCACTGCACTCCAGCCTGGGCGACAGAGCGAAACTCCATCTCAAAAAAAAAGAAAAAAACAAAAAACAAAAACCTCAACTGGCGTAGTTTATCTACTTAATAGGTGAGTAAGAGACAGTCAATCTTGGTGAGATAAACCGTATTTAACACTGTCTTACCATGTCAATTTAAAACTGGCTAAATGTGCCTTTGATTCTCATTCTTGGCTCAAAAAGCAAATGGAAAATCTGATAGGAGGTCTCTGAATATTCAATTATAAAGAATTTGAATACTTTGATTTTTATCCAGTTGGTATTAAAATTAAGATTATAGTTTTCAAGTTAAAAGTAATACTTTCTTAAAAAGGGAATTTTTCATAAAAGCCAGGCGATATACCATCTACCTGCTGATGATTATGAAGTCTTGTAGTACTTTTGTGGCAAAGCTTTCCATATCCTTCAAGATAACCACAACAGGAGGAGACTGCCATTGGCTAGAAGTAGTCCTCTTTTTGCTTGGCATTTTTGGGTCTGTCTTCTTTTAAACCATTGCAGAAAGAAAGAGTTAAAAGTAAGCCTTACCACTCAAACAATGTTATAATGCCACATGTTGGGTCTGTCTTCTTTTAAACCATTGCAGAAAGAAAGAGTTAAAGGTAAGCCTTACCACTCAAACAATGTTATAATACCACATGTTGACTTATCTCTCTTTAAATTTCACAATAACACTGTTTTTTTTCTTACCACATGATAAACAGAAACTCAGGTTACTAGAATCTTTCTGTGTCTGACATGGGAATAATAACCAAGAAGAAAAAGGTTCAGCAAAACTCTATAATTCATATGAAATATTTATATTTTCTGCTAAGGAAATGACAGAAAAAAACATGGAAGAAGAGAACATTTTCTACAAAATTGATTTTTCGATTGGTAGAAAGTTATATTCTGCTTTGCTTCACGGTGAGAACTAGTATTTTTAATAAAAAAACATAATGAATAGTAGTACTTGCTACTCTGCCACTGTGAAATTTCAAGCCTGAAATGGATACTAGGTATCATCTGGTCCAATCTCAATTTTTAAAAAGATATCTGACACAAACTGAAAGTAGCATTTGATTTCTGGAAAGTCTAAAATTGTGGAGCAAATAAGGTATTCTGGTTAAGTATTAGACATAGTTTAGTCCCTATATAAGGCAAAATGAAACTTCACTTATGATGATTTCAGCAAAAATATTGATTGGAAAATGTAACCCCAGTATTTTTTTCCCCATACTGTCTGGGTACATAGCACCATAACCTAAGACTATGGTTTTAGGACGCAGTTACCTAGTGTTAACTTAGGTTATTCTTTTTCACCAGACTGTCATGGTAGAATGGAACTTCTTTTTATTTATGTTTGTTGAACATACTTTACTTAAAGAGCACTGATTCCCTAAGAACTCTAAACATAAAACAAATTAGATTTTAGAAAATCCATGATTACTCTTCATTGAACTAAGTTGACAGCGGATACTAGCAGCATGGTTCTATCGGATAAAGCAAACACTGAGGAACCTAAAAGATAATATATTGAAGTTATAGCTATTGTCACAGAGATGGAACCTGCAACAGAGGCAATTCCTGATGCTCTGTTTTTGTCATTAGAGGACATTCTCCCACAAATATGTCCTTGTAAAAACGTAAGCACTTACCAGGAATTAGGCTACATACTAGTAAAAAAAAGTTTTTAATTTGAGTAGTATTAGAAAAATAGCTACTTTTAAATTAATACCTAGTGCTGCAGAAGCATATCCTTGTTAGATCAAAACAGTACTATGTCTAATATTATTCCAAGACATATCAATCATATATCAATTTCCTTGGGGGAGAAAATCATCAGTTTATATCTACCTGTGTGACAGTCATATACCAACTGGAAAGTGAATCCATTGAATAATGTGTTTTTCTTTGGGTGACCTGAACACTTTCCTCCTCTTTGGATTTTATATCTACACAGCAGTCCATCAACTGTGAGACCAACTTTTGCAAAAAATGTTTCATATCTGTGGAATATAAAAAGTAAGAAAGCTTATCTCTGCCTCTTCTATAAATAAAACCAAAGCTCTTGAAACTTCTTGATCAGTATATTACTCTTTTTTGGTAGAATGTGTTTTTTTATACTTACCATCAATATAGCTAATATAACATTTAACATATTAACTATCGATGCTCATTAGTACCTGCATTAATTCAGACTAAGACTAGACCAAAGCTTATGTATATTATCAATTTTTTTTTTTTTTTTTTTTTTGAGATGGAGTCTCACTCTGTCGCCCAGGCTGGAGTACAGTGGCAGGATCTCGGTTCACTGCAACCTCCACCTCCTGGGTTCAAGCGATTCTCCTGCCTCAAGCCTCCCCACTAGCTGGGATTACAGTCACGTGCCACCATGCCCAGCTAATTTTTGTATTTTTTAGTAGAGACGGGGTTTCACCATGTTGGCCAGGCTGATCTCGAACTCCTCACCTCATGATCTGCCTGCCTCGGCCTCCCAAAGTGCTGGGATTACAGGTGTGAACCACTACTCCTGGCCACTTATGTATATTATCTACAATAAAAAGGTCACATAAGCAAATGTGTAGACAAGCAAACTATAAATTTTAGGAATATGTATTTAAATTACACAGAAAAAGAAACAGTTTTCAAGGTCCCTAAGAAAAATCAAGTGTCATATGAATTATTTTACTGATTATAAATCTTTCATATAGCCATTTTAAAAGATGCCTTTAAGGACTTTTACTTAATTTCAATCAGTTTATAAATATGAAAGCAATATAAGCACATAAATCTTTTATCAATCTAAATCCAAACAAATTTTACTACATTATGGCCAGGCATGGTGACTCAAGATGTAATCCCAGCACTGTGGGAAGCCGAGGCAGGACTGCTTGAGCCCAGGAGTTCCAGAACAGTCTGGACAACATAGCAAGACCCAATCTCTATAAACAACAATGAACCCCACAGTGTAGCTGAGCGTACTGGCATGCACCTGTAGTCCTAGGTACCAGGGAAGCTGAGGTGGGAGAATTGCTTGAGGCCAGGAGTTCAGGGCTGCACTGAGCTATGATCATGCTACTGTAGTACAGCCTAGGCAACACAGTGAGACTTGTCTCAAAAAAAAAAAAAAAAGGAGTGTGAATACTCTTTATGATTTCATGGGTTCACGTGCTCACGATTAGCTCTGTCAATGGACTATTTTTTACCATGGTGGCTTTTCAAAGCGGGACAATAAGATGATTTGTGGCTGAAACATAAGCCCATGTAGTCTACTCTCTTTTGAGATGAACAAGAGCTCCTCATTCCCCAATTCTCAGCTTTCCGCCCTAAGTCTTTCTACTTATTAAACATTTCACTGGGTTAAAGAACGCATCTCGCAAAATGCCTGGACTGCTACTGGCAGTTAAGCTGATAGGGCAGAAATGGGTCAAGAATAAAGACAGCAAAAGGAGGCAGAATTCTATAATAGTCACAATTACTCTGAGAGCCCCCAAGCCTAACCTTGCCCAAAACATAATACTGTGCTCTTTCCACCAATAAAAAGGGATAAAGAAAGTCTGAAAAAGAGAGAAAAGGATGAAAGAAGTCTGCAATATCTCACCAAGGTTATTATGGCATTTATGTTTTACCTGGACAATCTTTAGCTTGCAGTGAGACTACATATGGTGTGACATTATTCTGAAGGGCCTCTGTTAGACTTCTGAATGTTAAATCGTGATCTGTGACATTCACACCTATGAGATAATACATCAATATTATATCACTATTTTTATTAATAATAATTTAATGACAAAAGCTATTTAACATATCAAGCACTCACAAGTAAAAACATTTTAAAAAAATGATTAATGACAGAAACCAAGAAAATACACTATATAAATGAGATATCCATTAACAATAGCCATCCAAAGGCATGCATTATATTTGTCAGGAAAGATATTTTGCACAATTCCTCTTTCAAACAAATTACTGGGAGGTGCACTTGAAAACTTCTTTTTTTTTTTTTTTTTGAGACAGAATCTTGCTCTGTCATCCAGCCTGGAGTGCAGCAGCTCAATCTTGGCTAACGGCATCCTTCGTCTCCCAAGTTCAGGTGATTCTCCTGCCTCAGCCTCCTGAGTAGGTGGAATTACAGGTATGTGCCACCACACCAGCTAATTTTTGTACTTTAGTAGAGACAGGGTTTCACCATGTTGGCCAGGCTGGTCTCAAACTCCTGACCTCAAGTGATCCACCCGCCTCAGCCTCCCAACGTGCTGGGATCACAGCTGTGAGCCACCGTGCCCAGCCAACCCTTGAAAACATCTTAGAAGTAATTTCATTGCTTTGTCAAATTCATAATAAGCTTTTTAGGGAAATTAAAACTAGCCAGGTGCAGTAGCTCACGCCCATAATCCCAGCACTCTGGGAAGATCACTTGAAGCCAGGAGTTCAAGACAGGCCTGGCAAACGTGGTGAGTCCCTATCTCTGTAAAAATTTCAAAAAAGTAAAACTATGGGTTCTTTTGATATTTATGGAATCCCTGGTTTTCATTTCTGCAAAGCAGAGTTTCAGGGCACCGCATACAGTTATCAAATTTTTGAGTGAAAACTTTCCCACTACTTTGGAAAAAAAATTCTGTTAACTGGTATCTTCCCTAACATAACCATCTGTGATTTCTAGAAAGTCATTTGGTGCTTAGGCAGATGGCAGCAGCAGTCACTTTCAAACTGCTTAAGAGTTACAGTTGCAAAACTTTCATTGCTTGGAAGAAAAAGAAAAATTTCAGAATCATCCATGCCAGCAATAATAAACCATTTTTTTTTCTAGGAGAGCCAAAGAATAAAAATATTAGCAGACTATTTTTTAAATGGATATTGAAAATAGAAAATATCAAAACTATTCCTAGCATGCATTATGGTCTATGATTATAATAATGCATCCCTGAACAAATTTAGAAGTTCAGTAAAACACTGGTTTATCTTGTCTTTCACCGATTGGCTATAAGCTATTTATTACTAACATTATATTTGTTATATTTATATTATAAAACAATGAACTTGTCTATCACAAACAAGATAATCAACAATGTGTTTAACTAGAAAAATATTCTCCTCAGACCATGATTTTAAAACATTCTTTCCATTAGCTTGGTACAAGTGGGCCATCACTGGGCCTCAGTTTTTCATCAAATGGCAGAGTTTTTAGATGTTGCATTGTAAAGCTGGTCCACAGTATCATAAAAATAATTTCCTTGAGTCTTATGAGTGTGGTCCTGGAACTAGCAATATGGACATCAGCTGGTATCCTGTCAGAAATGTAAAATTTCAGGCCCCACCTCAGACCCATTAACCAAAATCTACATTTTAATATGATCCCTGGAGGTTATTTGTGGGTATATTGAAGTTGAGAATTAATTCCTCATCTCAGAGCTAACTAGCAGAACAAATCTTGAATAAATTGAAGGAGAAATTAAGAGCATGTTTGGAATCCAAATAAATTCAACTTTGTTTTCAAAGGGAATGAAGAAAATTTGCTAACATTACAAAGAAAGTTTTTCCATTGTACTGGAATCCAAATGTTTGGTAAAGATGAGATATTAATGATGGCTATTTAAGTACTTAATTTACAACCTGCAACTTGAAAGCAATTTATGTGCAATTCATCCAAACACCTCCTTGTAGGTAATTAATATGAATATAATGAAAAAATCTAAGATTGAAAAACTATGCACAGGAAAATAAAATTAAGGTCATAGAGTAATTCCATTGAAGATATGACTAAAAAAAGTCTGAAAACCAAATCTACTAACACTGGTAGTTTCTTTATTACCAAATCTCATATACTCTTGTATTGTATCTACAAAGAAAGAGTAAAACAAATGTATTTTCCCTTCTGACCAAAAGTTGGGGAGAACATTAGCTAGATAAATTCCTTTTAATTTACAAACATATGACCATCTGTAAAGATATAAGGAATTTTTATTGGTTTTTGAAAATATGTAAAATAAACTATAGTTGGTTTAATTGTATAAATAAAAGAGACAAAACAGGCTTATCAAAACAGGTCCTTCCACTATTCTCAACAATAAAAAAAAAAAATTAAAAAAACACAAAATACACAGAGATGCATGCATGAACAAACATACGCATATATACCAAGAACAAGAGCAGCAGTTGGAATTTCTCTGAGTTTTATTTGACCGGCCAAGTCTCTTGAATTCTTCTGGAATGCAGAATGAGATTTTTGCAGAAATTCAATTAGACTGTCAAACAAGTTTTTATTTAATTCCTCTTGTAGTCGCTACAAAGAACATACAAAAACTTATTAGAAATAATAATCTGATGTCTTTCCTGGTTTTGGGAAGAAAATTGTCATGGATTCAATGATGCAAAATGATCAAAAGATGAACCTAATTAAAAAATGTTTTTTCCTTAAATCTCTAGTAATTAGTGCTTTGGGTTCCCCCATTAAAAATTTCCTCTCAAGCCTCGTCAACATAGTGAAACCTCATTTTTACAGATAAAAAGACAAATTAGCTGGGTGTAGTGGTGCACGTCTGTGGTCCCAGCTGCTTGGGAAGCTGAGGTGAGAGGGTCACTTGAGTCTGGGAGGTCAAGGCTACAGTAAGCTATGATCATGCAACTGCATTCCAGCCTGGGTGACAGAGCAAGACCTTGTCTCAAAAAATATATATATATATTTACATATATTTATATATTATATACATTATTACATATTATATATATGTTATATATTTATATATTTTACATATATGACTTAATGTCTCATATATATGACATTAAAAGGTTTGGATTTTATCCTATGGGGAGTACCACTGAAGGGATGTGAAGTAAAGACATAATTGGATCAGGGTTAAGAAGGGTTAATCTGACAACAGCATTGGAGGGGTTGCCTGGAATTGGGCTGCATTTGCCTTGAAGAGGGTCTTTTCTAATTTGGCCAATTGTGTCAGGGATGCCAGTTAGGAGGGCATTATGACAATCCAGATTAAGAAATGAAGAGAGCCTAAACTGGAAACCACAAACTCAAATACCTTGAAGGATCACATGGAATACAAGAACGAGCAAAGCCACTAGGTGTAAATCAGTAAGGACTGGTAGACGGCAGTAATAAACTGGAAAGTACATAACCTTCCCAAAGGCAATTAAAACCAAAACTACAACACTGTGTTGGCCAAAAAAATAAATAAATAAATAAGCCATCAGCCTAAAATACTGGCCCTAGAGCTACCAATTTGCTACAGTGAAGAAATTTTTCAGAGCTGGAATATAAAGATGAGAAAGTGAAGGAGTTTAGAAACAGCTTGATTTCACAGTTGTATACCTGAACGGATAATTTAAGAGTCACCATTTGAAAGCTCCTTGCCTTAACAGCTATCATAAACATCTGTTCCACTCACAAGAAATATGATTTTTTGTTTTTGTTTTTGAGACAAGGTCTCTCTCTGTTGCCCAGGCTGGAGTGCAGTGGTACTATGTCCGCTCACTACAACCTCCACCTCCCAGGCTTAAGTGATCCTCCCAACTTAGGCTCCTGAGTAGTGGAACTACACGTGCACACCACCATGCCCGGCTACTTTTTGCAGACTTTGTAGAGACAGGGTTTCACCAACTTGCCCAGGCTGGATTATGGTTGTTTTTTTAAGGATACACAGGTTATGCTTGACCAATACTTCCTATATTTCATCAATACTCTTGTAAACTGTGGAAAGGAAGATGAGAGGTAACAAAAATGAGACTTAGGGTGTTACAGAAAAGTTATTAGAAAAAAGTATTCACCTCATTTTCAGATTTCATCTGCTGCCATATCAACTGATAAGTTTCGAATCGAAGCTTACTGTCCTCAGGTTCATGTTTCCCTTTGTTAAAATAGTCCTCTAAAAACAGAAAGAAGTCAGTCAGTTTCTTTTTTCCTATAATAGCATAAGTTATAGATCTTACGTGCAAAGTTACACAGTAAGTGACAGAAGTGGAATTTTTTCATTTTTTGAAGACGGAATCTCACTCTGTTGCCCAGGCTGGAGTGCAGTGGCACGATGTTGGTTCACCGCAACCTCCACCTCCTGGGTTCAAGTGATTCTCTCCTGCCTCAGCCTCTCGAGCAGCTGTGACTACAGGCGCGTGCCACCATGCCCAGTTAATTTTGTATTTTTAGTAGAGATGGGGTTTCACCATGTTGGCCAGGCTGGTCTCAAACTCCTGACCTCAAGTGATCTGCCTGCCTTGGCCTCCCAAAGTACTGGGATTACAGGTGTGAGCCACTGCACCTGGCCTTAATTTTTTTTTTTATATTCATCAAAAATATATATTTGGGGACAGATAACATTCAATATTCTCTGTATTTCATTTTATTTATAATCTTTTATTTTTACCATATTAATTGTATATTTAAGATTAAAAATTTCAATCTTTCTACTGTATTTCTATCATTTGCTTTTGAATTTCTAACAGTTTTTATTAAGTGATTTTTTGCTTTGAGTTATATACATTTAATAATGTTTTCATTATTTGCTGTTATTCTACAACCTCGTATGCTTTGCTTCATAATTTGCTTTGAACTCTACTGAATGACTTACTACTACTATTCTTATATTTTTGTTCCACTGACATAGTTTAGTCCAGTCTTTCATTTATTCTGTCTGTATATTTTTATATCCTTTTTGAATGTTTTATCCAAATGGTTAGCTATTTGTGAAAATACTATTTATTGCCTGGCTTTCAAACTTTTCAAACTATGATCCACATTAAGGAATACATTTTACATCATAACCTAACACAATACACATGAACAAAAACTAAAGTCACAAAAAACCACACTCACCCTTATTACGTAATAGCAAATGTTTTCTTTCCTGTTTTATATAAGTATAATCATAGTCCACTAAATTGATTTCATAACTCACACATGGATTATGACATTTGGTTTGAAAAACCCTCATTTATTGTATAATCCATTCTTCTCCCACTGATTTGGCATGCCCTTATAGTCTAAATACTTATTTATACTTTGAACTATTTTTGAACTTTTTATTTTGTTCTACTGAATCCAGCCCTATTCCCCTACCAGTCCTGAACCGTTTAAACTATTATGGCTTTGTATGTTGTACATTTTAGTATCAAATACATTCAGGTCTTCCTCCCACTGCCCCCAAACATCGTTATTCTTTTTCAAAAAAATTTAAGCCATTTCTTCAAATTAATTTTACAGTAATCCAGTCACTTCTCAAAACTAGTTGTATTGGTATTTGGCTAGATAAAATAAAATTCAGATTGATTTGGGGAAAAATAACATCTTTAATAAGTTAAAAAATCCCCAACCCCTGTATCATAGGTCTCTTCTTTTAATCAAATATTTTAGATTCCTTATAGTTTTCTACTTTCCCTCATGTTTCTTGTTGTTTACTGCTCTGTATTTTATTGTAACAACTGGAGTGTTCATGATGCTAAATTTCTGCTGCTAAAATTCTACCACCAAGTTTTAACGTTAACTGAGAGTTTTGAATAGAAATTCACTTAATTTTAAGGAACTACTTTCCTAATCATGGTTAACTCAGAATTTTTAGCAACTATTGATTTTTATCAAAAGCCTTAGAATACATCGAAGTCATCGTATAGTAAAGTGGCAGACAAGGTTATAGAATTAAAATGCCAACAAAAAAAGAAAGCAAGGAGACACTATTATTATTATTACTATTATTTGAGACAGGGTCTCCCTCTGTTGCCCAGATTGGAGTACAGTGGTAAGATCTCAGCTTACTGCAACCTCCACCTCCCAGGTCCAGGTGATTCTCCTGCCTCAGCCTCCAGAGCAGCTGGGACTACAGGCGCACAGGGCCATGTCTGGCTAATTATTGTATTTTTAGCAGAGACGGGGTTTCACCACCTTGGCCAGGCTGGTCTTGAACACCTGACCTCAAGTGATCCACCTGCCTTGGCCTCCCAAAGTGCTGGGATCACAGGCACGCATTACCCCACCCAGCCAGAAGACACAATTATTAAGAGACAAAGCAGGCCAGCACTGTGGCATATGCCTGTAATCCCAGCACTTTAGGAGGCCAAGGTGGGCAGTTTACAAGCTCAGGAGTTCGAGACCAGCCTGGCTAACATAGTGAAACCCCGTCCCTGCTAAAAATACTAAAATTAGCCAGGTATGGTGGCGTGCACCTGTAGTCCCAGCTACTCGGGAGGCTGACACATAAGAATCACCTGAACCTGGGAGGCAGAGGTTACAGTGAGCCGAAATTGCGCCACTACACTCCAGCCTGGGCAACAGAGCGAAACCCTGTCTCTAAATAAATAAATAAATAAATAAGTAAGAGACAAAGCAGAACAAGGAAGCTTTAAAAAGAACAAAAATAGTCACTTTACATTAATAGGTAAAATCATACTGTAACATGAAAGTGGCAAATCAAGACACAATGTTTATGTGCAGAATAATGCCACATCAAAATACACATGAAAAACCTCTTAGAAACTGGGAAACACAGCAGTAGGATACTTTAAACTGTTACCATGATTTCTCTCAGTCTGTTACAGAGCAGGTAGGTAAACATAAAAACTACACTGAAGAATATAAGCTCTCACTGTTGCCAGGTTTCTACTTGCCTTGGCTCCTAGTCACAGTGCTATATATACTTCAGCGTGAGTATCTCCTACAGTGCCAGTGCTGCTGCCAGTCTCCCTCTCTCCAGTTCCTACCCAGTTGTTTTGCTGGCTATGCAGTCATCCACAGAATACTGAGGAGAGAGGGTTACCGGTCTTAATTACGTGCCCGAGTGTCTTCAGTCAGGGGACAGATGGTGGGCAAAATGTAGAGCATCTTCTTACTTCTTCAGGCAATCTGTTTCAATAACTGAAGCCAGTGAAGGCAAGTGCTAAAGTTTGGGTATGTTTCCTTCATTCCTGCTCCATCTGCCTTACAATCAGGATCAATTCCTCAAAGATTTTCATATTATAACACTATCTGTTGGTCTCAGAGCCACATAATGAAAAAAAAAAAAAAGCCTAACGAACTTCTAAAGCAAAGTTCAAATCATACAATTATACACATCAGGTTTACTAGTACTAAACACTACAAACCAATCCTAATAAGTCATAGCTTAAATTCAATACAAAAAGTTCTAAGTAGAAACTTGGCCTCATACAATGAGAGGTAGTATTAAGTTACAGTTAAATCATGAGCTCTGGAATTAGGTTGGGCTCAAATCATAGCTCTATCATTTACTAACATTATAACATTGGGAAAGTTATATGTCTAAGTATCCTTATATATTTCAATGGCGATAATACATTCCTTGTAATTTGCTGAGGGGATTAAACAAATTAACACATACAAAATAATTGAGACAGTCTGGGCCTGTAATCCCAGTGCTTTGGGAGGCCAAGGCAGGTAGACTGCTTGAGCTCAGGATTTGAGACCAGCCTGGGCAACAAAGTGAGATCTTGCCTTAAAAATAAATAAATAAATTAGCAGGCAAGGTGACATGAGCCTGTACTCCTAACTGAGGCTAAGGCAGGAGGATTCCCTAAGCCCAGGAACTCAAGGTTGCAGTGAGCTATGATTGTGCCACTGAACTCCAGCCTGGGTGACAGAGTAAGGTCTTGTCTCAAAAAAGAAAACAAAACAAAACAGTATGGCACACTGTAGACACCCAAGAAATATTAACAACTGTATTAGTTACAATTACATTGCTGATATTAGATGTCACCACATGCCACGTGTCCCTAATGATAATGGGGGAACAAGTCTTGAATTTTCTCTGACCTTTTTCTAGTAAGTTAAGCAATCTGCAACATTAAAGAAATGTGTGGCCAGGCATGGTGGCTCACGCCTGTAATCCCAGCACTCTGGGAGGCCAAGGTGGGAGGATCACTTGAACTCAGGAATTCAAGACCAGCCTGGGCAACATAGTAAGATCCCATCTCTATTTAAAAAAAAAGTGTGTGTGTGTGTGTATATATATACATATAATTACTTTAAAAAAATCCTATTATATATATTAAAGTTATCCATTTATTTCCTTAGTCAAACAATGGCATAGTTCACTTTTTCTTTTTTCAATTCAAAACTAGTACATGGGTATGCTTAATTCCATATCATAATTTTTCCACTGGAATTAATTTTCACAGTGCTGAATATTGAATGTAAATACTCAATAACCCCATGGGGAACTTTTGAAAAATTCTAACACTTAGGCTCCACTCTTGAGATTCTAATTCAATTGATCTGAATTAGGGTCTGAGCATTGGCACAGGTTGAGCATCTCTAATCCAAAAATCTGAAACCCTCCCAAATCTGAAACTTTTTGAGTACCAGCATGATGCCACAAGTGGAAAAATTCCGTATCTGACCTCAAGTGACAGGCTGTAGTCAAAACACAGCCAAAACTTTGTTTCATGTATAATAGTATTTAAAATATTATGTAAAATTCGCTTCAGGCTATGTGTTTAAGGTGTATAGGAAACATGAATGAATTTTATTTTTAGACTTGGGTCTCATTCCCAAGATTATCTCATTATATACAGGCATATATTTGAAAACATGAAAAACTTCCAATAACCTAAACACTTCTGGTCCCAAGATTTGGGATAAGGAACTCTCAACCTGTATTTTTTCAAAGTCCCACAAGTTGGAATTGAATAAGGTCAGTAGATTGTATTAATATCAGTTTCTTAATTGTGACACTGTACTAGAGTTATGTAAGATACTACCACTGGGGATAACTGGTCAAAGGGTACTTACATGTAATTATATGTGCATCTATAGTTATATCAAAATAAGACTTTTTCAAAGTTCCCCAAATGATTCTAATGTGAAGCTATGACTGTGAACCAGTACAATACTTTCTGATAGTAATACTGGATTTGATTGAAGAATTCTTCTTAATTTGATCACTAAACAGGTATCAGGATATAAATGAAAAAAGCGAAGACAGTATCTTTTTCATTAACTTAATTTTATTGAGGTATAATTTAAAAATAACACAGCCATTTTAACAGTTTGACCCAAGTACATACTTACATAACCACTCTTTCAACAGAGAACATTTCCATCACTCCAGAAAGTTCCCTCTTGCCCTTTTGCAGTTAATTCCCCCTACTTCATCCCAGGAAACCACCGGGACTTTAAGACAACCTGTGTTGTTTTTGCCTTAAAAAAAAAAACAAAAAAAAAACAGCCAAGCTCAGTGACTCACATCTGTAATCCTAGCACGTTGGAAGGCTGAGGTGGGCAGATCACAAGGTCAGGAGTTTGAGATCAGCCTGGCCAACACAGTGAAACCCTGTCTCTACTAAAAAATACAAAAATTAGCCAGGCACTGTGGCGCATGCCTGTAGTCCCAGCTACTTGGGAGACTGAGACAGGAGAATCGCTTGAACCCGGGAAGCGGAGGTTGCAGTGAGCTGAGATTGTGCTGAGATCACACTGAGATCAGAGAGTTAGACTCCATCTCAAAAAAACCCAAACAAAAACAAACAAACAAATTAGGCTGGGCACAGTGGCTCACGCCTGTAATCCCAGCACTTTGAGGGCTGAGGCGGGAGGATCACTTGAGCCCAGGAGTTCAAGACCAATCTGAGCAACAAAGTGAGACCCTGTCTCTACAAAAAATTTTAAAAAATAATTAGCCAGGCATGGTGGTGCATGCCTGTAGTCCCAGGTACTTAGGAGGCTGAGGTGGGAGGATCATTTAAGCCCAGGATTTTTCAAGGCTGCAGTGAGCTATGATCAGGCCACTGAACTGAAGCCTGGGTGACAGACTGAGATCCTGTCTCTAAAATAAATAAATAAACAAAACCAGAGAAATGTCTTTCCTCTCTTACCCACATGGGTATATGCGTGTGTGAGTATGTATATGTCAGAGTGATAAAAATCTACTCCCTTAATAACACGAGTATGTGTGTCTATGAGTGATTAAAACCCAATAATTGAACAAATTTGTTTTAGTTGAGAGTGATTGAGAACTGTGTGGGACCCCTGTGCTTCCAAGAGATGCCACCATGCCTGGCCTATGACTTAAGCATATTTAAGTCTCCCTATGAATATTGTATTTTAACACAAAAATAATTTTTATACAATTTTCATTAGAAAATATATAAAAATTTGTAGTCATTTTATTTCTTAGGTTTTCCTTATGTTACCAATTATCATTTTATTTTCTATATAACATTTCCTCCATTGTTAGACACCTGCGTTGCCAGTCAGCCTTTATTGTTTTGATTACTTCATCAAGAATCAAAATGTTTCTCTAGCAGAAACTCACTTTCATTTCTAAAGTTGAAGATAAAAAAACAATGACAGAGAAGTAATCAAAAAGACAATCTCTTGTAAAGAATGGCAGCATATCCTTTGAAAGAAATTTGCTTCCAACTTACCTTTGGAAGATCTAATTGGATTCTCTTTTCAATTAGAGCCCTGGGGTGTCCTCTTATCTCTTTGACCAATGCCTTGGAACATAAACGCTACATCAACATGGCAAGTAAGCCAAGCTCAGATAAGAGAATTACTAAATCCAATTAGGGTTAGTTCTTAATAGTTTAAGAAGGTAGGGAATAAAACATTTAATATTCAGACACCTTACCTATTGGCACAGAGATCTTTCTCTTTTTGGAGTTTGGCTTAAAAACAAAGCAGCCCTATAAAAAGAAAGAAAGACAAAAAGCATAAAGTTAAAGTAGCAAGGAGCAGAGAAATCTGATTAACCAAATATTTTATGAGTAAGCACTTTTTTAAAAAAAAGATGGCAGGGGAGAGAACACATTTCTTTCAGATTCTAAGAAATCACATCACTTCTCTCTGACCTATAGAAGGAAAATTCTAAAACAACAAGGGGGACTATCCACGCTCTCCCCTCCCTCCCATGAGATGCCCATTTTTTATTTTGCTCTTTGACACCTGATCTAGGAGGTAGACAAAGACAATAAAAGCTGATTAAATTTAAGCCCAGGAAGGTTCCATTTTCATAAACTTAAAGGAATTAATACTATACATTAAAATGGGCTGGGCACAGTGGCTCATGCCTGTAATCCCAACACTTTGGGAGGCCAAGGCATGTGGACCATGAGGTCAGGAGTTTGAGACCAGCCTGGCCAACATGGTGAAATCCTGTCTCTACTAAAAATGCAAAAATTAGCCAGTCGTGGTGGCAGGAGCCTGTAATCCCAGTTCCTCAGGAGGCTCAGACAGGAGAATCGCTTGAACCCGGAGGTGGAG
Source organism: Piliocolobus tephrosceles (assembly GCF_002776525.5). Classification (NCBI taxonomy): domain Eukaryota; kingdom Metazoa; phylum Chordata; class Mammalia; order Primates; family Cercopithecidae; genus Piliocolobus; species Piliocolobus tephrosceles. The sequence continues at coordinate 84,746,258 of NC_045438.1, forward strand.
GTTGCAGTGGGCTGAGATTGTGCCACTGCACTCCAGCCTGGGCGACAAAGAGTGAAGCTCTGTCTCAAAAAAATAAATAAATAAATAAATAAAAATGAAGATCAAAAAGGTTGAAAATCGTGATGTTCTCCCAACCTAAAACTTATGTAAACTCGAAGTATCTACAACCTTAGTAGGAAATAGATACTTGCAGCTGTTTTACTCTATATACTTTTCTTTATCTGATAAATGCCTACTCATTTATCCATTAAAGTTTGTCTCAACACTCATCTCCTTTGGGAAACCTTTCACAATTCTCACTACAGAAATTCTCCTTTCCTCGAGATCTCACAGTACTTGAACATCTTTATTTTGCATTGTTTTAAGTCACTTTAATTGTATATCATAGTTGTTTATGGGTGTGTCTCCCTGAGTAGACTGTGAGAGCCTTCGCCTTCAAGCACAAACTGTATTTTATTTATAACTGTTTTTCCAATGTTTGGAATAGTGCTAACATATATATGAGGCAATCAGTATATGGAATGAATAAATGCTTGCCAAGTAATTGTCTTGGTAATTTCCCAGCTATGTTTAGTTTCATACTATTATTTGACTAGTGGTAGACTGCCCCCAAGTTACTGGTCCTAGTCTATTTTACCAATTCTAAAGTTATGCATGATGGATAGCTTCTTTTTTTCTTTTTTTTTTTGAGACAGAGTCACGCTCTGTCACCCAGGCTGGAGTGCAATGGCGCGATCTCGGCTCGCTGCAACCTTCACTTCCTGGGTTCAAGCCATTCTCCTGCCTCAGCCTCCCGAGTAGCTGGGATTACAGGTGCCTGCCACCACACCTGGCTAATTTTTTTGTATTTTTATTAGAGACAGGGTTTCACTATGTTGGCCAGGCTGGTCTCTAACTCCTGATCTCGTGATCCACCCACCTCGGCCTCCCAAAGTGCTGGGATTAAAGGCATGAGCCTCTGCACCTGGCCTGATGGACAACTTCTTAAAGATTTCTATATCTATGGAAAATAAAAGGTATAATGAAAGAACAATACCTAGGCAAAGTTGTCTCAGGATAGTATTAAAGACAGCTGTGAAAATATAAAGTAGTCATTTGGATTACATGTTCCAAATTAAGACCTGTGCATTATACTCTTTTTTTTTTTAGACAGTCTCCCTCTGCTGCCCAGGCTAGAGTGCAATGGCACAATCTCAGCTCACTACAACCTCTACCTCTAGGGTTCAGACGATTCTCCTGCCTCAGCCTCCTGAGAGGCTGGGATTACAGGCGCCCACCAACATGCCAGGCTAATTTTGTATTTTAGTAGAAATGGGGTTTCACCATGTTGGTCAGGTTGGTCTCGAACTCCTGACCTCATATGATCCACCCACCTCAGCCTCCCAAAGTGCTGGGATTACAGGCATGAGCCACCGCACACAGCCCTGTGCCTTATATTCTTATATCTGCAACTAGCAGAAGTTTGTGAAATAACATACATATTTAGAAAAATCACATGGTACCATGACAAACCTGTCATTGCCTTCTTTCCAAATCCACCTGCAATTCAGTAAAGAAGAAAGGAGCTTCAAAGGAACACGGTATGAGGAGCGACCAGAAAGGATCTTAATATAGGGCAGTGGTAGTAACATGGTTAACCATTTGGAACTGCTGGTCAAGTGATGGTGTTTGAGATAGAGGAAGGCCAACAGCCAGAAAATTTCATGAGGAAACAGACATTAAAATGTTTTGATACGTTTAAGGGCCGGGCTTGGTGGCTCACGCCTGTAGTCCTAGCACTTTGGGAGGCTGAGGCCGGGGGATCACTTGAGGTCTGGAGTTTGAGACCTGCCTGGCCAACATGGTGAAACCCTGTCTCTACTAAAAATACAAAACTAGCTGGATGTGGTGGCGCGTGTCTGTAATCCCAGCTACTCGGGCGGCCGAGGTGGGAGAATCGCTTGAACCGGGGAGGTGGAGGTTGCAGTGAGCCGAGATCGCGCCACTGCACTCCAGCCTGGTAACAGAGCGAGACTCCGTCTCAAGAAAAAAAAAAAAAAAAAAAGAAAGAAAAAGAAAAAAAGCTTGCAGTTCCATCAACTCATGAAATAGTTCTTAAAGCTTCTTATTCATGTAAGGTCTCATCCCAATACAGACGTTTCTGTTATAATACCAAAAACGCTTTCCTGAAAAATCTTACTTTCTGCAAGATACATAAAAATAAGAAGTGCTTATGCAATCAACAGGATTAAGGGATAGACCATTCAAAACCTACAGAACATTATAACCAGGACGAAATAAAACCAGTACCAATTCTAATAAAAATACTACTTTTAAATCTCTACTAGTGTAACCTTAAACCCCAAGACTTGTACTTTCTCCTTGAGATGTAGTCTTTAAAAGCACTGCTTCTCATAAACCATTTTAATCAAAATAAAAAATCAGATCCATGATATAGCCTTCTTCATTAATCCATTGTTTTAACATAGGGAGAATGTAGCTTCTTCATCTGCATTCTTCAGCTTTATCAGACAGCTTAACTTTAGGGGCTTCCCGCTGCACTTACAATAGAACTAAACGTCTTACTTTTCGTGGTCCGGAACAGCGCTGTCCAACAGAACTTTCTGTACTGATAGAAATGTATCTGCACTATCTAAAATGGTAGCTGCAGCCACATGTGATGATTGAGCACTTAAAATGTGGCTAGTGCAACGGAGGAACTGAATTTTTACCTAATTTTACTTTATTTTAACTCAAATTTAAATAGCCACATGTGGTTAGTGACTAACACATTGGACAGTATAGCTCTAGGGTTTATCTTCTTACCAACTACACTATGTTTTGCAATTTCTTGCCATCTATGTAGCCAAGATGAGGTCTGTAAGATACCCCCACCACACACACCCGCATCCGCATTACTTTTGCATTCTCATTTTTCATGACGCTCCCACTCTTTGTCTACTTTCTGATTATGATTTTTTAATTCCTCTAATATGCCATTTTATTTCTATCTTCTGGGCCGAAGAACATGTTGCTCTCTCTGCCCTCCTCGCCCTAATCCTTAGCCTAACTTCTAATTTTTCAGGTCTCAGTCAAAGCGTTACTTTCTCCAAAGAGCCTCCGCTAACCCCCGGCAACCTATATTAGGTTCTTCCCACTCTTCTGTTGTCTGTCTAGAACTCTTTTCCTTGCTAACACTTAAAATTTGTGATCATCAGTTTATCTATGTTTACTGACTTTCTTGACTGCAGAAACTGAATCTGTTTTGTTTACCACTGCATCTCGGTACCTAACGGAGTGCTTGGCTAACAGTATTTGTGAGAGGGAAAAATGAAAGACTGGGCCACATCATCAGGACATCCGACCTCCAACAACCAGAACTTAAAAATCCTCCTAGCCGCACCACAAGGCAGATCCGCGTCCTCGCTCCCCAAGCAAAGTTGGCCTCAACTGATCTGGAGCAAGGACGCCTCAGCTCAGTACGCCGCTCCCTCCCTCCCCTCCAGCCAGGGAACGGAGGCCTACGTAACCTCCGCTTCATCCCTTCTTCAAAGGGGGAATGAGGCAGCGGTAGAGCCACTGTGAGCGTCGGCCACCACATACCTTACACATCGAGGACGTGGCCATAGTCTTACTGGCTCTGCGGATCCCAGATGCACTCGGGATTTCCCGCGCGCCCTCGCGACTGCAGGGCAGAGGTTAGTGACGAGTCACGCAGCTTCTTGATTGGCTGGCATCAACCTCCGGTGCGGGCTTCCGGCGCGAGGGGCGGGGCGTTTAAGGAGGTGGGGCGAGGCCGGGACTGGCGGACTGCGGCGCACTTCCCTAGAAGCGGACATGGCGTGCGGCTTTCGCAGGGCTATAGCTTGCCAGGTATGGATCCCGGAGCGCGCAGGGGAGTCCACGCGGAGCTAGGGACCCCAAAGGCTTTTCACCGCTGCAGGCCAGTCCTCAGTCAGCTGGAGGGTGGGTCCCACGGAATTCTGTTTCTACCACCTCCTCCCCCTTCTCTGGAGCTGATAGGGCTCCAGAAGTCCTGTGAAGGGTCGGCTGGGATCAGTTTGTCTTGGTGAAAAGTAAACTTTGAAAGGTACCTGGTGCTTCACTCCTTCCCACCCCCACAGCTTAGTATGCTTTACCTGGGTGGAAAGTCATTAGACCATGATTAGACCCCATAGAAGTTAGTGTTCTTTACACTTTAGTGACGTTAATGATGGATGTGGATTGTTCTTCAGAAGTAACTCATTTTAAAACTGCTTATTTCTCTTGCAGTCACTTAGGTAGTCAACCCTAGAATTATTTTTGGTAATTCCCAAAGATATATGAGCTATCTGAGACTCAGTTTTTCTTGGTTCAGGGTCATATTTGAACACCTCTGTTGTGAGGAAGGGCTTACAAAATTGCAATATACTTGCTTTGTTTTGTTTTTCCTTTTTATGGAGAACGGAGTCTCGCCATCTTGCCCAGGCAGTCCTCAAACTCCTGGGCTCAAACTGTCCTCTCTCCTCTGCTTCCCTAAGAGCTAGGATTACAGGCATGAGCCACTGCGCTGGGCAAAATTGCAGTATAAACGTGCAATTCATCAAAAAGAACTTTTTAGGACTCACTGGCCACCCTTGGAAGGAAACTTTCTGTTGTGGTCTCGACTAACCCATTTCCTTCTGATTAATGGATGTATTAGTGGATGTAATTAGCCTGATGTATAATTTATCTTAGCTCAGTTTTACAGTGTTTCTAGACATTTGTGGGGAAATCCCTCTGCCTTGTCTTTATGCTTATAGATATACTGCCCTGTCCAGTGATAATTCGCCAAATATCACCAACATGACATTTTGTTAAGACAGCTGAATTTATTGCTTACTGGGGTAAGAAAGAACACTGCTTAGAGCTTTGGTAGTGTATTAAACTGGGAAAGCAAGGTCAGATTTTACTGACGGGTATGGCTTAAGGCTGGTCTTTCAGAGGCAGAGAGTAGGAGGATGTTGGAGGAAGATGGCTTGATTAGGATTGGAAACTGATCTGATACAGCAGTTTAAGATTGGTAGCAAAAGCAAAGAGTGCAAGGAGCCTTAAGGCATAAACTGTTGAGGTTTTCTAAATTGGAAGAACTAATAGACCTGGCATGTGGCTCAGCTGCCTATAATCCCAGCACTTCGGGAGGCCGAGGTGGGAGGATGGCTTGAACCCAGGAGTTTGAGACCAGCGTGGACAACATAGGGAGACCCCGTATCAACAAAAATTTGTTTTAAAAAGTAGCCAGGCCTGATGGTGCACCTCTGTAGTCCTAGCTGCTTGAAAGGCTGAGTCTGGAGGATCACTTGGATGGCCCCACGAGTTTGAGGCTACAGCGAGCTGTGATTGTGCCACTGTACTCCAGGGGGGCCACAGAGTGATACCCTGTAAACAAAAAATAAAAGTAAATCGTGAAAAGCTAATAGATTTATCATGAAGTTCTTATAATGAATGATTAAGTTATTTGGGCAGAAGTCTTCTAGAACAGTAAAGTTATGCCAATGAAGACAAATAATAAATTCATGTTAATGTAGACAGTAAACCATATCATGGCAGGTAGTTTTGGACCTTAGTATATAAGCTGTGTGTAAGGGTAGATGGTTTCCATTCTCAGCCCTTAGATCAAGGTAGTGCCATGATGAGAAACAAATTGTGTTTAGTTTTGCAAAGGCTGTGTTCTTTGTAAAGAATGTAAATTGGGCCAGGCATGTAGCTCACACTTGTAATCCCAGCACTTTGAGAGGCCGAGGTGGGAGGCTCCCTTGAGCCGGGACATTCAAGACCAGCCTGGACAACATAGGGAGACCCCCACCTCTACAAAAAATAAAAAATGAAACTTACGTGTAGCAGCACATGCCTGTGGTCCAGGCTCCTTGGGAAGCTGAGGTGGGAGGATCATTTGGGCCCAGGTGGCTGAAACAGCAAGCTTTGATTGCACCACTGCACTCTAGCCTGGGGAACAAAGTGAGACCCTGTCTCAAAAAAAAAAAAAAAAAGGTAATTTGGAGAAACAAGAACTAATATATCAGGTATATATTTGTGCTAATTACTACACATTCACATTTAAGCTCATGACAGCCCTATGATATAGAAGTATTAACCTTATATAATTGAGTGAGTTGAGATCCACAGAGATTAAATAACCTACCCAAAGCCACATCATCAATAAATTGTAGAGTTGGTTTATCAACAGAAATCTAACTTTAAAATTATATCTTTCCTATATACTGTGCTGTTTGTGAAAGCAAGAAGCATAATCCAATCATTGAACAGAATCTAATGGATTTATACAGCAGTGTAAATTATGCAGATATGTATCTGTTTCTCTGAATATAGAGTTATTGGGGAATGATCTGAAACTTGAGGATAAATAAGAATATTTTCAATACATTAGGACATAAGGAGAAAAGAGCAAAGAAAAAAAATGTTCAGTACAGTTTGAGCATCCCAAAGCTGGAAATCTGAAATGCTCCAAAATTTGAAACTTTTTGAGTGTGGACATGATACTAAAAGGAAATGTTCATTGGAGACTTTCAGATTTTCAGATTAGGAGCTGGGTGTGGTGGCTGATGCCTATAACCCCAGCACTTGGGGAGACTGAGACAGGTGGATCACTTGAGAGTGGCTAATTTTGTATTTTTAGTAGAGATGGGGTTTGTCCATTTTGGTCAGTCTGGTCTCGAACTCCCGACCTCAGGTGATCTGCCTGCTTTGGCTTCCCAAAGTGCTGGGATTACAGGCATGAGCCACCAGGCCTGGCCCAGCTAGTTCATTTTAATTTTGTGTACTTTTAATTTTGAAATAATTTCAGACTTACAAAAAGTTGTGATAATAGTACAAAGAACTCCATATCCTCTTTATCTAGATTCAGCAGCTATTAACATTTTGCCACATTTGCTTCATTATTCTATATAATTTTTTCCTGTGTCATTTGAGAGTAGGTTTCATACGTAATGCTCCTTTACCTCTTAATATGTAATTGTTTATTTCCTAAGAACAAGGCTTGTTTTACATGACCACAGTACAGTTATTAGATTCATATAATGTTGATAAAATGCTTTAACTTATAGTCCATGTTCCAGTCTTGTTGATTTTTTTTCCCATAAGGGATCACAAATTGCATTTAGTTTCATGTAACCTGGTACATTTTAAGTAGCTTTACGCTCTCCTTATTAACTTACGTCTACGTAGCTTGATAGAGGAGCTACCCTGCTAATGGTGAGCAGGGAGACCAGCTGTCTTGACTCTGCTGATGAGTTTATTATCAAATTTCAGGTGTGGCCTCAAGAAGCAATTAAACTAGTTGTCCAGTTGTTGTCATTTAGTCCTGAGGTGCAATATGTATGTTGGGAAGATATTCAGCCACATTAGGCTAAACAGCAGGACTGACTGAATTATCTAGGTTTGTACTGTGCTTTGCTTCTAATCTATTCTCACAGACCCACCAGCATTCCATTCTGCTTAGAACCACAAGTTGTATCATAACCATACTACAGCAGAAACAAACAAACGAAACAAAACACTATCATCAGAGCAAACAGGCAACCTACAGGGTAGCAGAAAATTTTTGCAATCTATCCGACAAAGGTCTAATACCCAGAACCTACAAGGAACTTAAACAAAACAACCCCATTAAAAAGTGAGCAAAGGACATGAACAGGCACTTCTCAGAAGAAGACATTTATGCAGCCACAAACATTTGAAAAAAAGCTCAACATCACTGATCATTAGAGAAATGTAAATCAAAACCACAATGAAATACTATCTCATGCCAGTCAGAATGGCGATCATTAAAAAGTCAAGAAACAACAGATGCTGGTGAGATTGTGGAGAAATAGGAGCGCTTTTATACTGTTGGTGGAAATGTAAAGTAGTTCAGCCATTGTGGAAGATGGTGTGACGATTCCTTAAAGATCTAGTACCAGAAATACCATTTGGCCCAGCAATTCCATTGCTGGGTATATACCCAAAGGAATATAAATCATTCTACTGCAAATATACATGCACATGGATGTTCACTGCAGCACTGTTCACAATAGCAGAGACGTGGAATCAACCCAAATGCCCATCAGTGATAGACTAGATAAAGAAAATGTGGTTGGTACATATACACCATGGAATACTATGCAACTGTAAAAAGGAACGAGATAATGTCCTTTGCAGGGACGTGAATGGACCCAGAAGCCATTATTCTCAGCAAACTAATGCAGGAACAGAAACCCAAACACTGCACATTGTCGCTTGTAAATGTGAGCTGAACAATGAGAACACATGACCATGGGGAGGGGAACAATACACACCAGGGCTTGTTGGGGGTGGGGTGGGAAGAGGGAGAGCATTAGGAAAAATAGCTAATGCATGTGGTGCTTAATACCTAGGTGATGGGTTGATAGGTGCAGCAAACCACCATGGCACACGTTTATCTATGTAACCTGCACATGGACCCCAGAACTTAAAATTAATTTTAAAAAAGAACCATGCTAAATTTATTTTATTATAGTCATAATTTGCCTTCCAAATTGTTAGGGATATTCTCTTCTAAGCCCCAAAGTTTTAATGCTTTGTTTGCTTCTTGTTTGTGTCTTGAAACTAATGCAGACCTGTTCTGAGGAAAATTTCTGCACATGTGGGAGGGCTTCTGCACTGGCTCTTGGTGGCAAACCTACAGTGCCTGACTTGGTAGTGTTGGAGAATCAGAAGTGAGGAACAACTTGGATAATTGCCTTTTTAGACTCATGGCCTATAGATTATGTTAATGTGGATACAAATGCATAGCTAATTTTCATAAGATGATGTCAATTTTGCCACCTGAATGTCACTTGTGCTAGTCCTAGATGAAGCCCAATGCCAGGTGAAACAGCCCTACCTGAAGCGAGCAAAAAAAAAAAAAAAAAAATGGATCCCTTTTTCATTAACAAAAATAGGTTTTTATGCAGTTATCATAGATTTTGATACTGAACCTGGCAAGTTTAGCTCCAATCTGAATTTAGTACCTATCTAGAGCCATACAGGATATTTTTTGACTTTGTGCTCAGTTATCTGAGTACTAGAGGTAGGAATCATATTTGCTGCTGTATCAGAGAAATGGTTGAGGACTGCTGACAAGCTAATTGATTGGTGTGCTTTCCTAGTGAATGCTTTGCAGCCAAAGATTCTATTATATTAGAATCTCTGATATTAGGTTCCTAAATCTAAAGTTTAGAATTGTGCTTAGTACATTGTAAGCACTCAATACGTATTAGTCATTCTTTTTTTTTTTTTTTTGAGACGGAGTCTCGCTCTGTCACCCGGGCTGGAATGCAGTGGCCGGATCTCAGCTCACTGCAAGCTCCGTCTCCCGGGTTTACGCCATTCTCCTGCCTCAGCCTCCTGAGTAGCTGGGACTACAGGTGCCCGCCACCTCGCCCGGCTAGTTTTTTGTATTTTTTAGTAGAGACGGGGTTTCACAGTGTTAGCCAGGATGGTCTCGATCTCCTGACCTCGTGATCCACCCGTCTCGGCCTCCCAAAGTGCTGGGATTACAGGCTTGAGCCACCGCGCCCGGCCTAGTCATTCTTATATTACATATTAGAATCTCTGATCTTAGGTTCTCACACGAGATCTGGCAGTTGTGAATTTTCACTTGATATTCCCTTAAGTGCTTCCTCTTAGAAGTAAATAAGTAAACAAATAAATAAAAGGCCAGGCGCAGTGGCCAATGCCTGTAATTTCAGCACTTTGGGAGGCTAAGGTGGAAGTATTGCTTGAGTCCAGGAGTTCAAGACCAGCTTGGGCAATATACTGAGGTATAGTGAGACCTCATCTCTACAAAAACCTAAAAAATAAAAAGTGCTTTTTTTTTTTTTTTTGAGACAAAGTTTCACTCTCGAATTCCTGACCTCAGTTAATCCACCCACCTCAGCCTCCCAAAGCACTGGAATTACAGGCATGAGCAACTACACCTGGCAAACTGCTTCTTGCTTTCAGCCTCAGATTTGCTCCTCATTCAATGTGTTATTTAGTTTATTTCTCAAGGACGGTGCCTAATTTTGTGGATTTTATTTCTCTGTTAAAATTTTCAGGTTTATTGTCACAGTCTTTTATTCTCATTGTGTAACCTTTTTAGGATATTTTACTCTGTGAAACTTTTATGAGTTTGAGGCCTAAAGAAGATAGTTATCAGTGGACCTTCTTTTCACTTGTGCTAGTCCTAGATGAAGCCCAATGCCAGGTGAAACAGCCCTACCTGAAGGGAGCAAAAAAAAAAAAAAAAAAACCCTGAAGCTAAACAAACCCATTGGTCACATTCTGATCCAAGAAAGCTCTAAATCTAATCTCAGAGACAGTTGAAGAGAGTCGTATTACTCCCAGAATAATTCTGAACCTATTAGATTGCAAGTGAACTTAAAACCATGCTCCGGCCGGGCGCGGTGGCTCAAGCCTGTAATCCCAGCACTTTGGGAGGCCGAGACGGGCGGATCACGAGGTCAGGAGATCAAGACCATCCTGGCTAATATGGTGAAACCCCGTCTCTAATAGAAAATACAAAAAAGTAGCCGGGCGACGAGGCGGGCGCCTGTAGTCCCAGCTACTCGGGAGGCTGAGACACGAGAATGGCGTGAACCCGGGAGGCGGAGCTTGCAGTGAGCTGAGATCCGGCCACTGCACTCCAGCCTGGGCGGCAGAGCAAGACTCCGTCTCAAAAAAAAAAAAAAAAAAAAAAACCATGCTCCCTGCTTGGTGGCTCTCAATTTGTTTTCTTTTTCTTTGCTCTGTCTGTCTCTTTTTTTTTTTATGCTGCACCCATTTGAGAGAAAGATAAACCTCTAATTGAAAACATTCACTACTTTGGGCATTGTTAAAATGGGAGACAACTGCTGTCTCCCTAAGCCATGGTTCTTAAGCACTAGCTGCAGACTTGAATCACCTGAGAAGCGTTTATAACTACTTAAGCCCAGGCCCTTTGGCCTGAGTTAGGGCATCAGCCTAGAAGTTATAAAAATGATCAGGTGATTCAGATGTTCATCCAGGCTTGATAACCACTACCCAACGGCTACCCAGAGGCAGAAAGCTGTAGGACAGTGGTCTCTCTGCACATTAGAACCTGGGGAACTTTTTACATCCTGCTGCCCAGACCCCACTTTGTATTAATTAAATCAGAATATTTGCACGTGGGAGCCAGGTGGGTTTTCCTAAAGATTTCCGGTGGTCATTCCCATATACAGCAAAGTGTTGGAACTGCTGGTGTAGTGTAGTGACTAAGAACATTGGCCGTGGAAGACTCAGGTTTAAATCAGCTTCTCCTCTGATAGATTTTTAAGTTTTCTTCACCTCGTCTGTAAAATCTGGAAAATTATTTAGCTACCGTATAGATGTGTCATCAGGATGCAAGGTATTAATACATATGGAGTGCTGAGAATTGTGTTTGGTATGTAGTATGTATTCAGTATCAGTAAATATTAATCTGTCTTTCTTTTTTTTTTTTTGAGATGGAGTCTCGCTGTATCTGTCTCTCAGGCTGGAGTGCAGTGGCATCATCTCAGCTCACTGCAACCTCTGCCTCTCAGGTTCAAGCAATTCTCCTGCCTCAGCCTCCTGAGTAGCTGGGATTATAGGCGCCAGTCACCACACCTGGCTAATTTTTTTGTATTTTTAGTAGAGACGGGGTTTTGTCATGTTGGCCAGGCTGGTCTTGATCTCCTGACCTCAGGTGATCCGCCTGCCTCGGCCTCCCAAAGTGCTGGGATTACAGGCGTGAGCCACTGCACCCAGCCAATATTAGTCATCATTATGTTATTTTAGAATATCTCAGGGTGGGGTATTTTGAATACCCCTTGGCCCCTTTAACACCATTCTAGGCTTAGCACCATGTGAAGTTAGTAAACAGTACATGTCTGAGCCATACTGCTTAACGTTCAATAGGAATTCCTTAAACGTAATTTTAAAGTTGTGATTTGGTAAAGGAAAAGTTCTCATTTTTGCAAGATAATGCCTGCTTGTTTTAAAGAATTAAGCAATACAGAAAGATGCAAAGAATTTTTTTAACTACCCCATAAATCCTCAACACTGACTTTTATTTTTAGGTATATTTCTATGCAGATATACAGACAGAAAAGAAGAAGGAAGGAAAATAGGAAGTAAAACCAGATAAATATACTTTTTATAAAATCCAGGCTGTAGTGTAATGAGTTTTTATTTTTCAGAATGTTATTTTTAAGTTTTACAATGGAAAAAATGTCCAACATACTGAAAAGTAAAATAGTATTATTCCTCACGTGCTTATTACTGAAATGCTGTTTTATTTTTATCATTTTTATTTTATTTTTATTTTTAAATAGAGATGGGGGTCTCACTATGTTATCCCAGGCTGGTCTCAAACTTCTGGCATCAAGTGATCCGCCACTTCGACCTCCCAAAGTATTGGGATTACAGGCATGAGCCACCGCGCTTGGCCTGAAATGTTTTAAGTAAAAATGTTAAAAGTAGGTTTGTTTGAATTCGGTAAAAAACCAAAGTGCAGTTCAAAGAATTATTGATGTATTTCCTAAATGAGGTTTTTACAGTAAGAAAAGAAATTGTGAAAAACATTACAATTTGTAGTGTTTTTACAAAAGATCTTCATGTTTCAAATTTAGACAGCATCACCTTCTACCATAAGAGATGAAGACATTGGCACTCTCACAGATGATTTAACTTTCTTCCACCTTTACCAATTTGTGTTGGGTAACATTCTCACTCAGTTAATAACATTTATATTCCGTTTAGTAGCCATATCTGCACAGCTTGTCTCCTGTTCATTTTATGTTGAACCAGATAATATACTTACCACCAATCTTTTTCCTGATATATGGCTTAATTGGCTGTATTTAAGAAATTATGACTTCTTAGAAAAACTAATCCTAGAAATATCAAAAGGAGGCTTAATCTTTAGAAAATTACTATGTTCAGAAATAAGGCTGGGTGCAGTGGCTCACACCTATAATCCCAGCACTTTGGGAGGCTGGGGCAGGATAACTGTTTGAACCCAGGAGTTTGAGACCAGCCTGGACAACAAGGTGAGATACGCCGTCTCTACAAAAAATACGAAAAACTAGCCAAGCGTGGTGGTGTACACCTGTAATCCCAGCTACTCAGGAGGCTGAGGTAGGAGGACTGATTGAGCCCAGGAGTTGGAGGCTGCAGTGAGCCATCATTATACCACTGCATTCCAGCCTGGGCAACAAAGTGAGACCCTGTCTCAGAAAACAACAACAAAAGAGTCAAAATCTTTCTTTTAGAAATAAAGGAATAACACTGATTGTTTAGTTCTTATCTCACATTTTTTCTCCTGATACCACAGATGCAAATGCATAGGGCAATCCCAATGTAATTGTAAAATTTTCCAATCTTCCTGTGTTGGAAATTAATTCAAATTAGAAAACAACTGAGCAGGTGAAACAAACACACTAGTTTGCAACTTCTTTATTGAATGAATCTATTCCTATTTAATATCACTATTAAATTATCTGCTTTGACCAGATCATGATCTTTGTGATTTAATGTGACTACAAAGTAAAGTACATTTATTTCATTTCCCATGGAGTTTTCTTGATTGGGTGCTTTATTTTCAAAATTTAGCAGCTTAACCAGCATGCATCTCAGTGTTGAGTTTTCTGTATATTTTTCTTGACATAATTTATCTTGATCTGTAGATTCAGTTTGTCTCTTTTAATTGAAATATGTTAATCATAGAAAAGAACGTAGTTAATACTTATATGCTCCACACCCAGCTTCAAAAATAAAATATTACAAATACTTTTAAATTCCCAAGAGAGTACCCATCTCTGACAAACTCTTTCCTCACACAGTAGGTAATGTCTGTCTCGAAATTTGTGTTTATTATACCTGTGAATGTCACTCATTACCTATGAATGTATTTCTAAATAGTATTGTTTTATAAGTTATTAAATTTTAGATAAATTATATCAAGGCATAATTATCTTTGTGTAGCTGCAGCTTGGATTTTTTTGTTTGACTCCATTTTTAAAAAAGACTTATCCAACTGGGTGCAGTGGCTCACACCTGTAATCCCAGCACTTTGGGAGGCCGAGGCGGGTGGATGACTTGAGGTCAGGAGTTCGAGACTAGCCTGGCCAACATGGTGAAACCCTATCTCTACTAAAAATACAAAAATTAGCTGGGCATGGTGGGCACCTGTAATCCCAGCTACTCGGGAGGCTGAGGCAGGAGAATTCTTTGAACCCAGGAGGCAGAGGTTGCAGTGAGCCGAGATCACACCATTGCACTCTAGCCTGGGTGACAAGAGCGAAACTCCATCTCAAGAAAAAAAAAAAGATTTATCCATAATGATGCATGGAGGTCTAGTTCTTTGATTTTACTGCTGAATGGTGTGCCATAGCAGTAGTGTACCATGATTTATATTTGGTTCTTTATTTGGTGGAAGTTTTTCCCTTTATTGTTTATATTGTGCCCTGTCTCCCATCACCTTGGTCACACCTCTGATTCCAGCTGCCACAGTTGTAAATACAGGCGTATAACTATTTACACAGGTGTAAATAGTTTCGTGTGTGCTTCCATTCACTTATTGCTAATAGCACCTCATCTCTCTGAAGCTTGCTGGTCCCAGCACATACATAGCTCCAGTGTGGTGAAATTATTTTGGATAGAGAATTCTGGTAGACACTATGTATGTATTTTAGGAGGTACCATGGAAAGTAAGCCTCTATTGCTTATAGCAATGACTTTGATGGCATAATCTTGTATTAACTTTTCTTCCTCCCCTCTCTCATCACTTCTGCCCTCAGGAACCATCTCCCAAATAAACTGCTTGCCTGCAAGTCTTTTTCTCAGGCCCTGCTTTTGGGGAAGCCAAGGAGTGAGTGAGAGAGAGAGAGAGTGTGTGTGTGTTTTCTGTTTTGTAGGATTCATCTCTGTGGCTTCTGATAAGCCCTGCCAAATAAGGCTGCTCCATTCTGCTTCAGAACCTGTAGTATCTTTTCTTGGAGATCTCTTTTGAAGTTTGTGGCTTTGAATTTTGTCTCTATTCTTATGATTGGTTGCTAGGGAAGCAGTCTGCCTTCCTTCCTTCCTGTCTGCGTGTTTGTTTACTAGTCGTCTTTCTTTTTGTATTTTAGGGACACCAATATTCCTAAGGTTGGATTATCTTTCTTCAATTCTATGTATTTTTCTGATTACATTAATCTTTGTATTCTTAGATTGGTTCTTCTGTGTCAGAGTTTTTTTTCAATTATGGCTATACTCATGTTTCTTAATTATTAGTTTTATGGTAAAAAGTTTTATCATCAATTTTTAAACTCCTTTTAAAATGCACTCTTGTTTTTTCGTCTTGTCTTCTAGTTCTTGTTTATTCTATTCATATTCTCAGTAAGTTCCAAATCCTGAAGCATTCGTGAATAATGTTCTTCATATTCATTGGGTTACATTTTTCTCCTGGGCAGAGTTCTTTGATCTGTTGTATGCTACATTTTTTTCCAGCTGTCTGTGCCTCCCTCCCTACTCTCTCTCTCCCTATTTTTGTTTATTTCAATTTGATCAGCTACTGGTGATGCCTGTTCCTTTTCCTCTTGCTCATGCTTGGCAGCTCTGCCCCACCTTTCCATTTGTTTGCACATTGTGTGGATAACTTCTTCACTCCTCATGTCACATTTGTTCTGGGCTTACCTCACCTTTGTGGTTGCAAAAATATAAACTCTGCCCCCTTTCCATTCCTCTTTTGTCTCTCTCTCCAGTAGGTCATGGTGACCTGTACACATTATTTCTCTACTCTGACATGGTATATTAAATTTTTACAAACTAGCCCTGATATTTTTCTGTCTTCCTGTAAAAACTACTCCTTTGGTTCTTACTGCTCACACAACACCATATCAAGGTTTGCTTTCTGCAGTAGGAAAATGTATTGTGTTTTCATTGGAAAGACCTTCGGTGTGTTACCTTAGAATTTTTACTTTTGCTGGAAAGTGCTGGAATTTCTGTCTTACTTATTGTTTCCCACAACTTAGGCAGCATCTTCTAGTTGCAAGAGGGAAAAATAATGGAATTTATTCAATTTGTTTTTCTCCAGATTTGAGGTGTTAATGAGAATTGTTAATTCATCTCTGACTTCTGATACATGAGGACCAAGTTAGCCTTGCCAAACAGGGCTGTTCCATTCTCCTCCAGAAGCTATTGTATTTTTACTTACTATCACCTTTGAGGTTTATGACTTTGAACTCTTCCTGTCTTGTGTATTTGCTGCTGGAGAACCAACCTACTTACCTGTTTGCTCTCTACTTTCTTTCCTTCCTTTTCTTTTTGATGTTGGTTGAAGATAGGAGATTATGTGAAGAAGCTTTCATTCACTACTTTATCCCAGAAGTCTTCATGTTTGTTTTTTTTTAATTGTGAAAAAATACACATAATGTAAAATTTGCCGTCTTAACCATTTTTAAGTATACAGTTCAGTGGCATTAGGTACATTTAAATTGTGCAACCATCACCACCATCTATCTGTGAAACAGTTTTCATCTTGCACAACTAAAACTCTACCCGTTAAACAGTAACTGCAGAGGCCAAGGTGGGCGGATCACAAGGTCAGGAGGTCGAGACCATCTTGGCTAACACGGTGAAACCCCGTCTCTACTAAAAAAATAAAAAAAATTAGCCTGGCATGGAGGTGGGCACCTGTAGTCCTAGCTACTTGGGAGCCTAAGGCAGAAGAATGGTGTGAACCCAGGAGGCGGAACTCACAGTGAGCCAAGATGGCACCACTGCACTTAAGCCTGGGCGACAGAGCAAGACTCCACCTCAAAAAAAATAAATAAAATAAAATAAAACAATAACTCCACATTCACCCCAACCCCCTTTTTCTTGTTTGTTTGTTTTAAAATTTACATTATATAAGAATGTTTCTATACTGATATGGTTTGGCTCCCTGTCCCCACTCAAATCTCATGTTCAGTTGTAATTCCCAGTGTTGGAGGTGGGGCCTGGTGAGAGGTAATTGGATCATGGGGATGGTTTCTGATGGTTTGGCACCATTCCCCTAGTGCTGCCTCAGTGATAGAATTCTCACAGGATCTGGTTTAAAAGTGTGTAGCATCTCTGCCTTCGCTCTTTTCCTCCTGCTCCCACCATGTAAGATGTGCCTGCTTCCCTTTCGCCTTCTGCCATGATTGAGTTTTCTGAGGCCTCCCCATACATGCTTCCTGTACAGCCTGTGGAACCATGAGCCAAGTAAACTTTTCTTCATGAATTACCAGTCTCAGTTATGTCTTTATAGCAGTACAAGAACAGACTAATTGTACATGTATCTTTTGTGAAACTGCTATTGAAACTACTGTCTTGTTATTTATATATTGATATGAGTAGGAAACAGTAGTCTTAGAATTGCTTTCAGGAAAACTTCATTCCTGCTCTTTACTGAATATATATATGTGTGTATATATACACATATACATATATACACACATATATGTTTATACACATATATATACACACATATATATGTTTATACACACACATATGTATATGTTTACCCAATATTACTAGGAGTAAAATATGCTGTGTAGAAAGATTCCCTTTGTACCTTGATTGCCAAGAAGTATAAGTACCTTGAGCTTAGGGTTTTCTGGTATAATTTTATACCTCTGTTTAATTTTATGTGCTTAAGTCACCCTCAGAGATTTTTGGTAGCAAACAAAATATAATAAGATAATACGTGAGGCCGGGCATGGTGGCACAATTCATTGGAGTCCCAGCTACTCAGGAAGCTGAGGTGGAAGGATCACTTGACACCAGGAGGGCAAGGCTGCAGTGAGCTATGATTGTGAGCCACTGCACACCAGCCTGGGTAACAGAGTGAGACCCTGTTTCTATGGGGGGAAAAAAGGAAGAAATTATTAAGTAGCTTTTAGTTTAGCCAAAAGAATTCTCTAAATGAGAATTGCATGTTGTTCATTTGAATGTAAGCATTTTATTGCTACCCAAGGTCACAATCTATTTGTCAGCTGAAATGCTTTGAAACTGACCTAATCACTAAGGTTTTTTTCAGCTGACTTGTAATATTTAAGATAGATAGAAAATCTTTTTTTTTTTTTTTCTTTTTTAAGGATCTTATAGCTTTAGTTTTAAAACTTTAGCCATGAGTTAGGTAAAACTAATTTTTTTTTTTTATTATTATACTTTAAGTTCTAGGGTACATGTGCATAACGTGCAGGTTTGTTACATATGTATACATGTGCCATGTTGGTGTGATGCACCCATCAACTCGTCAGCACCCATCAATTCATCATTTATATCAGGTATAACTCCCCAATGCAATCCCTCCCCCCTCCCCCCTCCCCATGATAGGCCCCAGTGTGTGATGTTCCCCTTCCCAAGTCCAAGTGAGCTCATTGTTCAGTTCCCACCTATGAGTGAGAACATGCGGTGTTTGGTTTTCTCTTCTTGTGATAGTTTGCTAAGAATGATGGTTTCCAGCTGCATCCATGTCCCTACAAAGGACACAAACTCATCCTTTTTTATGGCTGCATAGTATTCCATGGTGTATATGTGCCACATTTTCTTAATCCAGTCTGTCACTGATGGACATTTGGGTTGATTCCAAGTCTTTGCTATTGTGAATAGTGCCGCAATAAACATACGTGTGCATGTGTCTTTGTAGTAGCATAATTTATAATCCTTTGGGTATATACCCAGTAGTGGGATGGCTGGGTCATATGGTACAGATAGATAGAAAATCTTAATGATTATGGGTAAGTTTGGGAGATGTGTCCAAAATAAACTAAAATTTTTTAAAAGGAGAAGGAAATATTTATTACATGTTTATTATATGACATATTTTTCTTAGTCATCACAAGGGTCCTAGTTTATTGTTGAACAGGTTCATTATCCCCATATTTCAGCAGTGAAAACTGTAGCTCATTCATGTAAAATTGCTTTCTCCAGGTCTCTTAACTAATAAAAGTAGAACTGGAATTTGGATCCTTTTTTTCTGAAAATTACGATAGAACCTTTATTACTGATGTCTCTATTCTGGAAACATTTTGTACTAGAAACATGAACTGTTTCAGCCTTTATCCTATAACTGCTTTGGAAATATTTACCTACTTCTGTAAATACATCCCAAAGAAATGACTTTTTAGTAAGGAATACAGTAATTTACTTCCTAAAGTCTAGAAAATAAAAAATACTGTACCTTGAGAAGAAACTTTAAAAAATCAATCTGTACCAAGCCAAAGTGGAAATGTACAAGCCACTTAAAGAAAGTGATGTCTCCAGCTCTGCAAGTTTGGGCAAGTTTTTACAGTTAATAACGTTTGTGAAATTCAACAAATAACTTCAGTTGACAACAGGAGAGTATATGTTATTATTAATCAAGAGAGAGTGGTTTTGATTTTATTGCTCTCCTGAACAGTCACAAACACCCTTGAAGATGATTTCTTCTTAAACTCTTCTTACATTCTTACTTTTTCTGTTTCTGCCATCATTCCCTTGTCTTTTTCCCAACTCTACAGCCATGTAGTCTTTTGCAGAGGCTACATGAGGATTGGAGAAGTGGGGGAAAATTTGAAGACAGTTGTAAATTTATCCTGGCAGTGCTGTTATTTCACTATTTTGTTTTTATGCATTTCTGAATGAAAGGATATACATATGTGTGTTAGTCTCTTCTCACACTGCTAATAAAGACATGCCTGACACTGGGTAATTTGTAAAGGAAAGAGATTTAATTGACTCACAGTTCAACATGGCTGGGAAGGCCTCAGGAAACTTATAATCATTGCCGAAGGGGAAGCAGACACATTCTTTACATGGCAGCAGCAAGGAGAAGTGTCGAGCGAAGGGTGGGGGAAAGCCTCTTTTAAAACCGTTGGATCTCGTGAGAACTAACTCACTGTCACGAGAACAGGATGGGGGAAACTGCCTCCATGATTCAGTTATCTCCACCTAGTCCCTCCCATGACATGTGGGGATTTTGGGAGCTATAATTAAGATGAGATTTTGGGAGGAAATACAACCAAACCATATCAATATGGTATAGGGGTTGAGTATAGGTTCTGGTTTTAGATAGCCTGTGTTCACATCCTAGCTTTTCTTTCCACTTAGGCAGGTTAAGTAAATTCCCTGTACTTCAGTTCCATTATTTATAAAATGAGGGTTGAAATAGTAGGAAAGCCTGGGATTGTTGCAAGGAAAAATTAAGGCACTTAAGACATGCCTGTCACATAGGAATAATTCAGGACTGGTGCCGTGGCTCACTCTTGTAATCCCAGCACTTTGGGGTGCAGAGGTGGGAGGTTTGCTTGAGGCCAGGAGTTAGAGGCCAGCTTGGTTGACATAGCAAGACTGTCTCTATAAAAAATAAAAAATCCGGCTGGGCGTGGTAATAGTTGGTAATAGTGTTGGCCTGTAATCCCAGCACTTTGGGAGGCTGAGGCAGGTGGATCACCTGAGGTCAGGAGTTTGAGACCAGCCTGGCCAAAATGGCAAAGCCCCGTCTCTACTAAAAATACAAAAAATTAGCCGGGCATAGTGGTGTGCATCTATAATCCCAGCTACATGGGAGTCTGAGGCAGGAGAATCACTTGAACCGGGCGGCAGAGGCTGCAGTGAGCCAAGATCATGCCACTGCACTCCAGCCTGGGAGACAGAGTGAGACTCCGTCTCAAAAAAAAAAAATAAATAAAATAAATCATTCAGTACATGGGAATGTCTCTTCCACCTAACTATGTCCAATTAGGGCAATAGTTCACAACTCTGGCTATGTATTAGCAGTCGTGCAAGGAGCTTTTAAAAAATACAAATCCAGCAAGGCACAGTTCCTCACACTTGTAATCCCAGAACTTTGGGGAGTTGATATGGAAGGATCACATGAGGCCAGGAGTTCAAGACCAGCCTGGGCAACATAGCGAGACTCTGTGCTACAAAATATGTGTATATAACACATCCACCCCTACTATTCTAATGATTAAGCCGTTGATAGGGATGGGGATCAGATTTTCCCTATTATTTACTTGTTTATTTGTAAATGCCATGAGGTTTTATTTTTTATTTTTATTTTTTTTCCATCTGTTTTGTTCACTGCTGTATCCCCAATACCTGGAATAATGCCTGACACATTAAGTAGCCACTCAATTTTTTTTTTAATGAAAAAAATGAATTTTTTGTGGATTCTCAGCAGTTTATCTCCTTGCTTGCCATAAATTTTTTTTTTTTAATTTACAAAGGTGAAATTCATTCTTTTTGCTGAACGGTTCTATTAATTTATGGTCAAATCCTCCCCTTAACCCTTGGCAACCACAGATTTATTCTTCATCCTTAGAATTTTGGGTTTTCCAGAGGATTAAATAATTGAATCATACACTATGTACCTTTTTGAATCTGGCTTCCTTCACTTGTAATGCATTTGGAGCTCATTCGTGTTAAGCATATTAATAGTTTATTCTTACAAGTGGTATTCCATTGAATGGAACAAATAATGTCAACGATCTCGCACTGTTTTGTTCTTTTTGATTTTTAGCTTTCCAGAGTGTTGAATCTTCCACCAGAAAACTTGATCACGTCAATATCTGCAGTTCCAATTTCCAAGAAAGAGTTAAGTATAATATGCTTGTAACAATCTAAAATGTTGCTGACTTTGTTGTTATACCAAAAAAGCAAAAAAGAATTGTTACTCTTCAATTTGTGGAATAGTCCTTGAAATTAACTATAAGATATGATTCATTATATTCAACCTATTACTCCTATTGACTTTAATAAAATTAAAATCTGTATTTTAAATACTCTGATATGGCAGATTATGTATTTTTATGTTCATTATTTTAGTTATGATAGTAACTATAATTGTAGCAAAGTCTTTGGGAACGAGGTTCAAATTCAATTCTGTAACAATAAATAAAATAACTAAAATTGTGGTTAGAATCTCAGGGTTTTTGAAGGGATATTAAAGATTATACAACTATCTGGTGCTTGAATACTGTTGTACCATATTTATCTACTAGGTTTTTAATGTTGTGTTTGTTTATTGAGTTTCCTTTTGAGTACTCCCAGTGATAGAAAACTGTTGGTTGGGACTACACACAACTTGTAGTTGCTTTCTCCGTTATAGAGAGGTATCTCTTTGTGAGTTTGGTCATCCTAAAGATTCTTGTTTACCATTTGGGTAGAAAGCTTCAATTTGTGGATGAAGTATTCTCTGTCAATTAATAATGACAAGAAATTAGCTACATAGTAGGCATTTAAGCCCTAAGCTTTGAAAAGAAGTAAAGATATAATTACCAGTACCATTATGTCCTTGTATTTTATTATTTAACTTTGTCAGGACTTTAAGAGTAGAATGAATATTCTTCTCAGAATAGAACAAAGAAGTAAGTGGAAAAGAAAGAGAAAGGCTACATTTGGCCTTCTAGTAAAAGCACCTTTAAAATGGCCCACTGCAGCTTTTTGTATATATTGACTTTCTGTAAGAGAAGCAACCACTACCAAGAGGATCTCATGATTATATGTAAATAGGTATCACTTTCCAAACCAGTTGCCTGTTTCATAAAATCTGTAAATGACATTCTGCATAATAAAGGAAATGTTACTGGTTTGGTGTTTGTTTGTTTTGAGACCAGGTCTCATTCTGTCGCCCAAGCTGGAGGGCAGTGGTGTTATCTCAGCTCACTACTGCCTCAAACTCCTGTGTGCAAGTGATCCTCCCACCTCAGCCTCCAAAGTAGCTTGGACTACAGGCTCACGCCACTATGCCTGGCTAACTTTTTTGTATTTGTTATAGGATGGGGTTTAGGTCATGTTGCCCAGGGTGGTCTTGAACTCTTGAGCTCAGGCAATCCACCTGTCTTGGTCTCCCAAAGTACTGGGATTATAGGTATGAACCACCATACTGAGCCTGTTTGTTTCCGTTTTCATTTGATGTGTCAAAGGCATTTAAGAAGCTGAACCATCTTGGCCCATCTTTTGAATAGTATTTCGTTTGCCTGCTTCCACTTTAACAATCTGAAGTATTGACTTTAGTTTATAGAAAATAAATATTGGGGCCAGGTGCGGTGGCCCATGCCTGTAATCCCAGCACTATGGGAGGCTGAGGTAGGCAGATCACGAGGTCAGGAGATCGAAACCATCCTGGCTAACATGGTGAAACCCCGTCCCTACTAAAAATACAAAAGTTTAGCCAGGCATGGTGGCATGTGCCTTTAATCCCAGCTACTCGGGAGGCTGAGGCAGGAGAATCGCTTAAACCAGGGAGGCGGAGGTTGCAGTGAGCCGAGATCTCACCACTGCCCTCCAGCCTGGGTGACAGAGTGAGACTCTGTCTCAAACAAACAAAAAAAAGAAAAGAAATATTGAGGAGGGCCTCAAGATTTTTCTGGCCTACAAATCTGAAATTCTTCGTATTCAGTTTGCTTAAAACAAAGGGAATCTCTACTGCTTTGCCATAATAAATTCAGGTTTCCTTTACAGTATGTAACTAAGCCTACCTGTTCTGTATTTCTGACTTTATTCCAGAATGTTTATAAGTGCCAGGAGAATTAAGAAATACTATTTTTGTTAACATGGTTTAATTAATATAATGAATTACTTTACTCTGATCTAATTCTGTTGAGTTTATTTTCTGTCTGCTATCTGATGGTAGTAAACAGAATTAACAACTTTATTATAAGCCAGTGGCTATCAAGTCTGTGGATTTCACACTGACCAATATTACAACTCCTCAGATATAGTGGGAAAATAACTATTGCTTAAAAAATTTGTTTTTAAAGTGTAAAGAATGAATATACAGGGACTAGTTTAATGAACCCTATGTGTGCCCATCACTCACCATCATCTGTATGGGTCCAGTTGTTTGTTTGTTTGTTTGTTTGTTTGTTTGAGACGGAGTCTTGCTCTGTCATTCAGGCTGGAGTGCAGTGGCACGATCTCTGCTAACTGCAACCTCTGCCTCCGGGATTCAAGTCATTCTTCTGCCTCAGCCTCCCCAGTAGCTGGGATTACAGGCACACACCACCATGCCCAGCTAATTTTTGTATTTTTAGTAGAGACAGGATTTCACCATGTTGGCCAGGCTGGTCTCGAACTCCTGACCTTGTGATACACCTGCCCTGGCCTCCCAAAGTGCTGGGATTACAGGCTTGAGCCACCGTGCCCGGCCCAGTTTTGTTTTCTCTTATACCCCATCCACTCTCCTTGTCCACTTTTTTTTTTTTTTTTTTTTTGGAGACAGGATCTCGCTCTATTGGTCACTGAGGCTGGAGTGCAATGGCAGAATCATGGCTTACTGCAGCCTCGACCTCCCAGGTTCAAGCCATCCTCCCATCTCAGCCTGCCAATTAGCTGGGACCAGAAGCGCGGGCCACCACACTTGGCTAATTTTTTAAATTTTCTGTAGAGACATTGTCCCCCTACGTTGCCCAGGCTAGTCTTGAACTCCTCAGTTCAAGTAATTCTCCCACCTCAGCCTTCCACACTAGAATTATAGGCATGAGCCAGTGTGTTGGGCTCTCCTCATCCACAGTTGTTTATTTTGATATCTACTGCTTTTCATAGCCTAGATGTTTTGCCTTTTTAAAGGTTTTTTTTTTTTTTAATTTGTTTTTCTATTATAAAAGCAAAACAGATAATCTTCTTAAGGAAATTCAGGAAAATACAGAAGAATAAGAAAAGATAAAAGCCCCCAATAGTCTTACTATAGTAAGACAACTGATTTTAGCAAGTTGATGTACTTTTTATTTTTTTTCTTGTCTTTAAAAAGACATAGCTATAAAACTACATAGAAAAATGTAAGATTTTTGAATCCTTTTCCTGACATAATTCTTTTTTTTAATGACTATCTCTTTTAACAATGTTGTAACATTCCCTTGTTGATAGACATTTAGATTGTTTTCATTTTTTAATATAAATTTTTTTTCTTAGAGATTGGGTCTTGCTATGTTGTCTAAGCTGGTCTTGAACTCCTGAGCTCAAGCAGTTCTCCTGCCTTGGCCTCCCAAAGTGCTGGAATTACAGGCATGAGCCACTGTACCTGCCCAAAGTATAATACATAGTAGGCAGCTGGTTGATGTATTAAGGCTCAGGAAAATTCTTAATGGTGATTGTAGACTAGGTTTTTAAATGGGATGTTAACCAGAAGTCACACAGGAATTTTTAGTTATTTCCCTGAGTTTCATAAGTGTTAATGAAGGAAATAATTTGTGCCTCCTCAAAAATAAGTCTTTTCATTCCAGTGACAGATGGGCTGGATAAATAATGTTTCAACCCTCTTACTCTGCCCATCGAGTCTCATTCTCTAGTTCCATATTAAACACCAGAAGATAAATTAATGTGAATAGTTATAATAGATGCTTATATGTTGATTTAAAAAAAATTTTTTGCACCTTGAACTATTTCAAACCTACAGAAAAATTCATAGAGAATGATGTAATGAGTACTCTCATGGTCACTTTCTAAGCTGTCAAGTCCTTTTTCCAAAGTTACTTCAAGTCTTATTTTGTAGGGAAAGGGAGGGCTTTTGATTTTTATTAAGCATTACAGATAATGTTGAAATCACTGATATGTATTTGTTTGACTTCATTCCCTACCCTGCTTTCCTAGAGAGGACTGATCTCATGATGCAAATGATTTATTTTCACTAATCAGTTGCTTTGTGTTTGTTTCTTTGTTTTTGTATTGTTTTTTCACCTACTCAATGAAAAGAATAAATGGCATTGTCTGTCTCTTTAATGAACTGCTGAGTGTTAAGAATAATATTCTTCTTTTTCTCATGTCGAAACTCAAATTACAACATTTAAAAAATACATCATTTGGAGGTCAGTGGAAGGGTTTAAATGAAGCACACCTTTGGAGTAGTAGAGGAAGCATTGTAGAAGAGGTCAAGAGACCTGGGCTCTTTTCTCAATCTGTGTTTATTTGCAGAAGGATTTTAAAGGAGACATTTAGCTTGCCAGACATCAGTTTTCATGTCTATAAAATAAGGTGACTGCTCTACCTGTTTCACAGAGATACCATAAAGCTACATTTGGGTAATAGAAGAAGAATAATTTTTTGAGACGGGGTCTTGCTCTGTCACCCAGGCTGGAGTGCAGTAGCACGATCTTGGCTCACTGCAACCTCTGCCTCCCGGATTCAAACAGTTCTCGTGCCTCAGCCTTCCGAGTAGCTGGTGTGCGCCCCCATGCCCAGCTAATTTTTGTGTTTTTAGTAGAGATGGGGTTTCTCCATGTTGGCCAGGCTGGTCTCAAACTCCTGACCTTAGGTGATCCACCTGCCTCGGCCTCCGAAAGTGCTGGGATTACAGGCATGAGCCATCGCACCTGGCCAGAAGAGGAAGAATTTTATAAGATGATAAGAAAAATATTCTAAATAAATACTAGGTTATTTCTAATTTTCTTGCTTTTAATTTTTTTTTAAATTTATTTTATTTTATTTACTTTTTTGAGATGGAGCTTCACTCTTGTCACCCAGGCTGGAGTGCAGTGGCATAATCTTGGCTCACTGCAATCTCCAGCTCCAAGAGTCAAGCGATTCCCCTGCCTCAGTCTCCCAAGCACCTGGGACTTTAGGTACACACCACCATGCCTGGCTAATTTGTGTGTGTGTGTGTGTGTGTGTGTGTGTGTGTGTGTATTTTTAGTAGAGATGGGGTTTCACCATGTGGCCACGCTGGTCTAGAACTCCTGACCTCAGGTGATCTGCCTGCCTCAGCCTCCTAAAGTGCTGAGATTACAGGCATGAGCCACCGCTCCTGGCCCCTTGCTTTTAATTTTGAAAGTACACAGAACACCTTCTTCTGGTAAAGGTATGTCTCAATAGAGAACTCATAGTGATTAGTCTTTGTTACACAACTAATTCTTTTAAGGTAACAGGTCTATCTCCTTTCAATGTCTGTCTTTAGAGAAGTAGCTGATTTTCAGCTTTCTGTGGATTCTTTGTTGGAAGAAGACAATGACCATTCAAGACCAGATATTCAAGTTCAAGCCAAGAGACTAGCAGAGAAGGTACTTTAGCACTATTATCTTTTTGACATTGTAATAAACTTGTTATTTAAAAAAAAAAAATACTCTGCAGGCTATCTCAGCCATAATAGTGAATTTAATAGTGTTTCTTTGTTCTAGGCATCTTGTGTAATATAATTTAAATTCATTTTAGCCACATACTATAAGGTTATAATGATTTTTCAAATTAGTTATAAAGCATTCCTCTTGAGCTGACATTGTTCAATTTTTTGATTAACCACTTACGGGAAGACTGAAGTGTTAATTAAATTTACACATTGAATCTGGATGGACTTTTGAATTTAGGAGAACAAGCCTGATAAATGAGAGCAGTGAGTTACAATTTTTAAAATTAGTTTCTGAAAGGATGAACATTAAAATATGAGAAGAATTGATTAGATGTAAATAGAATCATGATTACAGAGAAGAGGTGGTTAGATGATTATAATAAGCCTCTTTCATTTCTAAGTTCTCTGATGGGTTTGATATCTAAAAGAGGAATTGAAAGGATTATAAGGAATTACTAAATATAAATTGTTAGTGTAATTCCCTCAGAAAAGGCAGATATGTTGGACAAGCATATTAACATATGTCACAGAGGCAGTGTCTGGGAACTCTAAAGAATTGGAACGATGAAAGTCACTATCATAGAAAAAGATGCTTATTTACAGGATGAGTATGATAAAGGAGGATTGGTAGCTTAGTAAATATTTATTTGATCAGAAAATCACTCCCAGATATTTACCAGGAATAGAATTATTCAAAATATAATATTTATTTCCTTTTCCCCATTTCTTGTGAGTTCTTAAAAATAAAGACTAGTTGCTCTTTAGTGACAGCAGATAATCTCTTCAAGTTCCATAGGTTTTTCATGAGATGGGTTCAAACATCTAATAGGTTAAAAAGTGAAGGCATATGCATAAGACGAACTATCTAAATTACATCTTATCTGTTGGTGCAGGTGCTTTAGCGCAGACCCTGACAGAACGTCATGTTCTGTGGCTCCCATGAAAGCTAGGTGAGATAGAAAGTGTCCATTGTATGTCAGAGTAGGTGGAATATGGGTAGAGTGATTTTTCTTACTTGTTAAAAGGTAAATTTGAGGGGAGGGAAAGGGAATGAGGAAGAGAGAGTGAATACAGAATAGTATGTTAATTGGGAATAGAAGAGAATGTGTTTACTTAAATAGAATTATGGAACTAAAGAGATTGCCTAAGAACTAGGACCCGATATAGGGACCAGGAAAGATGACTGACTTGTGTCTTTGTAAGCCAAAAATAGTATTAGAACTACATATCTCATTAGGCCTATTATATAACATACCTACTTTGTGTGATTTGTTCTTTTCAGCTTAGATGTGATACAGTGGTGAGTGAAATCAGTACTGGTCAAAGGACTGTAAATTTCAAAATAAACAGAGAGCTCTTAACAAAGGTAAGAATAAGTTAATATCCAGCCATTGTGCTTTCATTCTCTTTGCTTCAGCCACAGTGGTCTTCCTCCAGTTCTTTAATTCATTATACCTCCTCTTGCCTCAAAACCTTTGCACACACTGATCCATAACTTGGGGAGTGCCACCCCAAGTTAACACCTGCTCATCCTTTAAATCTTGATATTTATTTGGCAGTACCTTTCTGACCCCTTCATTTATATGCTCTCGTAGCACTGTACAGTCATATACCACATAATGACATTTCATACACAATGTGTATAGATGATGGTCCCATAAGACAATATCATATTTTTTCTGTGTTTAGATACGTTTAGGTGTACAGACACTATTGCATACAGTATTCAGTACAGTAACATGCTATACAGGTTTGTAGCCTAGGAACAATAGGCTATAGCATACAGCCTAGGTGTGTAGTAGACTATATCATCTAAGTTTGTATAAGCACTTGGGAGGCTGAGGCAGGAGGATCACTTGAGCCTGGGAGTTCGAGACCACTCCTGGCAGCATAGCGAGACCTTGTCTCTACAAAAAAAATTAAAAAATTAGCCACACATGGTAGTTTGCGCCTGCAGTCCCAGCTACTCTGGAGGCTGAGGTGGGAAGATCGCTTGAGCCTGGGAGGTTGAGGTTGCAGTGAGCTGTGATTGTGCCATTGCACTCCAACCTAGGTGACAGAGCAAGACCTTGTCTCAAAAATTTCAGTGGCCATGAATTTTCAAGCTTTATTTGAATTAACAAACTAAAGAATTTTTTCCGATTTGAGGATACCCATTAGCTCACTTACTAAAAATATTCCCAAATCCTTCTCAATTGACAATGCAGGGACAAGGGTCAGGGCTTTGAAGACCAGCTACTCTTCGCATATAGGAATTCTTCCGTATTGCAGCCTTGAGGATCTGAATCTTAGTGGGAATTTGATTAAAGGAGCAAGCAGACTGCTTACAGTTGCCCTGCTTAGTGTCACACTAAAGCCAGATCCTAGAGCAGTGAACACTCATGTTCAGAAAAGGACTATTGAATGTACCTCTACTGTGTGTTACAATTTTAGTGATAATTCTTCTTTACTCAAAACTTAATTTATTCTACATTTGGCTGTCAACCTAAAAGGAGGAAACTGAGGCAAAATTAATGTAAGTAGAGAGTTTACTTGGGCCAAGCTTGAGGATTGCAGCTGAGGAGCACAGATTCAAGTTGCCCTAAATATACCCTTTGATTGGCAGCAGTTACAAGTGGATTTTTAAAGGGAAAGAAGAGGGAGTTTGAGTTGTTAACCAGAATTTACATTAAAATAATGTAAACTATTGATAGGCTGTATATTTTTCTTTGTATCACAAATTCCATAACATGAAGATAACGTGTGAGGCAGCTAGTTGGGAACAAAAATCACATAAAACAATTGTCCCCTGCCATAGGAGGGAGAGTTTGTGCATAACTGATGTCTGATAGGCATGTCTTTCTGGGCCTGCATACCTCACATAGCTGAGATTACTCTGAGCTATTTGTCTTTTCTCAAGCTTATAGCATCTGTTTTTCTCACATATTGGATCTCTAGTTTTATAATTTTAACTGTTTTACAGTCCATTTTTTAATAAGTAGGATAATACTCTAAAATAATGATTAAAAGTAAATATATAAATCACTAACATAGTCATTGATAATGAAGTATTATATACTGTACATAATTGGATGTGCTATACTTTTATACAACTGGCAGTGCAGTAAGTTGGTTTACACTATAATTTTTAGGTCTCAGATGGTGATCATTTGCATGGTTTTTTTTTGAGATTGAGTTTTGCTCTTGTTGCCCAGGCTGGAGTGCAGTGGCATGATCTTGGCTTACAGTAACCTCCACCTCCCGGGTTCAAGCGATCCTCCTGCCTCAGCCTCCCCGGGTAGCTGGGATTACAGGCATGTGCCACCATGCCTGGCTAATTTTGTATTTTTAGTAGAGACGGGGTTTCTCCATGTTGGTCAGGCTGGTCTTGAACTCCCAACCTCAGATGATCCGCCCACCTCACCCTTCCAAAGTGCTGGGATTACAGGCGTGAGCCACCACGCCTGGCCATCATTTGCATGTTTAATGGATTTTTCAGATCCCATGAAGAAAAAAAATTCAACTCTTGTTAGGACCAACAAAGAATTAATATAGCTTTGCTTGAGAAGTAACCATAATGGCATTGCGAAGAACTGTCACTTTGGTACCAAACTTCCACCTGTCAGTAGCTTGCAGTACTTTCAAGAGAAACTGCAACTTCAATTAATACTTAATTGTTAAAAGGGAAAAAAGAAAGTATGATCTAAACCAAATAGAAAAAATGCAAACAAAACCCTGTTTTCTTAGGGATGCTTCAAAAATACACAATGGATAACATCGTTTTATTTCACACTTTTCAATTTGCCAAGTTAAACTTTGCATGTTTTACCAAAAGTAAAAGAAAAAGATACTCATTTAAATGGCTCTAGTTCTGCTCCAGTGGCTGCATCTATTTCACTAATAGACGTTTTTCTCATAGGTAGTGGATGCATTCAAGTCACGTGTAGTTTCCGTAAATAGGAATGAATGATTTTAAGCACTTTTCAACTGTTGACCAAAGAATTAACAGGTAGGGTAATAGTGATAACTTCCTTAGACATAGGGAGGTAAGTGATAGCTTCCTTGGTAGTCCTGATCAGAGCCATAAAGAAATAATTAACCAACAAAGAGTTAGATAAAATAACAAAAGTTGTCCACAGAAAAAGACAATGGTGATAGACAAAGAGAAAGTACCAGTTAATTGGAATATTCATTAATGGCTAAGCATTCCAAAAAGTGAAACCTTTGAAAGATTTCATTCTAATTAAAAGCCTTTTATGCACCAGTATTTACATTGCTGAATACAACTTACGTTTAAACATACATGCTGATAAATAGATGGGCCTCTAGCTTATTCATCTGTTAGAATATCTGGGAACATTTGTAACTCACTGACATTCTGCAGTTAAAAGGTTTCATTTGATTTAATAAATCTCTTGCTTATTATTTGCCAGAGTCTAAATTACTGAGATCTAAAGATAAAGTGGCTTGGATCTCGACCTCAAGGAGCTTGCAATGTAAAAGAAAAGCATAAAAAAAACCTCAGTGTAACGTGTAATGGAAACGATAATGTGACAAGTGTTATAATGGTGGCATATTTAAGATGCAACCTTAGTGTAAAAAAGAGTACATATATGTGTATCTTGAGGAAAGGACATAACCTTGAATTGAAATGAAGATTAAAAATATATTTGGGAGATACAAGAACAGGCATTCCAGGCAGAGGGGATGGCTTGGGACAGAGTACAGATAGTCAGAAACATGGCATCATCTGGAAACCAGCAGATAGTTGAGAGTATGGTTTGCACATAGATGGCATGGGGGAGGATAAGAAATTAGTGTGAAAGGCCTTCTGTTCTTTGCATAAGAGTTTCATCTTTTTCCTATGAGTCATCATTTTCCATGTTATGTGTATCATAGGCAGCATGTATGATGATTTTTGGTAGTACAGCAGTGAAACTTATTTCATTTTAATAGATATTTATTGGCAGAAAAACCTAACACTTCGAACTTGTGATTTTTATGGATATTAGAATGTGCCTTTTTGTTTTTCCCTGTTTTTTTGAAATAGGGTCTTGCTTTGTCACCCAGGGTGGAAAGCAGTGGTGTGATCATAGCTTATTGCAGTCCCAACCTCCTGGGCTCAAGCGATCCTCTTGCCTCAGCCTCCAGAGCAGCTAGGACTAACAAGCGCCAGTTTCCATGCCCAGGCAGTTTTAAAAATTTTTTAATAGAGATGGGGTCTTGCACAGGCTGGTCTTACACTCCTGGCCTCAAGTGATCGTCCTGCCTGGGCCTCCCAAGCATGAGCCACCATGCCCAGCCTATGGTATGCCTTTAAACAAATAAATTTCGAAAAAGTTTAAAAAAAAAACCAAAAGTGATAGGCGTGTGTCAAGTAAAAGATTGGAAATTGATAAATATATTTTTTAATTTCTTTTTTTTTTTTCTTTTAGAGATGGAGTCTCTGTCACTCAGGTTGGTGTATAGCATCATCATCGTAGCTTACTGCAGGGCTTGACCTGCTGGGCTCAAGTAATCCTCCCATTTCAGCCTCCAAAAGTAGCTGGGAATACAGTCACAGGCCACCGCACTTGGCTACTTTTTAAAAAATTTTCAGTGACGGGATCTTGCTATGTTGTCCAGACTGATCTCAAACTCCTGGCCTCCAGCAGTCCTGCCAGCTCAGCCTCCCAAATTGTTGGGATTGCAGGTGTGAGGCACTATACCTAGTTGATAAAATCTCTTGAACCGTTCGAATCATTGAAGGGTTTGAGTAAAATAGACTCAGTTATATGTATATGCTATGTAAAAAGATAGTTAGGTGTTATTGTTTTATTATATAGTCATGTGTTGCTTAACAATGGGATACATTCATAGAAATGTGTCCATAGGTGATTTTGTTATTAAGGGACATCATAGTGTACTTACCCAAACCTAGATGATAAAACCGACTATAGAGACCTAGGCTATAAACTTGTAAATCATGTAAATACCAAATACAGTATTTGTGCAATTGTGACACAGTGATATTTGTATCTTAACATATCTAAACATAGGAAAGGTACAGTAAAAATACAGTATTAAACATAAAAGATGCTATACCTGTATTGGGCATTTACCGTGAATGGAGCTTGCAGGACTGGAAGCTGCTCTGGGTGAGTGAGTGATGAGTGCATGTGAAGGCCTCGAACATTACTGTACACTACTGTAGACATTACAAACACTGTACACTTAGGTTACAATGGGTTTATAAAAACATATTTTTCCTTGTACCATAACTTCAGAATAAAATAACAAAAATTTAAAGAAATATTTTTCTTGGCTCAACGTGGTGACTCATGCCTGTAATTCCAGCACTTTGAGAGGCTGAGGCAGGAGGATCACTTGAGCCCAGGAGTGTTGGGGCTGCAATGAGCTAGGATCACACTGCTGTACTCCAGCCTGAGTGACAGAGCGAGACCCTGTCTCTATTTTTTTTTTTTTTTTTTTTTTTTTGAGACAGTTTCGCTCTTGTTGCCCAGGCTAGAGTGCAATGGCACAACCTCAGCTCCCACCTCCGCCCCCCAGGTTCAAGCGATTCTCCTGCCTCAGCCTCCCAAGTAGCTGGGATTACAGGTGCCCACCACCATGCCTGACTAGAGACTCTATCTCTAAAAAATAAATATTTTTCTTTCTTCTATAATAAATTAACCTTAGCTGACTGTAACATTTTTATTCTAGAAACTTTTTCATTTTTTAAACTTTTTTCTTCTATTTGTTTTTCTTTATATCTCAGCTTAATTTTTTTAACTTTTGAACTCTTTTGTAATAACAGCTTAAAACAAACACATTATACTACTGTACAAAAATATATCCTTATTCTGTAAGCTTTTTCTAATTTTTTAAATTTACTTTTTAGATTTTTTTGTTAAAAGCCAAGACACAAACACATTAGCCTCAGCCTACACAGGGTCAAGATCATCAATATCACTGTCTTCACCTCCACATCTTGTCCCACTGGAAAGTCTTCGGGGTAAATAACACACATGAAGCTGTCATCTTCTATGATGACAGTGCCTTCTGGAGTATCTCCTAAAGGACCTGCCTGAGGCAGTTTTACAGTTAATTGTTTTTAGTAAGTATAAGGAGTACACTTTAAAATTATGATTTAAAAATATAGTAGATTAAATACATAAATCAGTACAGTCCTTTATTATTATCAAGTATTATGTGGTGTACATAATTGTATGTGCTATACTTTTATATGACTGGCAGCCTAGCCTGGTAGGTTTGTTTACATCAGCATCACCACAAACATGTGAGTACTGCATTGCACTAGGCATTATGACCTGCTGCAACATTGCTGGGTGATAAGAATTTCTCAGCTCTGTTACAGTCTTAATGGGACCACCATTGTATATATGTGGTTCATCATTGACTGACACGTTGTTATTTGGTGCATTACTGTAGGTGTTGTTTTTGCAGTGGTATAGCTGACAGATGAGGACCTAAACCAGGGTAGAAGAACCAGTTATTAAATAACTGTAACGATATTTAGGAGATAATACACACAGGACCTGGTGATTAACCAGTGACTAATTACAGAGGTTGAGGGAATAAGGTAAATGTTGGGGACTCCTAGGTTTCTGAGTAGGTTAGTTGGGTGAGTGGTAGTGCAGTTTGTGGAAATAGACAGTGTAGAAGGAAGAACAAGTGTATTTTCTGTGAAATGCATGAGAAGCATATCCAATCAGTCTGTAGCACTAGAGAGATTAAGTAGTTAGAAGTAATTAGTATTTGAAGTCTTTTTTTTTTTGAGATGGAGTTTCGCTCATGTTGCCCATGCTGGAGTGCAGTAGTGTGATCTTGGCTCATTGCAACTCCCATCTCCCGGGTTCAAGCGATTCTCCTGCCTCAGCCTTCCAAGTAGCTGGGGTTATAGGCATCTACCACCACACCCGGCTAATTTTTTGTATTTTTAGTAGAGACAGGGTTCACCATGTTGATCAGGCTGGTTTTGAACTCCTGACCTCAGGTGGTCCATCTGCCTCAGCCTCCCAAAGTGCTGGGATTACAGATGTGAGCCACCAGGCCTGGCGAAGTATTTGAAGTCTTAAGGTGACCTGAAAGTGTAAAATAAAAAGCTAGAAGCAAGAATGGAACACAGAGTGCAGAGTCAAGGGGAGATGGTTGAAGAAGAGCCTACAAAGGAAATTGAGAAGCAAAAGTTGAGAGAGAATGGTGTCTTTACAACCAAGGAAGGAGGATAGTTTCAAGAAGGGAGTAGTCACCAGCTAAGATGATGTTTGAAAAGTGGTTACTCCTGAGGAAGGAGGGAAGGAATTAGGATAAGGACAGATGATCGAGAGGGACTTCAGCCTTATCTTAAATGTTCAATTTTTAAAAAATTATTAACGTTGCCTTTTTGTTGTTTGTGCCAGGTAAATCAGTAGATAGAGGGTTATTGCAAAGATAATTCTAACTTACTGTGATTAACTGTTGTGGAGTCTGCCATTCATTACATAAAAAGAAGAAGTGAAAGATTTGTAGACTTTCCGCTTAGAATAATCTGAATCTGGATTTCTTACTGATATATTCTTTTCATATATATTCTT
This sequence comes from Piliocolobus tephrosceles, assembly GCF_002776525.5. Lineage (NCBI taxonomy): Eukaryota > Metazoa > Chordata > Mammalia > Primates > Cercopithecidae > Piliocolobus > Piliocolobus tephrosceles. The sequence goes on from NC_045438.1 coordinate 84,781,838, forward strand.
GGACTAATAATACTGGGTCTCTGGTTTATGACACAATATTCTGTATACTGTCTATATATTGTATTAATTCTTTATCTGTTTCTTATTACACAATGTGAATCAAGAGAATATTATTTTCTCTATGTCCTTGTGCACATACATACTATTTCTGATCCTTAGTTTTGGATCCATTAAATGGGAAATGTTGCCCATCTTTAAGATTATGAGACTTAAAGACAATGGGTACGGTAGAAGCAGCTGATCTTGGACCCAGCACTTTATGCTTCTTAAATGTCAATTGTTAGGTACTGGCTGCTGCTCCCTTCTCTGCTTGTTCAATTTAGAGACCATTTTAACCAACTCTTTGATAATAAACATAAATGTTTATTTCACAACATAAACCACATTTTTAAGACTCAAGATGCATTTTGGGGCCAGGCGTGGTGGCTCACGCCTATAATCCCAGCACTCTGGGAGGCTAAGGTGTGAGGATCTGTTGAACCCAGGAGTTCAAGACCAGCCTGGGCAACAAAGCAAGAGACCCTGTCTATAAAAATTTTTTAAAAATTTTATTTTATTATTATTATTTTTTGAGATGGAGTCTTGCTCTGTCACCTAGGCTGGAGTGCAGTGGTGCGATCTTGGCTCACTGCAACCTCTGCTTCCTGGGTTCAAGCGATTCTCCTGCCTCAGCCTCCCAAGTAGCTGGGACTACAGGCGCATGCCACCATGTCTGCTTAATTTTCTTTTTTTTTTTTTTTTGTATTTTTTTAGTAGAGATGGGGTTTCACCATGTTGGCCAGGGTGGTCTTGATCTCCTGACCTCCTGATCTCCTGATCCACCTGCCTCAGCCTCCCAAAGTGTTAGGATTACAGGCGTGAGCCACTGTGCCCTTCCAAAAAAAATTTTTGTTTAATTAGCTGGGTGTGGTAGCATGTACCTGTAGTCCCAGCTACTCTGGAGGCTGAGATGGTAGGATTGCTTAGGTAGGAAGATCGCTTGAGTCTGATTGAGGCTTCAGTGAGCCTTGATTGTGCCACTGCACTTCAGTCTGGGAGACAGAGTAAAGCCCTGTCTCAAAAATGTAAAAATAACAGTAAAATATAGGTGCAGTTGGGGAAAGAAAACCAACTGATACGAGTAAACAAAAGTTCATCACCATTAACAAAAAATAAAATGAATTTTGTGAATTATATACCATAGTTCTATGTTAATAACTAAAAACTAACCTGGAATATGTGTGGGAAGTTTCTGTGGGATTTCCTTGTTTCTTACTTGTGTAGCCAATAGGCATTATACATTTTTGTCTTTTTCCTACCATTACTTGTAGTTTTTAATATCACAAAAACTGCAGCAGCATGCAGCAGTTAACAGGTTAGCTGTGAAGTTGCAAAAGTTCTTTTCTGCACAACTTAACCCCTCAGTACTTTTCTTTCTTTATTTGTTAAAATAGTTCTTATCTCTAAGGCTGTCGTGAGGAGTAAGTAAGTTAATGCATATAAAATGCTTGAAACAGTGGCTGGCGAATCGTATGAACTCAGTAAGTATTAGATGGTGCTTCTGGTTTTGTTGTTCATATTTACTGTGGGACTTTTGGCGGTTACTTAACTTCACCAAACTTCAGTTTCCTTCTCTGTAAAATACTTACATAACTGGTTACTGTAAGGATGAATAGACATGGAGTGTAAAAGGGCACAGAATCCTTGTAAGTGTTAACTCATGTTACTACTATGACTAGCATTAGTAACAAGAAAAGTGGTGCTGGAGGTAATGCCACTGAGGATTCTATGACAATCTCAGTTCCATAAATTAGAATGAACAAATTGGCAATATGTAATTCTCAGCAACAGAATAATTAAAAGCATTGTAATTTTTGTTCATTAAATTACACTCCTTTAATTTTCAGACAGTGCTACAACAAGTAATTGAAGATGGCTCAAAATATGGATTAAAAAGTGAACTTTTCTCTGGTCTTCCCCAGAAGAAGATTGTGGTTGAATTCAGGTGAGGGTGCACCCCTTTTATGTGTTGCTTAATCAGGTTGACTAGGCAGAGGAGTGTTATTACCATCATCATTTGGGGTCTTAATAAATAACATATGGAGAACTTGAAAACCAGTGCAGTTATATTATTTCTTGAAATCACAGTGAATCAATCATTGAACTATGAATAAAAACATATTTTTGGACCTCTAAAAAATGTCTAATAATAAAATTTTTTTTTTTTTTTTTTTTTTAGTATTAACAGTTCCTTTTTTGGAAGAAGTAGTTATTCACTTTAATAGACTCTTAAGGCAGAGGTAATGGTTACTGCCGTATTAGGAATTTTAAAGTGGCCAGGCATGGTGGCTCAGCCTGTAATCCTAGCACTTTGGAAGGCAAGGTGGGAGGATCACTTGAGGCCAAGAGTTCGAGACCAGCCTGGGCAACATAGTGAGACCCCACCTCTTAAAAAAAAAATAGAAAAAGTAGTTGTACATGGTGTCACACTCCCGTAGTGACAGCTACTTGGGAGGCTGAGGAGGAAAGATGGCTTGAGCCTAGGAATTCAAGGTTACAGTGAGCTGGGATTGTCACTGCACTCTAGCTCAGGTGAGACACACCAAGACCCTGTGTCAAAAAAAATTTTTTTAAATAATTTGATTACCAGAGAAACAAGTCTTTTAGTATTTGTAATAAATGTATTTTTTAATTACCAGAAAAATAGCTTGAAGTTTTAATGTGCCTCTAAATAGTCCTCATAGAACTTTCTAACATGCTGTCAGTATAACTGTCTGGTATTTGGACTGTTGGAGGTAACCAAGAGAGAAAAGGGAACACTAAAAACTAATACTTTCATTGTACAGCTGGCAGACTGACAACCGTAGGAAATTATCAGAGATGTTGCATTTGTCTTCCTAAAGCTGAAGAACAGTCTTGATGAACTGTTTTTCTACTTAGAAAGATAGAACTTGCTAAGAGCCTTTTGTCTTCTTAAGTATTTATGTCTGTGGAAGATTTTTTTTTTTTTTTTTTGAGACGGAGTCTGGCTCTGTCGCCCAGGCTGGGGTGCAGTGGCCAGATCTCAGCTCACTGCAAGCTCCGCCTCCTGGGTTTATGCCATTCTCCTGCCTCAGCCTCCCGAGTAGCTGGAACTATAGGCGCCCGCCACCTCGCCTGGCTAGTTTTTTGTATTTTTTAGTAGAGACGGGGTTTCACTGTGTCCACCAGGATGGTCTCGATCTCCTGACCTCGTGATCCGCCCGTCTTGGCCTCCCAAAGTGCTGAGATTACAGGCTTGAGCCACCGCGCCTGGCCGTCTGTGGAAGATTTTAAAAAAATCGATATGGGAAGTATTAATGTTTACTAACTCATTATTGCAGTTTATGGTAATAGCCTTTAAACTTAGTTATGATTAGCACCTGTACAGTCAGTGAAAGAGCGGGTTTTACACATGTGTACTGTCTCTGCCACTCACTTGTCTTCTTAAAAAAGACAGACCCTCTAAGACCAAACTCATGAATTTATGATAAGGACCAATTACTGAGTAAGCTTCTGCTCCTATGGAGTAGACACTTATGAATGACTCTTGTACTGCAGTACACCACAATTATGATATTTAAAGTTGAGTTTAAATATTTGTTGCATCACAAAGAGTAGAGGGACTTCCTACAGTCATCCTCATACCACAGAGGAACTACACTAAGGCCATCTCTTAAGGAAATTTGCCTGTTTTATCTCCTCTTGAATAAGAAACCACTGCAAACCTTAATGTAGGGATTGTTAAACCTCAGCCCATAAGCAACATCCAGTTTGCCCCTTTTGTTTTTGCAAATAAAATTTTGTTGGAACACAGCCATGCACATTTGTTTACATCATCTACATTGGCTGCTTTCATATTGCAATGGCAGTTGAACAGAGCAGAGCTGAGTTGAATAGTTGTGACAGATCAGATGGTCCAAAAGCCTATTAAAGTATTTACTATTTGGCTCTTTAGGAAAAAGAATTGCCGGCTTCTGATTAGTGTCTTAAAACAACATCCATTTTGGTACTTATGACACCATGTATGAGGAAATGGGGGGAGAGGAGTATTTCAGGCCAGTGGTTCTTCTATTTGCCTGAGGTCATTTATGTAACTGTGGTCATCTGGAAACTCTTGGGGCTAGAAATCAAAAGTGGCTCATTTACTTCTCTGGCCAGGCATCTGTCTCTCCCACCACATTGTTTCTCCAACAGGGTAGCAAGACCTCTTTACAGAGGTACTCAAGGCTCTAAGATAGTGAAAACATCTAATCTTGGAACAGGCATGGTATCATCAGTTTTGTCACTTTCTGCTGATGAAAGCAAGTCACAAGATCACCCCAGATTCAAGGGGAGAAAAATAGAGTACATCTCTTAATGGTGAGAGAAGCAAAGAATTTGTGATCATCTTTGATTATTTTCATTCATGTCTTTAAATTAATGGACATACTGCTTTCTTCACTTGGGAGGCACTTCATTACCATATTACTCTTAAACCCCTTTCAATTACCTAACCGGCAAGTAAAGGAAAATCAATAGGGAGGCAATATATTACCTGTTGCCATGCATTCATCCTTTTAAGTAATGCCATTATAAGTTTCCTAAAACTTGAAAAGTTGCCACCATTACTTACCTTCTTTTGCATTTTTTTTTTCCACCTTCACCATCCTTTTACTCCAACTAAGCTCTAGAAATACTGTGGCATCAGTCTTCCTTACTCATTGATTTCCTGGCTTTCCTCTTAAGTTTTGGTTTCCCATATACTGCTCCTTTTTGTTTATGCTTTTAAGAAGTATCTAAAAATAACCTGTTCTATGCAAGTTGTATTCTGTAGGCTTTTTGTATGGCAGTTAATTTGCTTATGGATTTGCTTCTCTTAGCCTTTTTCTAAAGCAGTTAAGGAAGGCTGGAATTTAAATGAGTGTCTGAATGCTGTTGAAGGCAGAGCCTGTCTCTCTCCTAGCAGCCATCTTTGCTCTCTGACAGTTTACATGTGGCACTGTTGTGAGACCATTGCTTCTCTCTCCCTTAGAGGTTTTCCAGATGCTGCAGTTCTTGCTGTTGTGATTTCAAAGTAGAGACAAAATAGGTGGAGACAGAATCAAAATTGATAGAGAACATTATTCTTGGATTTCTTCTGAAAATGAGAGAGATAGGAGAAGAGAATTTTTAAAATATGCATGCATGTCGTAGGACCAAGTTTTTAAATCGTAGTACTCTGAAGGGTATATAACAAGGCTTTGGAGACAAACCAGAATTAAGCTCTAGTTTTACCACTTTTAACCAACTATGTTCAATTTTTTTAATAATTGATAATATAAAAGATAATTTATCTTTTTTTAATATTGAAAAACTTATGAAATTTTCAAACCTTCACAAAACAGGGAACAGTATAATTAACCCCCATATGTTCGTTACACATATTTAAGAGTCATCAAGATATTGCCACATTTGCTTCATTATCTCTCTTTGTTGTCCCAGTTCCCTCATCTGTAAAATAAAAGTTAAGAGTACCTTACCTCACAGCACATACGAGTATTAGATGAGTTAATACACGTAAAGTATATGCAGCTGTGCCTGTCAGGTAGTGAGTGCTGTGGAAGCATTTGCGATGTTAAATGATTGATTACAACTTCTTGAGCACACACGGGAGTGATAAATGTGTTGATTGGGAATTTGGAGTGGTGAGTTACATTCCAATTGTTAGAGGTTTTATGCATAATTATTTTTCCTTTTTTTGTTTTGTTTTTAATTTTACAGACAGTCTCACTCTGTCACCTAGGCTGAAGTGCAATCATCATAGTTCACTGTAACTTTGAACTCCTGGGCCCAAGCTATCCTCCTGCTTTAGCCTTCCATGTAGCTAGGACTACAAGCATGCACCACCACACCCTACTAATTTATTTTAATTATTTTTATTTTTATTTTTTTGAGACAGAGTTTTGCTCTTGTCACCCAGGCTAGAGGGCAATGAATGTCGTGATCTCGGCTCACTGCAACCTCCGCCTCCCAGGTTCAAGCCATTCTCCTGCCTCAGCCTCCCAAATAGCTGGGATTACAGTCATGCACCACCACACCCTGCTAATTTTTTGTATTTTTAGTGAAGTAAGGGTTTCACCATGTTGATCAGGATGGTCTAGAACTCCTGGCCTCAAGTGATCCATCCTTCTCGGCCTAAGAAAGTGCTGGGATTACAGGTGTGAGCCACCGCACCCATCTACCTGACTAGTTTTTTGAAAAAAAATTCTGTAGAGACAGTGTCTTGATATGTTGCCCAGGCTAGTCTCAAACCCCTGGCCTCAAGCAGTCTTCCCACCTCAGCCTCTCAAAGTGCTGAGAGTACAGGCGTGAACCATTGTGCTGGGGGTATTTTTACATTTTTAAATTTTGATTTCTGATACAGTAAATAGTAGCAGATATTACCTATATGAAAAATATTTCTTTGAGGCCCTCTGATTTTTAAGAGGGTAAAGGATTTGCACTAAACTTAGTAATTTGTGTTGGTTTTATCAATCCTTAAATGTATCCACTTCCTAAGTATACCACTTACGTGAATGCTATTAGTTCAGGAGTCACAGGATCAATTTCATTAACATAATGTCAAAATTTTGAGTTCTAATTTATCTTTGCTGTAAATTTTTGACTTTTAACTTATCTTTGCCCTAATACCAAAGGCTATATACTCCACAGTTTTGTCAAAGTATGGAGGCATGACCTAGTTGATTCTTAGAAGTCTTAGTTCTTAGAATAGAGAAATAACTTCTCCCTTTTTTTTTGCAGTTCACCTAATGTTGCCAAAAAATTTCATGTTGGACATTTGCGTTCTACCATCATAGGTAAGTGTTTAGTTTCACATAAAATACTAAACGTGCCTTTGAGGAAGTATTTGATAGTTCAATTTAATGGTTTAATGCTTAAATAACAAAAGAACAAAAAACAAAAAGTTTAAATTTATATGAGCCTCATGCTAATTCAATATTACATGAAATGGACAACATTGGTTAATAACGATAGAAACAATTCATTTCAAAACCAAAGATTCACTGAGAAACTAATTTTAACTGTTATGATTTTTAACTTTCTAAAAGTAAGTATAAATATGGAGAAGACCTCAAAGATACAAAAGTAAAAATAGTTACGTGGGGATATATAACCCTTCAAATTTTTTTGCTCATATATTTTGTGGGGTTTTTTTGTTGCCCAGGGCGGAGTGCAGTGGTGCAATCTCAGCTCAGTGCAACCTCTGTCTCCCAGGTTCAAAAGATTCTCCTGCCTCAACCTCCCAAGTAGCTGCGATTACAGGCATGCGCCACCACGCCTGGCTAATTTTTGTATTTTTAGTAGAGACAGGGTTTCACCATGTTGCCCGGGCTGGTCTCGAACTCCTGACCTCAAGTGATCTGCCCACCTCGACCTCTCAAAGTGCTGGGATTACAGGCGTGAGCCACTACGCTCTGCCTATTCATATATTTTGTTTATATAAAATACATAACAATTTTTGTCAAAATTATATAGTGCAAATAACAATTTTTGTTAAAAATTCACTTCAGTCATGTGAGCACTTAGTAGAATATTCAAGACTGGAAATTAGAACAAGACTATTTCTGGCCGGGCGCAGTGGCTCACACCTGTAGTCCCAGCACTTTGGGAGGCCAAAGTAGGCAGATCATTTAAGGTCAGGAGTTCGAGACCAGCCTGGCCAACATGGCAAAAACCCCATCTTTACTAAAAATACAAAAAATCAGCCAGTGTGGTGGTGTGCACCTGTCATGGCTGAGGTGGGAGAATTGCCTGAACCCGGGAGGCAGAGGTTGCGGTGAGCTGCACACCACTGCACTGCAGCCTGGGCGACAGCTGGATTCTGTCTCAAAAAACAACAAAAAAAGTCTATTTCAATAAATAGAGATTACTATGTTATACTTCATAGTTGTAATGCTTCAGTGTATAATTAACAATTTTCATTTATTTAACACGTGTCATGCAGCAGGTGAATTTAAAAACTGAAATTAAAATTATATAATATTGGAATTGGAAGGGACTTTGGAGTCTATCTCAATCTAATCTCACTTCCAATGTAGAAATCTGTCCTATTGCATGCTTAAGAGAAAGTTGTTTAACCTGTGCTTCAATACTTTTCAGAATTGGAGAAATTAGTACTTGTGGCATAGATTGTTGTGGGGTCAGCTCTCATTGTTCTTGGGCAGCATTTTAAGAGAAGAAATGACAGGACTTGATGAAAAAGTGTAAGAAATATACAATATAAGAAAAGCTATGTGAGTAAGTCAAAAGTATAGGAGTGAGTAAATGATGGGTAGGGTATGATAAAGTTGTTTTCACAGTTGAGGGAAATATTTGGACCAGTTAGAGATAATAGTTGAGAACTTACCATGCTGTGTCTTCATGTATTATATAATTCAATTTTATAACAACCCAGTTTGGTAAATACTATTAACTCTGGTTTATGGATGAAGAAATTCAGCTACCAAAAGTAGCTTTCCCAAGATTCTGAAGTATTGTAGCCAGGATTTGAAATTAGGCAGTCTAATTCCAGAAGTCTAGGTTCAGACATTTAATTGGATTTGTGATATAATAAGGGGCTAAGAAAAAAAAATAAGAATATGCTATCTTTGTACCAGCTGGAAAAACTGGGGTTCCAATTGCTGGGAGTTTACAGATTGGGAAAGTCTAGAAGTAGGGAAGCTGGAAAAGAAGATAGCTGCAGTAGTTTAAGACAGGTATGGATATTGGTGAGGGTTTATTTGCAAAAAACTAAATCCATTCTTAGTGAAGGCAGGAGAGGATTTATTATAGGATATTGAATAGTTTACAAAGTTGTTGGGAGGGCTGCAGAAGCTTTGGGTTAAGCTGACGTAAATAACTCCCAAAACTGCACTATAGAACTTTGTCATCAAGGGAGCTCTTGCCTCTTCTGCAGTCACTTCCACTGCTGTAGAACCATGCTGCCACTGCCGTGGTCAAGAAAATGCCACTACTCCTGCCATGCCATCTAGAATCCATACAGTCTTAAGAGGCAGCCCCATATACTTTCAGTTTCTTTGGTGGCCATCATGGAATACTAAGACCTCTGTTCATGGTGTCACATAAAAACAAAGCCTCCACAACTGTGCTTGTCATAAAAAAAATAGAAGTAACTCCCCTTCTAAATCTTACACAGACTGTATCTGATTGCCCAAACCTAGAAGACTTCTGGAACTCTAATAAAAAGAGACTCTGGGAATTGTACTTTTTAGGTTTTCAGCCTCAGCAGTAGATGAGAGCACAAAAGAAGGAAAGCGGAATAGATGTTGAGTGTGAAACCAGCATCAGCAGTATGGGAAAGTGAAGGCTTTAAGATTATTACATGCTGTTAGGGAGCAGGCATGCAGAGGGTAGATGTTAGTGATTAAAAGGAGATAGAATGAGCTATTTAGAAAACACAAAAAGGGAAAATACAGCAGTGAGGCTTCGGTTCTTAGGACACAGACAAATATATTTCTTGTTAATTACTGGGATTTTTTTTTCTCTCCTTGAAATTGACTAGAATAGCAATTACTCTAATGTGTTCTAAAATCCTATTAATGATGTTGATGAAAATTCTGTTACTGTGAAATGTGAGATTCTTTGGAATAACTGCCCTACAAGTAATTTCCTACTCCCTTTCCATAACATATATGAAAACACAATGGTGAATATTTTGGTAAAAAACAGTGAGTTGGTAAATTTTGTGAAAAGAATTTTTTACTTATGCTTTGATAATAAAGAAGTACATGGTTCTTATGTCAAAAATGGATAACAAGAATGAGAAACTATACTTTATTGATTACTAGGAAATTTTATAGCAAATCTCAAAGAAGCTTTAGGACATCAAGTAATAAGAATAAATTACCTTGGCGATTGGGGCATGCAGTTTGGTAAGTACGTTTGAGATTTTGTTTTTCATTTTATTGTAAATTTCAATTTTTAAAAACTTTGATCTTCTGGACGGAATATAGGCAGAATCCCGTTGGATGAAGTAGTATGTCCTACCTATTTTTTTTTCCTAATGGCTTTTTTGCATAAAATCTTCTATTTACTTGAGTAATTCTCACCACATAAGTTACCTTTGGGGAAGGTAACTTCACACATTCAAAGAAGACCTGGGCCAGGCATGGTATTTCACTCCTGTAATGGCCAACATTTTGGGAGGCCAAGACGGGTGGATCACTTGAGCCCAGGAGTTTGAGACCAGCCTGAGCAACATGGTGAAACCCTGTCTTTACAAAATACAAAAAAATTAGCCGGACATGGTGGCATGCCCTTGTATTCCTAGCTACTCGGAAGGCTGAGGTAAGAGGATCGTGTTAGCCCAGGAGGTCAAGGCTGCAGTCCACTGAACTCCAGTGTGGGTGGCAGAGCAGGACCCTGTCTAAAAAAACAAAACCCCAGAGTAAGACCTGATGTAAGCTTTTGTGGTTTTAATAAAGAGGAATTGCCTGCTTTTATTAGTTAAATGTAGAAGTGACTATACAGGGCAGAAGTAAGTCTAACTGTGTACACCGTTCTCAACCACAGCCCTGCCATTTTTCAATCTAAGGACATCCAGCCTCCCTGGGCCATCCTACATGAAGTAGGATCCACTATTATACCATAGCCAGTGGCCCAGAAGATAAGCAAAGGGTGATACTTTGGCTTCCCCTTTAACTGTACAGTGAGGGGCAGGAGTGGGGTGGGGAAAGTCCAGAAGGAAAAGAGAAAAAGAGAGGAGTGCGATCCAAACAGTTAAGTACTACCGCAAATTATCTTTCATATAATGAGTTTACTCAGAACCATTCCTAACTCACGTAAACCAGTAATCAAGGTGTGAGAGGGCAAGGTAAATGAAGTTGTTATGGTAGTGAAAGACGGGGTAGATTGTGAGATACAAACTTTTTTTTTTTAATACTTTTTTTTTTTTAATACTTCAAGTTCTAGGGTACATGTGCACAACGTGCAGGTTTGTTACGTATGTATGTATACATGTGCCATGTTGATGTGCTGCACCCGTTAACTCGTCATTTACATTAGGTATATCTCCTAATGCTATCCCTCCCCCCTCCCCCCTCCCCACAATAGGACCTGGTGTGTGATGCTTCCCTTCCTGTCTCCAAGTGATCTCATTGTTCAGTTGCCACCTGTGAGTGAGAACATGCGGTATTTGGTTTTCTGTTCTTGCGATAATTTGCTGAGAATGATGGTTTCCAGCTGCATCCATGTCCCTACAAAGGACACGAACTCATCCTTTTTTATGGCTGCATAGTATTCCATGGTGTATATGTGCCACATTTTCTTAATCCAGTCTGTCACTAATGGACATTTGGGTTGATTCCAAGTCTTTGCTATTGTGAATAGTGCCACAATAAACATACATGTGCATGTGTCTTTATAGCAGCGTGACTTATAATCCTTTGGGTATATCTCCAGTAATGGGATGGCTGGGTCAAATAGTATTTCTAGTTCTAGATCCTTGAGGAATAGCCACACTGTTTTCCACAATGGTTGAACTAGTTTACAGTCCCACCAACAGTGTAAAAGTGTTCCTGTTTCTCCACATCCTCTCCAGCACCTGTTGTTTCCTGATTTTTTAATGATTGCCATTCTTACTGGTGTGAGATGGTATCTCATTGTGGTTTTGATTTGCATTTCTCTGATGGTGAGTGATGATGAGCATTTTTTCATGTGTCTGTTGGCTGTATGAATGTCTTCTTTTGAGAAGTGTCTGTTCATATCCTTTGCCCACTTTTTGATGGGGTTGTTTTTTTCTTGTAAATTTGATTGAGTTCTTTATAGGTTCTGGATATTAGCCCTTTGTCAGATGAGTAGATTGCAAACATTTTCTCCCATTCTGTAGGTTGCCTGTTCACTCTGATGGTAGTTGCTTTTGCTGTGCAGAAGCTCTTTAGTTTAATTAGATCCCGTTTGTCAATTTTGGCTTTTGTTGCCGTTGTTTTTGGTGTTTTAGACATGAAGTCCTTGCCCATGCCTATGTCCTGAATGGTATTACCTAGATTTTCTTCTAGGGTTTTTATGGTTTGAGGTCTAACATTTAAGTCTCTAATCCATCTTGAATTAATTTTCGTATAAGGAGTAAGGAAAGGATCCAGTTTCAGCTTTCTACTTATGGCTAGCCAATTTTCCCAGCACCATTTATTAAATAGGGAATCCTTTCCCCATTTCTTGTTTTTGTCAGGTTTGTCAAAGATCAGATGGCTATAGATGTGTGGTATTATTTCTGAGGGTTCTGTTCTGTTCCATTAGTCTGTATCTGTTTTGGTACCAGTACCATGCTGTTTTGGTTACTGTAGCCTTGTAGTATAGTTTGAAGTCAGGTAGCGTGATGCCTCCAGCTTTGTTCTTTTGGCTTAGGATTGTGTGAAACACAAACTTTAAGAACATCTCTGGTGTTACTGCCGTGTATATTTTAAGAAACATCTCTAGTATCATTTCTATAAAGCATTCTCGACACACAGACACACCCTTGCCTATCTTCTCACATCACCAATTTCCTAGTATCCAGCTCTACTCAAATACGGTAAGCCTCCTGTCTTATATTCTTATTTGTGTGCTTCCCTGCCCTACTGAGGCATGTTCCTTGAAGGCGTGAACTTACTTTTATATCTACAATGCTTGGCACGTAAGAAGCACTCTAAGAAGAGTAGACGTTGAATCTGTTAATAGTACCTTTACTATTCACTGTGGAAGAATCAGAATACTTACCCTGAATTTAGAAAATCAACCTGTAGTTCACAACAGCTGGTAGTCAGAGGGCTAGGCCCTAGGCTCAATAGTCAGACTTAATGGATGGCACTGATTTTTATTAGTTTGACCAATTTAGACATTTCACAGGCATTAGCAAATATGTGATTAGGGTATCCATTACATTTTAGCTGCAGGATTTCATTATAGCAGTTTTTCTCTAAAGGACTGCTATGGTTAATGATCTGTCAACATTTCCATTATAACCATCATTGTTAAAGAATAATTTTGCTGTTTCAGCTACTTCCATTTGAAAGTTGGCAGTTTCTAAGCACAGAATTAGTTTTTGAAAACGTATTAGGCTGAATGTTAAATGGAATTGGCCTTTACTTTTCCCATTTTTGTGTTTTGGAACACTGAGCATCTTTCCACACACTGCTTCAGCCACCCTGAATCATAATCACATTTGCTCTTGCTTGAAAGTGAATAGAGCTGGCCGGGCGCGGTGGCTCAAGCCTGTAATCCCAGCACTTTGGGAGGCCGAGACGGGCGGATCACGAGGTCAGGAGATCGAGACCATCCTGGCTAACATGGTGAAACCCCGTCTCTACTAAAAAATACAAAAAACTAGCCGGGCGACGTGGCGGGCCCCTGTCGTCCCAGCTACTTGGGAGGCTGAGGCAGGAGAATGGCGTAAACCCAGGAGGTGGAGCTTGCAGTGAGCTGAGATCCGGCCACTGCACTCCAGCCTGGGCGGCAGAGCGAGACTCCGTCTCAAAAAAAAAAAAAAAAAACAAGAAAGTGAATAGACTCCGTCTCAAAAAAAAAAAAAAAAAAGAAAGTGAATAGAGCTTCAGTCATCCTTCTTGTTCCTAAGTTCCAGAGTATTGTATATTCCTGTCTCCTGTGTTCAGTCACGTCCTACTTACTACTGAACCTTGTATAGAAAAATGTATATCAGTAAAGCCCTTTAGATCTGAAGCTTGGTAATTGATATAGAAATAATTTTTTTTTCTTTCCGAGATGGAGTCTTGCTCTGTCACCCAGGCTGGCGTGCAGTGGCACCATCTCAGCTCACTGCAACCTCTGCCTCCCAGGTTCAAGTGATTCTCCTGTCTCAGCCTCCCAAGTAGCTGGGATCACAGGCATGCACCACCATGCCAGGCTAATTTTGTTTTTTTGTTGTTTTGTTTTTTTTGAGACAAAATTTCGCTTTTGTTGCCCAGGCTGGAGTGCAATGGCGCGATCTCAGCTCACTGCAGCCTCCGCCTGCCAGGTTCAAGCGATTCTCCTGTCTCACCCTCCCTAGTAGCTGGGATTACAGGCATATGAGCCACTGCACGCAGCCATAAATTGGTTTTTAAAATAATAAAACTAATGTTCCTCTTACCCCAGACTGCATAAATCCTTTCAAACGGAAATTATGATCATCTTTATGCAGAATATCTTGAGTCTACATACTCCCAGACTGTACTAGGAATTTTAATTTGTAGTTTACCAACCTCAGTTTTTGGTTTTTTTTTTTTTTTTCTTAAGGTACAAATTAACACTATCCCTGAACTCTGAATTTATCATCAAAGACTGAAAAATTATACACGGTCAAATTTAAGATTTTTGTTGCTTGGCTACCTTGAACCTGAGAAATAATGAAGGATGTTCCAAGTTTTACCTTTTGCTGTTTTCCTCCAATTATTTGTTTAAGAACTGATATAACAACAAAACCGTTGCTGTCTTCACATTAATGCCTACAAGTTTAAAAAGAAAGTTTGAAAACACTTTCCATCAGTTTTTTTTTTTTTTTTTGTAAGTTTTGAGTGCCTAGTGTCTAGCATCATGATGTCACTTCAACAGAGTAGCTGCATAATAAATGTTTATTTTGTAATGTCTGCTAGGGTGATGTTTGGCACTGTTAGTACAAAGATAAATTAGTCCAGACTCTACCTTTGATGAGCTCATAACCTATTGGTTTCTGTGAACTTAATTTCAGTGATCTGTTCAGTATGTTGAATTTATGATTAAATATATTGAATTTGACTTGTGTCAGTTTATGGGGTCATAGAAGGTAAAAGTGTGTTTTGTAATAGTTCTCAGGATACATAATATGACAGGTTGCTCTTTTTATAGAATTATGCATAGTCCGGTCATGCCTATTCTCTATTGTTCAACTTGATAATTTTTCATATACGGATTATCATGGTAGGTCTTCTGGGAACTGGCTTCCAACTGTTTGGCTATGAGGAAAAACTGCAGTCCAATCCTCTACAGCATCTCTTTGAAGTAAGTTGGCAAGAAAACATTTCAAAATTTTTTCAGAGTACTGTGTAGCTTAGTAACATATATTTAATCCCAGAGGTTTATTTTTATTTATTTTGAGACAGGGTCTTGCTCTGTTGCCCAGGCTGGAGTGCAGTGGTGCAATCTCAGCTCACTGCAACCTCTGCCTCCTGGGTTCAAGAGATTCTCATGCCTCAGCCTCCCAAGTTGCTGGGATTACAGACGTGTGCCACCATACCCAGCTAATTTTTGTATTTTTAGTAGAGATGGGGTTTCTCCATGTTGGCCAGGCAGGTCTCAAACTCCTGACTCAGGTAATCCACCCACCTTGGCCTCCCAAACTGCTGGGATTACAGGCATGAGTCACCATGCCCAGCCTCCAGAGGTTTAAAAAATATGTTATTTAAAACAAGGAACCAAAACGTAGTTGAAAATGTTGCTTTTGGCTGGGCACAGTGACTCACACCTGCATCCCAGCACTTTGGGAGGCCAAGGCAGGAGGATTGCTTGACACCAGGAATTCAAAACCAGTTTGGGCAGCATAATGAGACCTGGCCTCTACAGAGTAATAAAATATTAGCCAGGCACAGTGGCCTGTTCCTGTAGTCCTAGTTACTTGGGAGACTGACTGAGGCAGGAGGATTGCTTGACCCCAGGAGTTTAAGGCTACAGTAGTCATGACACTGCACTCCAGCCTGGACAACAGAGCAAGACCCTGTCTCAGAAAGAAAGAAAATGTTGCACTTATTTTACTAGGTTATTTTTATTTCCTAATCTAAGATTTTTTAAATGCTCTTTTAGTTGATTTGGGACAGTAATTCTTCAGGTATAGAATCTTTTTAGAATAAACATGTAAGATAATGATTCAACACAGAAATTTCTCAATTTTCTGCCAGTTAATATGTACTACAGCTATTTTCATGGTAATAGCTGTATATCAATTAGACTTGAAAAATGAATATTTTTGTTCTTTTTCTGGTGTGGGGAATGGCATGTCTATTTCTCTCTGAAATTGTGTGTGCTTTTCCCATTTACATCTTTCACCTCATTTTCCTGGCTTTTGTCCAATGTGAATTTCTGTCTACTCTATTTCATTTAGTCCCTTGGATACTTTGCTTCTTTATCTTAATTCTTCCTGAAGTTTATTAATAAAGTCCTTCCTGTCCAAACAATCTCCAGGGATGTGTTTCCTTTTCGTTGTCCTTGTTGTTACCTCTGCCATTTCTGGGCCTCGCAGTGGAAACACAGATACAAAGTCAGCCATATTGGTGACAGATCAGGGGATCAGACTAAAGATGTTCTGCTTGTGTGTGAGGAAGAGCACTTGCAAAAATAATGCTTTACTTCTCCAGCTTAAGCCACACAGAGTGCTTCATCATTTTCCTTTCTGTTACGTGATTTTTCCCCTGCAGCTGGCTTTGCAGTTAAATTGAACAAAAACGTACTCCAGTTTTTTGTGTTTTTTTGTTGTTGTTTTTTTTTTTTTTTTTTCTGAGGAGCCTCACACTGTTGCCCAGGCTGGAGTGCAGTGCCGCAATCTTGGCTCACTGAACCTTCACCTCCTGGGTTGAAGCAGTTCTTCTGTCTCAGCCTCAGAAGTAGCTGGGATTACAGGTGCCCACCACCACGCCAAGCTAAATTTTTTTGTGTTTTTTTGTAGAGATGATGTTTCACTATGTTGGCCAGGCTGGTCTTGAACCCCTGATTTCGTGATCCGCCCGCCTTGGCCTCCCAAACTGCTGGGATTACAGGTGTGAGCCACCGCACCCAGCCCATATTCCAGTTCTTAAAGACCTTTAAAGGTTTGCCATTTTCCCGAGTCCATGCCAATACTGCACTCTAAATGACTGCATTTTGATTTATCATGTTAACCAAAAGATTTCTCCTCTCTTTCCCATTAAGAGTTTTATTGATAGGCAGGAATTTAAAAATTAATAATTCTTCATGGTTGTCTATAAATAAAGCATGTTCCCTTAGTGCCTGGAGTTTTTACTGTATTTATTTATTTATTTTTACACTTGAATAATTTTACCTCAAGCTTAACCTTGCGTGAGATCCAGGCCCAAAGATGTTATATGTAAAAATGTTTATTTAAAAATAGAATGCTTGTTCCCCAGTGCCACAAAGAAATAGCACTTGAGCATAAATTTAATTCTCTCAGCAAGGCCATTTTTACTCTGCAGAAAGGGTACACTCGCCAGTAGTTTTGCCACGAGAGTACACCGAACAAAGGAGACAGGGTCGTTTATAAATTGATACGTCCACCCTACTGCTGTGTCCAGTTTCCATTGGCTGGAATGGGACCTCACATTCTGTATTTGTCGCAATTGGCTAGCAACTTAGAACTTTTCAAAAGAGGCAAAGGCAGGGGAGAACAAAGGAGGAAGTTACTTGTGGAATGCTGAGAAAGGTAAAAACACCTCCAAATAAGGAAGAGGAACAGGCTATCACCTAATGCTTGCTTGGACCATTGTAAGCATGCCAGGGTAGATATTTAGACTAAATTGTGGGAGCTAAGAACACAAAGTACATTGATTTCTTTATTATGACTAGCAGATATTTAAGAATGTTAGCACAGGTGTTTGAATACATTTTACTTCTAAGAGAAGTCACTATTTGTTCTTAATTAGACAGGGAGGAAAGTGTCTTTGAAGATGAACCTCTACTTCACTTTTTACGCAGAGACACCCCATGATGCAGAAAATACACATACCTGCTTGGAGACCTTGTGTCATTGATTTAAGAGTGCAGCATGACATGTGAGAGTTACTCTTTTTATCTTTCTTCTGCCCCACCTCAAAAGATTTTGTTTAATCTTGCAAATAGTAAACCTTTGTCTTCTATGACATTTTATTTTTATCATTTATTTATTTAAGACAGGATCTTCCTCTGTTGCCCAGCCTGGAATATAGTGGCACAATCACGGCTCACTGCAGCCTTGACCTCCCAGGCTCAGGTGGTGGTTCTCCCACCTCAGCAACCCAAGTAGCTGGGACTACAGGCAGACATCAGCACACCCAACTAATTTTTTTATTTTTGATTA
This sequence comes from Piliocolobus tephrosceles, assembly GCF_002776525.5. Classification (NCBI taxonomy): domain Eukaryota; kingdom Metazoa; phylum Chordata; class Mammalia; order Primates; family Cercopithecidae; genus Piliocolobus; species Piliocolobus tephrosceles. The sequence goes on from NC_045438.1 coordinate 84,799,845, forward strand.
TTTGTAGAGACAGGGTCTCCCTATGTTGCCCAGGCTGGTCTCGAACTCCTGGGCTCAAGCAATCCTCTACCTCAAACTCCCAAAGTGCTGGGATTATAGGTGTGAGCCACCACATCCAGCCTATTTCATTTTTTAAATAGCAATAGGGTCTTGCCATGTTGTCCAGGCAAGTCTCAAACTCCTGGCTTCAAGTGATCCTCCCACCTCAAACTCCCAAAGTATTGGGATTACAGGCATGAGCCACTGTGCCTGGCCCTATATAGGTATAGGTTTTGTGGGGATTTTTCGCCATTTTGTGGAGGCGAAGTCTCACTATGTTGCCGAGGCTGTACAATATTTTAAATATTTCAGGAAAATTTGTTTTCAAACTCCATGGAAACCTAAGAGTATATTTCTTTCTATGCGGTTTAATATAATTTCCTGCCTTTAGAGACTCAAAAATAGTGGAAGATCAACATCTGTGTTAGAGGTCATTTACTGATGAGTACACTTATAGAAGGCCTAAGGGCAACAAGGTACTTCTGTGAATAACTAAAAAGTCGAATAATAATTGTGTTGCCTTCATTAGTGTTCTTTTGCCTAATAGATTCACCAGGAAACTGCATTTAAAGACAAAAGAAGGCAAGTCAGATACACCCACTTTGCTATTTGTAACAGACGACAAGACCATTACTCACTTGCTCTTTTCCTTCTCCTTTTGCAGGACAGAAAACATGCAAAGCCTAAAATGGCATCCTACAGGTTATTATATCTTTATGCGAATTTTGTAGACTCAGTTTGCATTTTAAAATTACATTTGTCACTTTGGATTATTTTCAAAAACAACTGTTAGCATAAATGAGGAATTTTTTTGAGCTTTAAACAAATGTTAATAAATGATGATGTTATTCTGTTTCTAAAAGAAAATAGTGTAGGTGGTAATACAGAGGCTCTGCCACATGATTATTTCTGGTCACCAGAATAGGTGACCAGAAAGTCAGAAATAGTGATTCTAAGCTTGGAAAGTGCTTGGTGTATTGGTAAATAATGTTGGTTGATATTCGAAGGAAAACTTTAAGACGATCTGCATTTACTCTTTCTTATTTGTGAAAATCTGTTTTCTCAAAGCTTTGGTCGAACACTTGTTTTTTTCCTTATCGAGTTATAGTTAGTAGTGAGTTCTCTGAGAGGAAGGACCATGTCTTCGTTATCTTCCTTATCCACAACCCTAAATACTATGGCTTGCAGTAAATGCCTGAATGAATTTGCTCTTACAGTTCTCTTTTGCCCCCTTCTCTAATTATATGTAAGTTGTGGAATATAAAATGTATTGTTCATCCAGGAAATAAATAACTATTATAGGATACACTAATTACCATTTGTCAGAATTTAACTTACTTTGTTAACACAGTTTACTGCAGAGGAAACCACGGGCCAAACCCAGGATTCTGACACAGGTAGTCTGGCTCCTGAGTGCTCTATGCGGTGAATGCCCACACACCCCCACTATAGAATGGCTTTATGAGCCTTTGATTTCCATTGGTTTAATTATGTATATAGAATTTTCCTATCTTTCATCCCCTGAGTTGCTATACCGGGGACACAATTTGTAGTTGAGTTTTGGCACTTTCAACCTTCTGGCATATTTGTTTGACTTTGGCAGAGGCCATCCAGTAGCAGAGTTTATGGCCTGCCTTCCTCTAAATTGCACTATGATCAGTATTCTCTAAATTGCACTATAATCACTATTAGTATATTCAGTTTCTCAGCTAGCTTGGAAATGATATTATATGATAGTTGCAGAATTTCTTTGATGAAAATGTTTAACACCCACAGTCATTTATTGCATTTCCATTTTGGTGCATATGTTTCACTACTGGTTTTTCTCTGTACCTTATAGCATTTTTTCCCCATGACATCTAGCTGTTTTGTATATGGACCTAGGATTTTGTTGGCCAGCATTTGAAACTTTAATTATTCTAATTTTTTTTTTTTCAGTTACAAAGCAGGGAAGTAGTTTTGTTTAGTTCCCTCTTACCTTGTGAATTGGCTGTTAAATAACTAATTTTTTTTTATTTAGAATTCACATTAGTGATTCAGGAAAATATTTGCAGTAAGCTTTAGACAATATATCAAAAAGCCTTTCCATTTAATTGGTAAGTAATTTCTTTTTTTTTCGTGATGGAGTCTTGTTCTGTTGCCCAGGCTGGAGTATAGTGGTGCGATCTCAGCTCACTGCAACCTCTGCCTCCCGGGTTCAAATGATTCTCCTGCCTCAGCCTCCCGAGTAGCTGGGATTACAGGCGCGCACCACCATGCCCAGCTAATTTTTTTGTATTTTTGCTAGAGACGGGGTTTCACCACGTTGGCCAGGCTGGTCTCAAACTCATGACCTTGTGATCTGCCCACTTTGGCCTCCCAAAATGCTGGGATTACAGGTGTGAGCCACCACGCCCAGGCAAAAAGTAATTTCTTATGGTGAAAGTTAACAAGTATTAAATCTGAATCATGGATATGTGGGTGTCATCATTTACTTTTACCTATTTTAATAATACTTTTAAAGGTAACTTATCAGGCTTGCTTTTAGATTTACATTATTTGAATGGACTTTAATATCCAACCAGATCTCTAAGCATATTAACCACTTTTTTTGCTACAGAAGGTTTTATTAATAGAACTTGACTCATTGCATATTGCCTATTAATATGACTTTTGTAACCATAGTCATTCTTATGAAATGTAAGGGCAGCCTCTTATAAGAGATAAATGTCATGCCAATAAAATATGCATTAGCCTGTATCCTAGACATTAAAAAAGGTTACATAGGCCAGGTACAGTGTGCAATCCTAGCACTTTGGGAGGCTGAGGCGGGTGGATTGCCTGAGCTCAGGAGTTTGAGACCAGCCTGGGCAACATGGCAAACCCCATCTCTACTAAAACAAAAATACAAATAATTAGCTGGGCGTGGTGGTGCATGCTTGTAATCCCAGCTACTCAGGAGGCTGAAGATGAGAATCACTTGAACCCAGGAGGTGGAGGTTGCAGTGAGCTGAGATCACACTACTGCACTCCAGCCTGGACAACAGAGCGAGACTCTGTCTCAAAAAAAAAAAAAAGTTACATAATAACACAAGTAGTATAAATTTTTTCAGTTCAAAATGGCCTTCAAAAGTTCTATTTCAGTATTTCTACCTTAACCCTTTCTAACAGGATTTAAGGTAATTACAGTGATGGGCATTTAATAAAAGAAAAATAGAAAGTCAGGGGTTAATGTATCACTAGGTAATATTACATAATAGTTTTGACCCTGAGCTTCCCCATGTCAGTAGGCAAAAAAAGTATTTAAAAAAATAGGACAAGATCAAAGCACCAATTCAATGAGTGATAATGTTTACTTCCTCTCATTTTTTAAAACATAGAATTAGTATCTATTCCTCAAGAGACAATGTTTTTCCTAACTTTAGAGTCTCCAATTTCTCAACTTTAAGTAAATAATTCAAGACTAAATTCTTGTCACATGTAGGGATATTTATGCAGTTGAAGTTTTTATTTTATGAAAAATTACGTTCAATATTTCATCATTTAAGTTACATTTCTTTTTCCAGGGAATGTTACTGTTATGGCTAGTATTAATTTTGTTCCTTAATAACATTTATATGTAAGAAATAGTTTTTAAATTATAAGTGTAAGAAAATCTGATTCCTGCCATCACTTTTGAGAGTAGTAAGAGTCAGTGTAAGTCATTGTTAAGAATTTCCCACCTCCCAAATCACGCAAAGTTCCCCAGGCTCTTATGTGCCTCCTAGGACAGTCCTAGAGGACTCTTGTCTTCAGTGCACACTGGTCTCTTATATGTTTAGTATCCCAGCCTATATGATGCTTGGAGGCATGCAGCTCTTCTTGTGTGACAGACATTAGCTGGTGGTCCTTGCCCTGTCCACAGGCCTAGAGACCAGGTCGCTAGGTACACACACCGTGAATCATTTCCCACTGTGGGCCTGCCTGCACCATCCCACTTCCTAGCTTCTGCTCCTCCTGGAAGTCTTCCCCATCTCCTCCCCATTCTAGGCAATTCTCCTTTCCTCTATCCTGGCAATTTCTCCACTTGGCCATTGTTTCTTGCTGTCCCTTCCCAACACTGCTTGCTTTTCTACCCTCTCTCTGCTTGTTTGGGACAACACTACAGTGTCTCATTGTCCTCTTAGTCTTCCTCTTAGAATGAGTTTTGACATACCTAGCAAGGACAAAGTACACATGAATAGCTCCGTAAATATCTGACACCATTGAAATGTGCAAAAAATACTTCTGTCAGCATGAGAAATGTTAACGTTTATTAGGTGCTAGTGTGTGGTGCTCTACAAGGAGTTAATAATTATCATCCCTGAATAAAGATATAAGATATAATGAATGTGGTTATGTATATACACAGAGTAAAAGTAAGAGATTCCAAGTATGAAAAGATGAATGGAAGGTGAAATGCAGTTCATATACTACTAATAATGTATTAAGGAGGAGAAATTTGATAACTCATAAATTAGCTCAAATTAGTTATTTTTTTCCCTACCACATTCTGGCTTTATTGTTAACTGTTTGCAATATTGATATATTCAGTTTTAATTATGTGAACTCATTTGAATGTCTTTAATTTTTCATTTCACATTAGGAATCAACTAGCAGCTAAGAAATTTCTGATCAAGGCATGAAACAGCATTAAACAGTGAAGTTGTTTGTTCAAATTATAATCCTGATTATTTTTACATACTCTTTTCTAAACAGCGAGGTAAAAATTCAATGCATTTTAAGATGGCAAATATATTAAAACAGGGTCTGTGGTTTCTAAGTTTTGCTAACCATCCTTAGCAGTTGTCAGTATTTCTAAGACAAGCATGGCTATAAGTGGGGTTAGAGCCCCCATCAAGGAGTTGAACTGTGCCCATGTGGCTAATGGTATTCTAGGATCAAATTTAAAGGGATAAGAAAGGTTTATCCTACTACTTTTAATTTTCGTGCTTAGTTCTTTATATTTGGGCAGATCAGCCCAAGAGCTTACTATAATTATCTCAGTTAAATTCAAAATAAATTTTTATGCTTTTTGGCAGGCCCAATATCTAGAAATAGGGAAAAGGGAATAATTTTTTTAAGGAAGTGTAAGACATTTAGTTTATTCCCTAATGGAAACACAACTGGTTTTTGTGTTTTCTTTTAAAAGAAAAATTGTGTTTCCATCCTCAAAAACTTTACTAAGCCATGCTGTCTTATTATCAAGCCCAAATTTAAAATTGCCTTTTTATCTCTTTGTGTCTAAATCTAGCCTTAAAAGCAAGATATCTTCAAAATGCGTACTTTCCAAGGGTAAAAAAGCTTCATACTAACTGTATAGTTTTATATTGTGCATTTATAGGTATATTGGGAAGTGCTTATTAAAGCTCTTCTCTTTGATAGTGTCAGTTGATTTTCACTAATGTTTGTTTTATAACTACATATTGCAGAAATACTAAGAATATTCACATGTTTTAAGGGCTTTTTGATTTAATTATTTTTATTTTTTAAGAAAGAGAAGATTCTGGTGAAGTTTTTTCTAAAATAGTCCTACAGTAGCTTGAATGCATAATAGATTTTTAAATGTTTGGTTATTTGAGTTTAAAGTCCTAGATTTAAAAACAAAAAAACTTCACCGTGGAGAAAGGCTTTATGAAAAAAAAAAAAAGTCTTTTGTGAAAATAAGGACATTTTGCATATGTTTGCTTATAACTTGTGTGCACATGTACATGTGTGTGAGATAGAATCGAAAACCATTTGTGAATATATATTTATGTTTTTAACATCTGTATACTGGACTGTTAAGCAGTTGGCAATGGCTGGGTCATTCAAAAATCAAGAAGTCTGCAGTTTATTATCTTATGGGGACCCTCTTTGTTTTCCCATACCTTACCAAAATCTTCTTTGTTTTCTAACTGACATTGTACATATTATTCTGGACTTACTAATAGGACCATGTAAACGTCACCTTTTTATGATATGTGTCAAGTATCCCAAGGCCACCCCTCTCCCCAGTTCAGTGATTCACTTGGAGGACTCCCAGAACTCAGCATAGTCTTACTTGTGGCTATGATTTATTACAGTGAAGGGATACAAAGCCAAATCGCAGAGGGAAAAGGCACATATGGGGTAAAGTCCAGAGGAAACCAGACTTTCCAAACTCCCAGATTTTCCCAGTGGAGTCACACAAGGTGCACATACTTCTAGCAGCAGATTTTGAGAGTACATGTGAAATGTCTGCTGGTAAAGTTCATTAGATACCCTATGTCCAAGGTTTTTGTTGAGAGTTGGTCATGTAGGTACCCTCTGCTTAGAATGTCCTAAATCCCAGACTCCCAGAAGGAAAGCAGAAGTTCAGCCTAAGCTGTATTGTTGGCACACACAGTTTAGGCACAGTGACCACTTTTATCAGTTAAGTTGGTGGAAACACTCCCAAAAATCTAAGTTAATAGATGCCAGCCAGTGGCCAACCTTGCAAGCAGGATGTTTTAAATATAATAGTATCAGGCCTGCTATGTTAACTCTTTTCTAGGGGGGAAAAAAAGGTAATTTTAACTTTTATTTAGCAGTATTTATTTATTTAAGTCTGTCATTCCAGTAATTAACATAAATCATCTATGAAAGGTGAAACTTTCTTACCTTGAGAGATGTTTAATGCCCTGTCCCATTTGTTGGTAGTATCTAGTGGGTATAAGCCAATGTGTCCTCCAGCAGTAAAATCATTTTTTCTATCCAAATACTGCTGTACGGATATTTTGATAATAACACTGTAAGAGTTTAGAAGCCTTATTTTTTCATAGTTTACTCATCCATTTTTATTGCTTTCATGAGACTTGAATAGCTTTCTGAGAATAATGTGGTAGTAAAGTTACTGATGTTTCAACCTGCAAGTGAGTTACAATTTGTAAATAAAATATTTGTAGTCCATATGTATAACTTCAGTACTACTTGAACTGTAATATTAATATTTTAATGTCATTTATTAACATTATATTTTGGAGACTGAAAAATGATTGAAACTACATTGGGAACCCAGATTCCTAGAGCTGGAAGAGTAAGCCTGAGCCCTTAATAAACCATCAACTCCACCCTAGTCCTTGGCTGGGTATGGAACTAAACCAGCTAAGACAGGTGATGTAAAATTAAACTCCGGAAGAGGCGCTCCACACAGTTTTTAGGATCCTGAGTTTAGAGTATAATTATACTAACTCTCTAAAAGCTGTCTTTTTTACCAAGATCACCTATTTTACACAGTAAGCTGTTTAGAGAACAGTTTAAAAATATTCGATTAAAACAAATGCTAAATCATCCTTTAGCTGTTTTCTTTGCCAGATTGAGCCATCCTACTTTATTCAACCTTTCTCAGTGAAGTTACAGGATAATAATATGGCATTTCGGAAAAAACAGAAGAAATGCCAGCTTAGTCTTAAATAGATATTCTTACCCTGGGGGTCTGTGGATTTGGACGGAAAGAAAAAATTATACTTTATTTTCCCTAACCTGTCTCAGAAATTGAGTATTTTCCTCTATTACTATATCACAAATTAATTTTTGGCTATTTGGTTATTTCAAAGTAATTCTTTTCTTTGTAACCCTGTGTATTTTATTTTATGAATTTAGAAACATTTTGAGAAGGGGTCAATAGGCTTCACCAAGGGCCCGTGGCAAAAAAGAAAAGTTACACTCTGTAATGTACCCAACTTGGAAAATTTTCAATGAGAATTCTCAGAATGTGCTTTTTTGCTTTCTTTCTGTGTTAGAGATAACAGTGACTGGTTATATACTTCATTTAATGTACTATTGTACCTTTAGGTTTATGTACAAGTTAATAAAGAAGCAGCAGATGATAAAAGTGTAGTAAAATCAGCACAGGAGTTCTTCCAACGATTGGAACTGGGCGATGTGCAAGCGCTTTCACTGTGGCAAAAATTTCGGGACTTAAGCATTGAAGAGTACGTTCGGGTTTACAAGGTACTGGTTGACCCTCCCTTCTGCTTTCCCATGATGCGGTGCAGCTCTTGGCTGTAACCTGCATAGTAAAGTTGCTTGTGTTTTAATAATAGATCCATAGATGAATTTAAAATTAGGACTCAAATTTTGTGTTTTGGGCTGAAAGAACTGCAAAAATAATCCTAAACCAGTATCAGGTGATATTCTCATACTTCATTTTTATCTGGCTTTTCTGTTCTAGCATTCCTTCACCTTTTCGTATTTATTTTTTGTTCTTTCACTTCCTTAAACTGGTATGTGATAGTTAATAAATTGATTCATTTAATAAACATTTGGTGGGTAGGGAATAATACAACAGCAAATAGAAGAGGAAAACCCTTGTTCTCGTGGACCTTACGTTCTAGCCTAAAGACAGAGCACAAACTAAACAAATTAAAGATAAAGCAAGAAACAACTATTTTTTTAATTAGATGGTGTTAGATGCTAGCTGAGGAGATCAGATATGGAGTCTTTAGGTGGAATGAGGAGAATTTTGTAAAGAAGCCCATGTGACTGGAGTAAGTAAGCAAGATGAACGACAGGAGAAGGTTGAAGAGCTAGTAGCATGTGGGGCATAATTCTAGGATTTCTCTAGGGCTATCCATTGCTTTTTGTGGTGATGGGAATCTTCTGTATCTGTGGCCGTCTCCTTCAGTAGCCACCAACCACATGTGGCCTGAAGTGTGAATAGTGTGACAGAACTAAATTCTCAATTTTGCTTAATTCCAGTTTAACAGTTTAGATTGTCACTTGGGCCTAGTAATTACTGTATTGCAGAGCACAGTACCACTGTGAGGACTTGACTGGTATAGTGAAAACTATTAGGAGGTTTGAGGAGAGGAGTGATTTTTTTTTTTTTTTTTTAACAAAAATAAAGAGACAGGTCCTCGCCATCTTGCCCAGGCTGGTCTTGAACTCCCAGATGCAAGTGATGCTCCTGCCTCAGCCTCCTAAAGTGCTGGGATTATGGGCATAAGCCACCACACTCAGCCCTTAATTTAATTTTTATTGTGTTCATGTGTATGACAGGTGGTAGAGCATCCTTAATTTTGCCTTAGGGTAAGAATAGGAGATTCAATTAACATTTATTTGTCTTTTTGTTTCTGAACTCTTTTAGCGTCTGGGAGTATATTTTGATGAATATTCAGGAGAATCATTTTATCGTGAAAAATCTCAAGAAGTCTTAAAGTTGCTGGAGAGTAAAGGACTCCTACTGAAAACAATGTATGATCAGGTTTCTATTCTTTAGTAAAATTATTTGTTGTTTGAAATTGTTATTGATGTATCCTTTGAGTAAGGACAACAGAATGCAATGTGCAGCTTTCTTGGGATTTTTTATAGTGCTTTTTCCTGTTCAGAGTACTTTCCCATATTCTGTATTTTGCTGCCATAGCAAAAGCTGTTAAGGTTTGGAGAAACAATGTTACTTGTTTTTTTATAAAGATGGGAACTGAAGCACAGAAAATATAAGTGACCTTCCTAAGGTCATATAACCTAATAATGGTATAACTGAAAAAAGGAAATAAATCTCATTATCTTCTGACTCAGTTTTACCTTTTAAAAGAAGTCCCTGCCTTTTCAAAAAATATTTAAGGTAGCATGTGAAAATAAGTATACTATAACAGGCTTATAAATGAGGAAAATGATGAAAACAGGAAGTAGAGGCAGGGAAAGTAATATGAAGTCAGAGATGATGTTAGCATATCCCTCCTGGAATTCTGTTCCCTTGCTTATGGTAGATTTTTTTCTTTAAAAAAAAGGTTGTGATTGATGAATGACACATTGTATATGTTTATGGTGCACAACATGATTTGATATTTATATGCATACTGTGAAATGTTTAAATCAAGCTAATTAACATATCCGTCACTGTTACCTACTTACCTATGATGAGAACATTTAAAATCTCTGTTAGCAGTTTTCCAATGTACTATGCATTATTGTTTATTATACTCACAATGCTGTACAATAGATCTCCCGAACTTACTCCTGTTTAACTTTGTAGCCTTTAACCAGCATCTCCCCATTCCCTGCCCTTGGTAACCTCCATTCTACTTCTCTGCTTCTATGATTGGAATTTTTTAGATTCCACATGTGAGACTATACAGTGTTTGTTTTCTGTACATCGTTTATTTCACTGAGCATAATGTCCTTTCAGTTTATCCATGTTATCACAAATGACAGGATTTCCTTTTTTTTAAGGCTGCATATTACCTGTTGTATATTACCTGCATATTATCTGTTGTATAACATTGTATATTTTAAAGTCCACTCATCTGTTAAGGTTAATTCACATCTTGGCTATTGTGAATAATGTTACAATAACCATGGTAGGGCAGATTTCACTTGGACATACTGATTTCAATTTCTTTGGATGTATACCCAGATGTGAGTTTGCTGGATCATATATATGGAGGTTCTGTTTTCAGTTTTTTGAGGAACCTCCACATTGTTTTCCGTAATGGCTATACTAACATTCCCACCACTAGTATACAAGGGTTCCCTTTTATCCACATCATTGCCAACGTTTATCTTTTTTTTTTTTTTTTTTTTTTTTGATAAAAGCCATCTTAACAAGTGTGAAGAAATTTCTTATTGTGGATTGTGGTTTTAATTTTGCGTTTCCCTGATGATTAGTGATGTTCAGCACCTTTTCATATACTTGTTAGCCTTTTATTTGCCTTCTTTTGAGAAATGTCTATATGGGTCTTTGGCCCACGTTTTTGTTTTTCTTTTTTTTCTTTTTTTTTTTTTTAAGTTCCCGGGCATGTGTACAGGATGTGCAGATTTGTTACATAGGTAAATGTGTGCCATGGTGATTTGCTATTTGCTGCACCTATCAACCCATCACCTAAGTATTAAGCCCAGCATCCATTAGCTATTTTTCCTGATGCTCTCCCACCCCCCATCCCGCAACAGGCCCCAGTGTGTGTTCTTTCCTTCCTTATGTCTCTGTGTTCACATTGTTCAGCTCCCACTTACAAGTGAGAACATACCATATTTGGTTTTCTGTTCCTGCATTAGTTTGCTGAGGATAATGGCTTCTTTGGCACACTTTTTAATTGAGTTTTTTTTGGTGGTGGTGTTGGTTTGGTTTAGTTTTTTGTTTTTGTTTTTCCATTGAGTTGAGTTCCTTATATATTTTCCTATTAACCTCTTATCAGATACATGTTTTCCACATATTTTCTTTCATGCTCTAGGTTGTCTCTTCACTTTGTTGATTGTTTTCTTTGCTGTGCGGAAGCTTTTTTAGTTTTATGCAATCCCATCTGTGTATTTTTGCTTTTGTTGCCTATGCTTTGAGGACTAGCTCCAAGAAATCTTGATGCCAAGACTTCAGTGTTTTCCTCTAATAGTTTTACAGCTCAGGTCTTAGATTTGTCTTTAATCCACTTTGAGTTGAGTTTTGTACATGGTGAGAGATAAGGATCTAGTTTCATTCTTCTGCATATGGATATCCAGTTTTCCCAATGTCATTTATTGAAGAGACTGTCCTTTTCTTTTTATTTTTTTGAGGCGGGGTCTCGCTCTGTTGCCAAACTGGAGTGCAGTGGCGTGATCTTGGCTCAGTGCAACCTCTGCCTCCTGGGTTTAAGCGATTCTCCTGCCTCAGTCTCCCAAGTAGCTGGGATTACAGGCACACGCCACCACACCAGCTAATTTTTGTATTTTCAGTAGAGACGGGGTTTCACCACGTTGGCCAGGATGGTCTCAATCTCCTGACCTCGTGATCTACCTGCCTTCACCTCCCAAAGTGCTAGGATTGCAGGCGTGAGCCGCCGTGCCTGGCCAAGACTGTCCCTTTCTTACTGTGTTATTTTGGCACCTTTGTCAAAAATCAGTTGACCTGGCTGGGCACGGTGGCTCATGCCTGTAATCCCACCAATTTGGGAGGCCGAGGCGGGCAGATCACCTGAGGTCGGGAGTTCGATACCAACCTGACCAACATGGAGAAACCCCATCTCTACTAAAAATACAAAAATTAGCTGGGTGTGGTGGCACATGCCTATATTCCCAGCTACTTGGGAGGCTCAGGCAGGAGAATCATTGGAACCCAGGAGGCAGAGGTTGCGGTGAGCCGAGATCGAGCCATTGCACTCCAGCCTGGGCAATAAGAGCAAAATTCCATCTCAAAAAAAAAAAAAAAAAAATTCAGTTGACCGTGAATTTGTATCTAGGCTGTCTATTCTATTCCATTGGTCTCTATGTTTTTGTCTAGTATGATGCTGTTTTGATTACTATGGTTTGTAGTAGATGTTGAGATTAGGTAGTGCGATGCCTCCAGCTTTGTTGTTGTTGTTGTTGTTGTTATTGGAGACAGGGTCTGGCTTTGTCATCCTGGCTGTGGTGCATTGGTGCTTTCTTGGCTCACTACAACCTCCACCTCCAGGTTCAAGCTATTCTCCTGCCTTAGCCTCCCAAGTAGCTGGGATTACACGCATGTGCCACCACACCCAGCTGATTGATTTTTGTATTTGTTGGTAGAGATGGAGTTTCACCATGTTGCCCAGGCTGGTCTTGAACTCTTGGCTTCAAGTGATCCACCTGCCTTGGCCTTCCAAAGTGCTGGGATTATAGACGTGAGCCACTACAGCTGGCCCAGTTTTATTCTTTTTGCTCAATATTGCTTTGGGTATTTGGGGGTTCCATATAAATTTTATGATTGATTTTTCTATTTCTGTGAAAAATGCCATTGGAATTTTGGTAGGGATTGCATTGAATCTGTAGATTGCTTTTGGTTGTATGGACATTTTTAAAATATTGATTTTTCCAATCCAGTAATACAGGATATCTTTCCATTTATCTGTGTTTTGATTTCTTTCATCAGTGTTACATAGTTTTCAGTGTATAGATATTTTACCTCCTTGGTTAAATTTATTCCTATTTTGATTTTGTTGACGTTATTATAAATGGACTTTTTTTTAAAAAATTTCTTTTTCAGATAGTTTGTTGTTGTGTATAGAAATGCTACTGATTTTTGGCCAGGCGCGGTGGCTCACGCCTGTAATCCCAGCACTTTGGGAAGCCGAGGTATGTGGATCACATGAGGTCGGGAGTTTGAGACCAGCCCGGCCAACATAGTGAAAACCCGTCTCTACTAAAAACACAAAAATTAGCTGGATGTGGTGGCGCATGCCTAATTCCAGCTACTTGGGAGGCTGAGGCAGGAGAATTGCTTGAACCTAGGAGGCAGAGGTTGCAATGAGCTGAGATCGTGCCACTGCACCACTCCAGTCTCGGTAACAAAGTGAGACTCTATGTCAAAAAAAAAAAAAAAAAAACTACTGATTTTTGTATGTTGATTTTCTATACTGCAACTTTACAAAATTCATTTATTAATTCTAACAGTTTTTTGGTGGAATCTTCAGGGTTTTCTACTTATAAGATCATATTCAGAGTTTTCTATTTATAAGATCATATTGAAAAAAAAATCATACTACCTGCAGAGACAATTTAACTTCTTTTCCAATTTGGATACGTTTTATTTTTGTTTCTTGCCTAATTGTTTTCTAATTTAGCTTTTAGCTCCCTGTCAGCTAATCAGAGAAATACCAGTGAAAGAAGCCCAGACATCTATAATGTAGAGGCAAACCAATTGCTTAAGAGACATGTCACTTTTCATAGTACTAAAGCAAAATTTCTCCTGTCATATTTATAAGGAAGATGTGAAACGTAGTTAATAGCATCCTCAGTAATGTCCCTAAGGAAAATTTTTAGATTGTCATATACAGATGCCAAAGTTTGGTCATACAGGAAAGACAAAAATCTGTAGTTTTAATACTTGGGTACTTTGTGGCATGTTAAAAATTAGCCCAATATTGAATGTTATAATACCGTAGAAGGAGAATGTGTGACATTTCATAGTTACGATGCAGCTGCATCTCATTTTTCAACTGGGTATATTAAAGATTTTATTTCTGAGTACCTTATCCAGAACTACAGATTTAAAAGCTAAGATAACCAAATATTAATTACATCATACCCATTCGTAAGAGATTCTTGGTCATATTCTTGTTTTTCACCATTGTTGGTTAAAGCTTGAATTGGCATTGCTTATTGCAATGTGGGTAATAAAAATAGCTTCTGGTTTGCTGAAGATAATGTTTTAGATATTACAATTTTAAAGGTCTGAATTTATTATGTTGCTTCAAAGTTACCTTTTTGCATTTCTAGAAAAGGAACGGCTGTTGTAGATCTCTCTGGGAATGGCGACCCCTCCTCAATTTGTACTGTAATGCGAAGTGATGGTACTTCTCTCTATGCAACCAGGTTTGTAACCTCTGTGAGGGTAAACATTTGGTTCTAAATCTATTGCTTTCAGATGAAAAACTGTTTACAATTATGCATTATCGAACTCCACAGCTGACGACATTATTCTATAAGCTGTAAAACTGAAGTACTTCATAATCAACTAAAAGTATTTTACAATGGCATGTTGGCAGGAAATGTATACTAAAAGATGACCATATTAGCTCAGGGGTTTCCTCATGCTGTAAAGAACATCTTACATGCACATAAATACCAGACCTCATTGGGATTTGGTAAAGTAGGCTGAGGGAGAAGGCAGCCATGTCACATTTTTTTTCCATCTGTCTCCGTGACTGACCTTTGTGGAAGGGCCAATCTCTGTTCATCAGTAAGAAGTGGGTTTATCAAGCACTCTTATTTCTGGGACAAAGCTAATAGGAAAGAGAAGCACTGGTGGCAAAAGTGTCTCCCAGGCCAGAATTTTATATTAGGTCACAAATCACTTTTGTAACATAAAGTCACGATATTTTGTTGTTGTTATATTAACTACCGTAATTTATTCCAAACAAATTATGTACCTTAACACCTCTACTTTAAGCAACCAATCAAGTCTCTTAATTTCCCCTTAGGAAATTCATCTCTTACCTTCTATTACTTTTTGACATTTCCCTTGACCAATTCTATGCAATTGGGATTAGGAAATGAGAAGAGCTTATATATCTAAGAGGTACATTGTTTTTCTAGATAAGCAAATATGTATATTAGAAAAGTTTTTTGTATCAACTAATTATTGCTAGACAGATTAAATAAATAAACCCTTGCACAGTAGTTATAAGAAGTAGCCATTGAGAACAGAGGCTCTGTAAGTATTCGGGTCTGGTTAGTGTCTTTTTTGGGCTATCATTAAGTCTCAATTTTTCAACACCTATATTTTTCTTTGGAAAAAGAAACATCCCATCAGAAAAGGGACCCTATGACATGAGATCTCTATAACTATCCTGATTTGGTGTTTTTTCAGGCTGTCATTAGATGTAGACTTTTCTGTGTATTTACCTTAACACCTGTACTTTCTTTTTTTCTTTGAAAATAGTTTTCTTTTTGCCACTTACTGAAATGGTAGATTTTTCGCTTTGCTTTAATGTCAGTTGCTTCTGCCTTCTAGTGGGTTTTGTATAGAATACCTTTGTGTGGGGGTTGTAAATCAAAGTTGTTATAGCAGACAAAAGTGCAAGAGAATACTGAAAAGAGCAGAGTGTGAGGCTGGAGACCTGGGACTGTTGTTTAACTCTCTGGGCTGATTCTGTACTTTGTGAAATGAGAGATCTGGATTAAATGACCTGGCACTTCTTTTGGCTTTGAAATTCAGTTTCTACAAATTCAACCTAGAAATTGTTCTTATTCTTTTGTGTTTTTTCATTGGATCAAAAAGTTTCCCTTTGTTTTGTCCTTGTCTCAAACCAAAAAAATGTAACACAAGTGTGTATTTGTGACATCATTTTTGTGATAATCTGCTATACAAGTTTCTCAACATTTTAAAAGTATAATCCCTCCAGGCAACTTTTTCAGCTATATTTTTCCTAATTGCCAATTCTCATGAAATTTTATCCCACAGATATTCTGTATCTCTGTATATATTATATGCATATCTGTGGTTTATGCATGAAGAATAAGGTTTTTTGTTGGCCAACTGTAGTGGCTCATGCCTGTAATCTTAGAACTTTGGGAAGCCAAAGCAGGAGGATCACTTGAGACCAGAAGTTTGAAACCAGCCTAGGCAATATAATGAGACCCATCTCTACAAAAAATATGCAGTGGCTCTTGCCTGTATTCTTAGCACTTTGGGAGGACGAGGAGGGTGGATCATCTGAGGTCAGGAGTTCAAAACCAGCCTGGCCAACATGATGAGACTCTGTCTCTACTAAAAACACAAAAATTAGCCAGTTTTTGCCTCCATTGAGAATGCATGCTCTTTGCAATGTCAGGATCATGAGATAGGTACTAATGACATTTTGACGATCCCTAACATTTCAAAAGATCGAGAAATGTTTTCAGTCTTTCCAGTATCATATGTTGTTAATCAAAAATAGCTCTAATTTTAAACTTCAATATTTCATAATCCTTGACTTGCAATTTTGGTTTATTTTTCATTATTTCGTGTGCCAGCTAGATACTTGTATCTAATCAGAGATAAAAGAGAAGTTCTGTCAAAGGACTTTATGGCCTTTTTTTTTTTGGAGACAGAATCTTGCTCTTTCACTCAGGCTGGAGTGCAGTGGCACGATCTCAGCTCACTGTAGACTCCACCTCCCACTTCCTAGGTTCAAGCGATTCTCCTGCCTCAGCCTCCTGAATAGCTGGGATTACAGGTGTGTGCCACCACGCCCAGCTAATTTTTGTATTTTTAGTAGAGACAGGGTTTCACCTGTTAGTCAGGCTGGTCTCGAACTCCTGACCTCAAGTGATCCTCCCACCTCGGCCTCCCAAAGTGCTGGGATTACAGGCATGAGCCACCGCACCTGGATGACTTTATGGTCTTTTAAATGCATTAGAAGGTATCCCCCTGACTGACCCAAGACTTTGAAAGTCCTTAGTAATACTAATAGGAGAGTATCTAGACAATACCTGTTTACTACATCATCTATATTTTAAATGTGTTCGTTAAGAGAATATATTGCAGAGAAGTAACAGGTGATTCTTTTTAGTAGAGACTTAATCATAAAACATTTACCTACAAGACACTTCACCCAGAGCTATTTTAGTTGTTATTACTACATGTTGTAGAACTTTTATATATTAATTTTATTTATTTATATTTATTTTAGGTTTTACTTTTGCCAGTGTTTTTATTGTTGTTTTCCCCAAACCTATTTTTATCATTTTATATCAAAATGTGGTATTTGAATTGTCTAAGTGTGGTTAGAATTCCTCAGGCTGTGGGGTAATTTAAGTTCTTAATTAGAAAATGCTCATTGCTATTAAATAGGTAAAATCAATTATTACCCAGATCTGCTTAGTAACTCTTGGTTTATGGCCACTTTTTCAGAGATCTTGCAGCTGCTATAGATCGAATGGACAAGTATAATTTTGATACAATGATATATGTGGTAAGTAATCAGAACAAAAAATTATGATCTCTAACTCATGAAAATTACAGAGGTAGAAATTGGATGCCATGTTGAAAAACTATGGAAAACTAATTATGTCAAACTACAGAGAGAAGTCAACATTAAGTATGTTTAAAGTGCGCAACTTCTATTTAAAAGTTTAAACACTTAAAAATGAAAAAGTTTACATTGCTTCATAGTAAGAAAAAATTACCTGAATCAGTAAAATGGTTATGTGAAATTAATATATACAGATCACCATAATGCAAAGTTTTTTTTGTTTTTTAGTTTTTAATTCTGAATTGGGGTCAACAGTTGTTTTTAAATAACTTTATTTTGAAGTAATTTAATACTCACAAGAAGTTTCAAAATAGTACAGTGTTTTCCCCCAAAGATAGTATATAACCATAGTACTTTTATCAATATCAGGAAATTAACATTGGTAGAGACCTTACTGAAATTTCGCCAGCTTTTACATGTACTCTCCTGTAGATGTTTGTGTGGGTATGGTTTTATGAGACTTTATCACATGTATAGATTCATGTAACCATCACCACATTCAGAATATAGAACTGTTCCATCACAAAACAAACTCCCTCGTGGTCAACCACTTAATAATCACACCTTCACCCAGTCCTAACCCCTGGCAGCCAGTGCTCTGTTCTTCAGCACAATTTTGTCACTTTAAGAATGTTGTATAAATGGAATTATACAATATGTAACTTTTGAGATTGGCTTTTTTCACTCAGTATAATGAATGCCCTGGAGAACTATCCAGGCTGTCCTGTGTGTCGGTAGTTCGTTCCTTTTATTGCTGAGTGGTATTGTAGTATCTTTTTCCCCTTTCCTTACTTACCATGTGAAACCTTCCTTTTCACTTAGAAGAAAAGTTGCCATCAAATATTTATTTAGAGCTGAACTTTGGTCTCAGAGACCAGGGTCATCATAGCCGAGAGGGCAGAAATTTAAATGGAATACTCAGAAGGTTGAAGTTCACATTTCCTACTGACTCAGTGGAGTGCTACGGCTCTTATTCCCCTCCCTTGTAGAGCACTCCACTTAGACACTCTTCTTGTGGCATCCTCTTTGTGTTTACTTTAAACGTATCGATTGACAAAGACTTTAGTCTGTCAAACCTCAAATATCTTAATTTGATTCAAGTCCAACCTATTTCTGTGCATTAATTTGTAACTGTTCTTTTATTTTATATATGTTTTCTTCCCAAGACAGATAAAGGACAAAAAAAGCATTTTCAGCAAGTATTCCAAATGCTGAAGATCATGGGATATGACTGGGCAGAAAGGTAATGTCTGCATGGTTCTTAATTGTCTGTGCAGAGTCAGCTGAGCCTGAAAATGTACCTAGTGGTTAAAAGTTTTTCATTCA
Source organism: Piliocolobus tephrosceles (assembly GCF_002776525.5). Lineage (NCBI taxonomy): Eukaryota > Metazoa > Chordata > Mammalia > Primates > Cercopithecidae > Piliocolobus > Piliocolobus tephrosceles. Next base: position 84,818,591 of record NC_045438.1, read on the forward strand.
AATTTAAATTCTTTGTTTCAAGATATTAGTATGGAAAAGTAGATTTGATTTTTGTATTATGTCTTGGTTATAATAATTTCCACCTTACAAACATTTAATAACTGTATTTTTATTAGTTATCTGCTCTCCATGGCTTAGTTTTCAAAATTCTTAATCCACATCTCCTTTTTCTCCTAAAGGCAACTAGTAGTTTAATCACATGCTGTTGATTATAAAGTGAAGATGTGCTTAATGTCCTTTGTAGCATACAAATCACATCAATTTCATTTTATTAATTTTTAAAAACTCTGAGGGTTAAAGTTCAAACCACTCTCTGAAAGGTATTATATGCTTTCAGCAGCAGCTCTTGTTTAACTTTCAGTTAACTAGATGCCCACTCTTTTAGGTGCCAGCATGTGCCCTTTGGAGTAGTGCAGGGAATGAAGACTCGAAGAGGAGATGTCACTTTCCTAGAAGATGTTTTAAATGAGATTCAATTAAGGATGCTACAGAACATGGCTTCAATTAAGAGTGAATTCAGTTTTTTCTTATTAAAGTCATAACTTACATGCCACTTTTATGTTACTCTGGACTTTGGGCAGTGTGATTTATTATGTCTGTCCCTCCATTGAAGTGTCACTAACTTTGTCAGAAATAGCTTTCACTAATTAGAGGTGCCAGAATTTTTATACTTACTACTCGGGAATTGGTCACTTCAATAATCTGAATTGCTATAACCTTGGTCCTCTTTTCATGAACAGCTTGTCATTCTGTTGTCTGGGTGGTCACGTGAAGTTTCTATGTTATAATTTGGATTCAAATCACAAGTCCTTATGACTTTAACCTTCATCCCTGGAAAACTAAGTATCAGATGTCCTACAAGTATCTTTTGAATAAATAAATTTGGATTTCTTTTCCTTTAATGTAGGCAGGGGAAATGTCATTATCAAAGGTAAAATAGCCTAAATTAGGAAAGTAAATTACTCATTCTAAATCTGTTCCTGATTGTCAGCATGCATTTTTGGCAGATATTACCTTCACTTGGATCTATGATTGGCACAGTGTCATGTAGAATAAAGATAGCTGCCTTTGTCTGTTTCAGCAACCAAAGAACTCAAGAACCCACAGGAGACTGCAGAGAGGGTCGGGCTCGCAGCACTCATTATTCAGGTCTGTTAAGACTCCTATCTGTGAGGCCCTTTTGTTCGGTACTAGAGCAAATCCCAGCAGTGAAGATTTCCTCTGTCGTTTTAGGACTTCAAAGGTTTACTCTTATCTGACTACAAGTTCAGCTGGGATCGTGTTTTCCAGAGTCACGGGGACACAGGAGTCTTCCTACAGTACACACACGCCCGCCTCCACAGGTGAGAAGAGGCTGCAGGGAAACCTTGTACTGCACTGTGCTTCCCTAGGTTGGGTCCTGTGATTCTAAGACCAGGGGCCCTGTTTTCTGGACTTTTCCAATATCTTCTATTCAGATCTGACTAGGATAGGCCTTCTTTTAGGGAAAAAAAATTTTTTTATTGAGCATCTATGTTAGAAATACATTTATGTGTATTATCTTAGTCCTCAGAATAACCCTGTCGAAGAATATACTGTTACCTCCATTGTGTATGGATAAAGAAATAGATTTAGGAAAATTAAAGTATCAGATCAAACAGTGTTGGCATCAAAGTCTAGGGCTGTATTAAGGAGACCAAAATTGTGTATTAGAAGGTGATGTTCATCACTTGGAGCTCTGTGCCCTTGTATGACTTTTTAATATTTTGATGTTTTTAACTTTAAACTTTTGATAACAGTTTGGAAGAGACTTTTGGATGTGGGTACCTGAATGACTTCAACACTGCTTGTTTACAAGAGCCACAGTCTGTTTCAATTCTTCAGCATCTTCTCAGGTACGATGTTTTCTAGGGATCATCAAGTGTGCTTCTGCTTATCAAAATGGCTATTAGCATTTTTGCTGCCCAGTAGAGTCAACAGGCCAGTAGCTGCCTTCTGCCTCTAGACTTTTCCCAAAGGGATGCCTAAAAAGTGATTATTTGCATTTTGAGGGCAGAGGGCATAGATTAAGACAATGCTCAAGGAGGACAGTCTTTAGGTCTTCAGAATATTATCACTGATGAATAGCACACGTGTCTAGCCACCTCGGGCTCACATAAAGCCTTATAAAAGCATAACCTTTTAGTTTGAGTAAGAGCATCTTCTTGCCCTCTGTGATAAGTGAAGGAAAACACCTGCCTTTGTGCAGCTTCCCAGAGACCGTAAGTCCTTCATTTGCCTCTTGGTTTCGGTTCATAACCTCAAACACATGTATCTGATGCTCCCATGCTAGGCAAGACTCCACACATTTTAGCTCTGATGGGCATTGTTGGTGAAGCTAAACATGCCAGAGCTTCATCTCTAGAAGGGGTATGGGTGGTTATGAACAAGGCGGTTTTCTTTGATTGCTATATAGTAGTCAGTGGTTCTTTCCTGGGATCAGAAAAATTTACTCACATGTACAATAGCTAATGTGAGGAAAAATAAGCCACCTGGGTTTTCTTAGCATTGAGGGTAGACTTTGCTCATTTATATTTTATGTTCCTAAACATGGCTGGAGGCTTTTTACATTCACCAGCCATGATTAAAAGTTTTGCTGTGGACTAGGTCTAGGGAATAGCAAGATGATTTTGAAGTCCCTGCCATCAAAGAATTTGTAAGAAAGAAAAATGTTCCTTTGCCTACAAGTGTACACACAGTTTTTTCATATCCTTCTACTCTTTTTTTTGAGACAGAGTCTCGCTCTGTTGCCCAGGCTAGAGTACAGTGACTGAATCTCGGCTCACTGAAACCTCTGCTTCCCAGACTCAAGCAATTCTTCTGCCTCAGCCTCCCGGGTAGCTGGGACTACAGGCACTGGCCAACACGCCTGGCTACTTTTTGTATTTTTAGTCGAGGACGGGGTTCACCATATTGGCCAGGCTGGTCTCAAACTCCTGACCTCGTGATCCACCCACCTGGGTCTCCCAAAGTGCTAGGATTACAGATGTGAGACACTGCGCCTGGCCATACCTTCTTCTCCTAATCATGTCAAGTCAATCTTATATTCATGATCTTTTAATGTCTAATGTCTTAGTGTAACATGTACAGTCTTTTCCTGTTCACTGTTACTGTCATCTTTTAGGTTCGACGAGGTGCTTTATAAGTCATCTCAGGATCTTCAACCCAGGCATATTGTCAGTTACCTTCTAACTTTAAGGTACTTTATAATCTTCCTGTTTTCAGATGTTTAATGGCATTTGAGACCTTTCTTTCATCTAAAGGTTTCCTATAAACAAATTCCTTGTTCTAAAATTTGATGTGCTTTTAGTTACAGGAATTATTGCTTCATCTATACAAATTAGCAGTTAATGTTTCTTCCTTCATTCAGTGATACAAGGTACTGTCACTAAGACTGGAGAATGGGAACTGACAACTCCACAGTTACAGCACAGTGCATGTGTGTTATATTAGAGTGAACATAAGAGACGGTGTTAGGACAACCAGCCCAGCCTTGAGAGATCAGAGAGGGCTTCTCAGAGGAAAGGAGATATTAATCAGGAGAAGGAATGTGGCTGGGAAGAAGAAAAAAGCCCAGAGTTGAGCAAGAGCATAATAATACATTTTAAAGGATCCATAAGCATTGTCCTGGGAGGCTGATAAATGAAGCGTGTATAAACCTGTTTGCCATGGACTGAGGCATTTAAACTTATTTTCAGGGTAGTGGGGTCCATACAGGTTTTTTAAGCAGAGGCGCAGAAAAATAAGCTAGAAAACTTAATTTTTCTAATCTTTAATCACAATTTCATGGTGTCTATTTTAGAAACTTGAAATCGAAATTATTCAATCCACCCTTGTATAGCAGCAGCTGTATCTTCCATAAAGCTATTTAATGAAAGAAATTTTGCTTTTACTCAATGTTTATTGAAATCAGACACTTATCAGGACTGTTTTCTTGATTATACTTTTTACCTTGTCTTCTCTAGATTTATGTAAGGATTTTTTTCTTCCTTTAAATGACACTTAAGACATACAGAGGTGAAGAAGTCTTTTTTTTTTTTTTTTTTTCCTTTGAGACGGCATCTCACTCTGTTATCCAGGCTGGAGTGCGGTCTTGGCTCACTGCAACCTCCACCTCCTGGATTCAAGTGATTCTCCTGCCTTAGCCTCCCTAGTAGCTGGGATTATAGGCGTGAACCCTCATGCCCAGCTAATGTACAAAATCTTATGAAATGTCATTTTATCATTAAAACTGGTATCTTAAGTATCATTTCTTCGACACATTGTTATACTTGATGCCATACCTAAATTTAAAAAGATACTTTAAAGAAGTGTGGCCAGTGTGTGTGTGGAGAGTGGATAACTAGTTTCTACCCACCTCACTGTACAGAGGAAAAGGCCATGCTGTGTTATACATTTGATTGTAGGTTGTCTAAATGAGGAAACATGATTAGAAAAGAATCTTTTATATTTGTGAAATTAACAATGAAATCATAATCTTAAGAATTGCCCACCTCTTAGTAGTAGAATAGGGCTGAGATCTAAAGCTTGAGTTTTGAATTCCAGTTTCAACTTTACAGTTTCGAATACATCCTTTAATGGTTCTTTGCTTTATTTATTAAGTTGAAGGAGTAAGATTAGGTATCAAGCTCATATCTTATAACAGGAAATTACTGCTGGTACCATCGTGATTTCTCTCTTCCTGTTTCAGTCATCTTGCAGCTGTGGCACACAAAACACTACAAATAAAAGATAGTCCTCCTGAAGTGGCTGGGGTATGTTATGTTGAATATTTTCTGTATAATCCCTAGCTCCTCAGACTAATATTACTAAGTCAGTTTTGTAAATTTTTCTAAAATAGCATTCTGTTGTTCAACTGTAGTAGTGTACTTCCTCAGCTAATAATTAGGCTGTAACAATCAATGTTTATATACTTCCCAAAATACTAGACTATGAAGCACATTTTCCTACATGAAATATTATAGTGATGTTTCCCTTATCTGAAGGCATGCTGTATAATACTATCACTCCCACTCCATGACACTTTATGTACAGGTCTTAGTATAAGGGATGCTAGGAATTTATCTTCTCTTGCCTATAGTAACTCGAGGGCACTTTGACATATTGTTCCTGCTTTAAATTAAAAAGAATTACCTTTAAAACCATTCTCATATATTGAATACATTCCTGTTATTGAATATTTTACATCATTCTTTATTTTGTAGGCCAGACTTCATCTTTTCAAAGCTGTCCGTTCTGTCCTAGCCAATGGAATGAAACTTCTTGGAATAACACCTGTATGTAGGATGTAATTTCCATTAAAATGCCTTTTAAAATGTCAAATGAACTCTAGTTATCTATTCTTAGATGCCTTACTGTTCAGAATAATTTTTTTTTTTTTTGAGATGGAGTTTATCTCGTTGTCCAGGCTGGAGTGCGATAGTGTGATCTTGGCTTACTATAACCTCCGCCTCCCGGGTTCAAGTGATTCTCCTGCCTCAGCCTCCTGAGTAGCTGGAATTACAGGCATATGCCATCATGCCCGGCTAATTTTGCATTTTTAGTAGAGACGGGGTTTCTCTATGTTGGTCAGGCTGGTCTCGAACTCCCAACCTCAGGTGATCCGCCCACCTTGGCCTCCCAAAGTGCTGGGATTACAGGCATGAGCCACCACGTCCAGCCAAAGTTAAACTATTATTCTGTGTCAGAATCTGTATTAAAGTTATTCAGTCTTAATCCTTAAATAAATAAGTCATCTGAATTATCTTATGGTCAGTAGGTATTTAAATAGACATTGAGTTTTTTTAAACCCAAAGCTTTGTGGTCTAATGGGGCTAAAGGATTTGAATTTAAACTTTGGCTTGAAATTTCTTACCATGTCATTCTTCCAGAAACTATTCTTATATATGATTCTATAGTAGATTATACATGATTCAGAAACTATTCTGAAATGATTTAATGTTTTCATGAAATAAAAGAATTGGTGGGGGGGGGGAATTATCAATTTTCTTGTAATTGTGGCTAGTTTGGAATAAACATAGGGAGATCAAAAATAAGCATCTTTCTGTTAATATAGCTGACAGCTACTCCTAGAGACAACAGACCTCATGCCTCCCTTTGAGTTAACATATACAGGTAACTCTTACTGTGTGAATTCAGGAACTAAATACATTTTAATAGCAAGGAATTACTTGTAAAGACATTGAATTAGGATCTTTTTATAAAATGTAGTCCATTCAACCATAATTTGAAATGGAGTTTCTTATAGTTTCCTTCATATATCTTCATACTGGTGACATACATTTTGTGTGGCTTCATTAGATAACATGAGCATGGCTTAGGCAACAAGAGTAGGATGTGGTGTGTTTGATCAGTACGGCCATCTTCATCAGCCAGCATTTCCATTCAGGTCTGCTATAATTTATTCTAAATGTTGCTAGTAGTAGTCTTTTGAATACCAGTGACAGTCTATTTTTATGAATAAAGAAGCAAATTAGCACAAACTGAAGCTTCTCTAGAGTGAAAATTATTTCAGATTAGCAATTATGACTTACCTTCTTAGTCCTAGAAAAGATTCAGCCTTGCAGTTCCAATTTTAGTGCCATAACTCCCAGATAGCTAATTTTCGACTGTCAAATTTTTCTTAGCATAAACCAGCCAAGGGATAAAAATGTAGAGACATGTTTTACACATCCAATATCCCTCTCTACTTGTTTGAAGAAACTTTCCCCTTCCAAGATCAGTAGTGTCTTCCTGAGTATTTGAATCTTGAGTGAAACCATACAGGAACAGTAATGGGTAGAGCCAAATATTTACAAAAGCTAAAAAGACTTTTCATTAATTCTTAGATCCAAGACGCTTGTAGCCCTGATTGTGGACCTTCTTAAAAATTCTTTTTTGCTTAAGGCTTGCCCAGAGTTGATTTGCAGCCAGAGAACCCTAACCGATACAATTCTACATATAGAAAATAACAGTGCATTATTTTAATGGTCATATGTATAATATAAAAAAGTGATTAAACAGAATTCAGAATTCATATAAAGTTTATTGCTGAATTTCCCCATTAACATTACAGAAAACACTGAAATTTCACAAATTATTGAGAGTCCAACAGTTAAACATACTTTATTTAAAAAAGTACAAAAGTGACATTAGAAATTTTTTTGAAGAAAAGTACATCATCTAACAGCAAAGAAATATGAACCAGATAATGAATGGCACAAATATAGCACTAAAGGGCTACTCAATCACCACCGAGAAATCATCTGAGTTATGAAATAGATTCATTTTGAGAAGTTACACATTCAGTTTGTTTATGAACTAGTCTGTCTTGTTTCTGCCTCTTGTAAGAAAAGAACTAGGTCTTTACTGCTGCTAGGACAAAATACTGTACATGAATTGGAGAATAAGGAGGGGTCATTCTCCCCTGGTACCTGAACAAGAGAACAGTTAGTACAGAAATGGCTTTGGCACTTTAACCCTTAGACATTGTCCCAAACCTTGTTACTTGAGTATTGTAACCTCACCATGATTTTTTTTTTAACACTGTATCATCTCCATACTTATGTACAAATTATATATATACACAATAATAAAATTCCTTCATTCTAAAACAATAGTTTGACCCCAAACAGGTCCACATTAAGTTTCTGTATTAGCAGTTCACTCCGATAGCTTTGTTTGTTGTTTCCACATACAGCACTGATCTTAATTCTTATGCCATATAGTTAATTTTTTATTTGTTTATGCTACCTTCTGGAATTGACTTAAGGCTCTAATTTAATGCAAATGGTTTAGTCTTAACAAGAGTCTCACATGAGGCTAAAATCACACACCAATAACTCTCTCCTTTGAAGCTGTTTCTCCTTGTTGGATGGATGTAGTGTCTTGTCTGGGTAATCCATAGAGATATATGGAAACACATACAAGAAGAGTACCCAGGGCAAAGGTGAATGCTGAAAAGGAAAAAAAAAAAACAGCTTTATCTGTATGTGTGTCTTTAAAACTGCCTAATGATCAGTTTAAAATTTTGAAAACTCTTAATTGTGGGTTTACGCTATCAGATCATATTTATATGATGGCAAGGTTTAGAAAGGTCTTCTATTACAGCAAAAAAAAAAAAAAAAGGAGGGGTGCGGCAGGGCGGGTAAAATCCAGGCAGTGTTGATCACTGATTAGACTTTTTAGAACATGAGTATGCCTAACTGACACTGACCACTCTGACAAAGAACATACTAATTTCCCTATAAAATATATAATTTTTTAAAAATGTAAGTATAAATATATATATATAAGTACAAAAGAAAATGTGGTAGAGTTGGTGAACCTGTGAAAGTTTAGAGTAAAAGATAGTTGAGCAAAATTCAGTTAGGTGACCATTCAAACAAATCAAAAAAATCATAATTTCTCAATAGGAGATGAGGCAATAATTTACTACTAGTCTTAACCCTTTTTTCATCTTTTTTTTTTTTGAGACGGAGTTTCGCTCTTGTTGCCCAGGCTGAAGTGCAAAGGCGCAATCTCGGCTCACCGCACCCTCTGCCTCCTGGGTCCAGACAATTCTCCTGCCTCAGCCTCCCAAGTAGCTGGGAGGAGAGCATGCTCCACCATGCCCAGCCAATTTTGTATTTTTGGTAGAGACAGGGTTTCTCCATATTGATCAGGCTGGTATCGAACTCCCGACCTCAGGTGATCGCCCGCCTTGGCCTCCCAAAGTGCTGGGATTACAGACACGAGCCACTATGCCCGGCCCCTTTTTTCATCTTAATCTTAAAAATCGGGATAAAAGAAACCAAAATATAACTTGTCCTAACTTGACAAATACATTTCTATGACATCACGCTTTATTTTAGTTCACTCCTAACTGAAAAAAAACCAGCTGTGCCTTCAAAAGAGGGGAAGGTAGGACAAAAACTTACATCTAAACAGTTAACTGAAAGATTGCTAAGACATGCTAGTTGACCATCAGTAAGAACATTAAACAAAAGCATTTTATACTGTTCCTATGTACTTCTTATGAGCAATGCTATAAGGATTTTGTTGAACATAAAGATAGATCAGAATTACAACTAAAAGTTTACCTAAATCGAGTAGAAAAATATCTAAGGGAAACCTTATAAGTACCTGATGACTGAAATGGTAAGTGGTTGGTAAGTAGTGCCAGGCACTACTCTAAAGCACTTCACCTGAAAACAACCCTAGGCAATAGGTGATATTATTCCCATTTTACAGATGAAGAAAGTGTCACCCAGGGTACATAACTTCCCCAAGGTTACACAGTTACGAAATGGTACAGGCAACATTTGCCACACACTATACGTGGTTTTCTAAAATTTCTACAACATTGGCTTTTCCCTATTTCCATTTATAGACAGGAGTCAACTTAAAAATGAAATGTAAATATAAGCCAGGTCTCTTTTACTTGATATATTTAATAGCTATTCTTCATATATTGCTTTGTTATAATAATTGATCAGTAAAGAAAATGATTACACTATAAAAGCACCCTGAAATGTTAAGTCAGTATCATTGCTTAAATAATTTAGAAGCCAAATTAATGCTGGGTGTGTTATATTAGGACTAGCAAAGCAGTGGTACTGGAATGCCAGCTATATTAGTGAGTTTTATATTAATTACATATTGAATGAAACAAAGATATGAGAGACAAAATCTAGATTTTGATTTTGTTTTCAAAACCATCTCATACCCGAATCCAAACCAGTTGGAAAGTGCAAGCTGAGGGAGGAATAAAAGATGTTTTCTATATTCTTCTAAATAAGGAGCCAATATAGTTTAAACTGACTGCTGCAAATAATTTCCTAAAGTCTTTATATGTATTTCCTTGAGTACCTTCTCACATTCAGTCACTCAAGTTGTCCTATATAATACCTATAAAATACAGGGAGGCCTTGACTGCAAAAAAAGTCCCTTCACTTTCACATCAGTACCCCTCGTCTTAAGCTCTAAGACCACTTAAACAACCAAAGTACTGCTTAGCCACATCCCATACAACTATGAACAGCGGTACAGGTGGAATAAACTGTAGTAACAAAACTAGGAATTTCTGTAAACAGTATGGCCAACTGCCACTTTCAAATAAAGGAATACATGAATCGAGGAAATGAGAGGCTTTTCCATGTTAAAAACTCAACACAAACTAAGACATACTTATCTGTAATCCAAACAGCATTACTGAAGCAATGGTGGAAAGGACAATGGCCGCTGCTGCAGAAAAGCCTTTCATGATGTTGTCTGTGTACTTAACCACAACAGAAGTGTAGAGGCCACCAACACTTGCAAGAACTTGTATACAGAAAGAAAGAAAATCTTATCACTCAAATAAATGAAACATTACATAATGGTGAGGCAGTTTTCATCCCCAGAGATCCATACTAATTTACCTAGGAAAAGGAAAACACTGTTTTCCTTAGGAGTCATCTGAGAGTTTGTACTAAAATTGAGTAGTAGTTCCTATATAATATTGTTTTTCCAAAACAATGCCCAGAGGGCTATGTGGTGCACTAAATTTTACACATTTTTTGCTAATATGTTAGATATTTTGGGGCATTGCTATCCCAAAGCAATTTTGCCTTCACAATCAAAACTAAGTCAATAAAATGAAAATATATTCAAACTGGTATTTACAGTATCAAAGGATTAATTTCAAAATGTTATAACAGCTTAAAATGGACATCTAACTTAAAAAAGAAAATAAAGGATCTAAGAACCTTTGATTCCTGGATACTTACAGATGACAAACCAGACATAATATGTGTAACCACAGAAAAATCCTTTTTCTTTAATTTCAGCTCCATCTGACAAGTAGACGCCAACTAATGTCACAATAATCCCTGATAGATACATTTGAATGTTTCTCACCCAAAGAGAAGTATCTGAACTCTTTAAAACTTTTTCAAAATATACTCCTGAAAGAAGAAAATTAGACATGCAAATATTAAAGGTTACTATAAATTAATTTAAAATGTCTTTCCTTTAGAACAAGATCCTAGAGATATATAAAGTATATGATTTGGGGAACAAAACATACTTTACTTAAATGTGCACTTATGTAGGTTGTGACACATGGCATACTGTACATTATAAATTTATGTTTTTACAGAGTATATAGAATAACAGTGGAAAGTTTATAAGCTACATTTAACAGAAGGCTGTTAAGACAGTTTCTGCCTTTATTATAGCAGTAAGATAGACCACAAAAGCTCTCTGTACTACTTAACGCCAGTAAATTATTTGCTTTGGTCAGCTGAAAAACTACACTATTAAGAGTGAATTATAAACACACCCCTGTAATATCTGCCTACTAATGAATACTCCTAATTCTGCAATATAATCTATAATCACCGCTAGGAATCTTTTCAGAGTAACAACCAAAATGTAAGTAGAATTTGCTGTGTGAAGCCATTTTCCTTTAAAGCAGGGTTCCACAAGCCAAGTTCATACACAAGGTCAGAAGGATCATGAACTCCCCAACTGGATAATAAATTTTGTGTATATGTGCATTTTTCTGGAGTTGAAGGTCCATAGATTTTTTCAGATACTTCAAAGGAGTACATGATACCCCTCCCCCACAAAAGTCCCCTGTCTCTCCGGATTTATACTTAAAATGAATGCATATTTTACAAAGCCATTAAATATTTTAGTTAATAAACATCATGTTAGAGACTTAGGAATTGCCAGTGAAGTATTTATCAACTAAAAAGTCTAACGAAAAAGAAGATTATTTTTGATGAGTCTGTGTTGGAATGGGAACATAAAATAGCTATTCTTATTTTCACCTTTGATTTTACTTTCTGGGAAAAACATTTATCCAGTGCCCAGTTACCCCAAACACAGATATTAAACCACCCTCTGTTTCCTCAATTGTGTATTAAGAGAGTGAGTTAATAAAATGTTGAACATAATCATTTAACTATTCAAGATATTGCAAAAAATCAAATAGTATATTTTTTAGGTAACTCAATTTTTGTTCCCAATTTGTTGGTTTCTAGAACACAATGCTATCATTAAGTATATTCCTGAATCTATATTTTCCCCTCCTATACAATATCTTATTTACAAGCAGTATTTTACTTCTGTATTCAGCCTGCTTTCCTAATCAAAAATAGAGTCCTGACTTGAAATAGGTACAAATAAAGATATATAATAAAGATATATAGCTATAACTAATAAATTCCACTAAAAGCTTTAAGCAGAATATATTAAAAGCTATCATCTCTGCTGGAACTATTTCTAAAACTTTTTTTATGTTACACTTAATATTCATACTTTCTTATCTTGATGCATTGCAGGAGTGCTTGTCCCTACACGTACAACTCCAGACTTCCATGGATTTTTGATGTTAGTGATTTTGTGTTGTCTTTCCTCCCTGTTTGGTTGTTAGTTCTATGTATTATGCTTTCTAAGGTACTCTTGACCCACCTCATCATCCTACTCCATAGCTCCTAACCTGTTAAAGCAGAGAAAGAACTTGAGGTTACAGGGGGAAAAAAAGATATTTAGGTGGCAATATTAACAACCTAAAGCAGCAGGATCTGACTTGATGATACTGGCAGTTCCAGAAAAAAGGAACGGGCTTTCTGAAGGCTAATGTTCTCCATTTTCAGAGGTCTTTTTTCATTTACTTTTGGGTTTTGGGCTAGACTGAGATGGTCAAGGATAGATAACAGAAGTAGTTAACTGCAAGTATGAATAGGGATTGAGTCTGAACTTAGCTGAACGATGCTATACATTTACTGAAAAAACAGCTGACATAAAACTAAATATAAGCAAGAAGATAAAGTTTAATGGGAATAAAACTGAGAAAGCAAGATAAACTAGATTGGTGTCTAAATTTGATGTTTTCGAAAAATATGACAAAAGAATAAAACGATGCTTTCATGATTTACCTGCAAATCCTGAGCACAATACAGCAATAGCTATAGCACCAAACCCTAATAATGGATTTTGTTCCACCTGCAATATTAATTTTTAAAGTTATTTTTAGTGACTAATAAGAGTTCATCCAAGAGTCCAAACAAATAAATACAAAAACCTGTGTTAGTCTTACTAAAAGCATATCAGACACAGCTATTCTACAGAATAAGACAACTAAACAAACAAAAAGACCATTCCAGAAATTAACCAGGGCACTTGGCTTAAGTGAAAAATGTGTTCCTCAAATCACAGACATAGTATATGCTTAATATATTGTGTGCCCACTGTTTCCTAATATCAATAAGCACTCTAGCATGAACTTTTGAACAGGCCAAGTCAGCATGCTACTTAATTTTAATTTCTACTATCACTCTAACTTAAAAGCTTATAGCATCAATCCTGAAAATGATAACAATTTAACTCATTCCTCATCACCTACAGGATAAAGTGCTGCCTCTTAAGACTCCCCAATGTATTGAATTTTTAGTATGCCTTCTGTGTACCAGATACATTGTCTATACACATAGCTATGGTTTGAATGTCCACTTCAAAATGCGTGTTGAGATTTAATTGCCATTGTAACAGTATTAAGAGGTGGGCATTTAAGAGATGATTAGGTCATGAAGGCTCTGTCCTCAAGAAGGGATTGATGCCATTACTGAGGGAATGAGTTAGTTATCGAGGGAGCAGGTTTCTGATAAAAAGGATGAGTTCAGCCCACTTCCCTCTTTGTCACGTGGGATCGCTTCTGCCTTCTGCCATAGAATGACCCTCACCAGATGCCAGCACTGTGTTCTGGACTTCCCAGCCTCCAGAACCATGGGCCAAATAAACTTCTGTTCTTTATGAATTACCCACTCTGTGTATTCTGTTATAGCAGCAGAAAATGGACGAAGATACATACTAAATGAATAAAGAAGATTATAATACACAGCTCTGGTTCTTAATTTCTTATGTAGGCAAAATTGACAAGTATATATAACCAAAATAGCGTGAGACTAGTGCTAACAGATCCAAGTATATGGGTCCTAACCCTCTGTTTCACTTTATTTTCTCTTTTCTAAACTGTCAGGATCTTTCATCAGTCTTTCCTGAAAGATAAATACTATCTCAATAGTATCACTGAAATTAGAGGGTTGACGATTCATGACTGTAATATGACAAGTATATACCTTGTTCAAAATAAATAAGCCTGATATAAGAGAAGTACCACTTTATGGTACCTGAGAGAGCAAGCTTGGTCTAAAATGTTTGCATGAAGATAAAAGGAGAAACAGAAGATACTGTAGACCAGTGGTTCTCAAAGTATGGACCCTGGATCAGCAGCAGTGGTACCACCCGGGGGTTTGTTAGAAATAAAAACTGTCAGGCTCTACCCCAGACCTAGTGAACCATAAACTATGGGAATGGGCCCAGCAATCTGTTTTAACCAGCCTTCCAGTTGATTCTGATGTACACAAAAGTTTGAGAACCACTGCTATAGACTACACATTATTAACAAGGATACCTTCCTAATACAAATTTCAGGACTGACATAGATAGAATAAAATCATACTGAGATATCACCTATCCCAACAATTCTTGACTTTCCTGCCAGTTTAATCTCTCTACAGTTAGGAAAAATAGTGATGGAAACGGCTTATCTGGACTGGACTTGATTCTGACAAGAAACTACTGGGTGATGAAGTAGATGTGATGGAAACTTTGGAAGAAAGCAACCATGTGATCTGAGCATGAGCCAAACACAGCACAGTTAAGAGACATGTGCTCCAGTCCTGAATAAATCAAAATTCAAAAATGTAAAACTTGAAGTTAGAATTCCATGGCTCGTGAGAAGATGATTCAAGAGAGATAAAGAGTTACTGAAGAAGAAGGTTCTAGTGAAGAGTAAAAAAAAAAGAATACATAAGGAAATCAACATGTTTAAATAAGGGCATCTTCACTGAATTGATTTTACAAGAACAAAACTGAGGTATAGATCACCAAGAGGACTCTAACCAGGAATTTAAGAATAGTATCAAGAAATCGAAAACTCAGAATAAGTTGAGGCTTGCAAAAATACTGTAAGGCATTAAAGAAAGCTTTTTTTGAGACAGGATCTTGTGGTACTATCATGGTTCACTGCAGCCTCAACCTCCTCGGCTCAAGTGATCCTCCCACCTTAGCTTCCTAAGTAGCTGGGACTACAGGCATGCATCACCACATCTAGCTAAGTTTTAAATTTTTTTGTGGAGACATGGTCTCACTATGTTACCCAGGCTGATCTTGAACTCCTGGGCTCAAGCAGTTCTCCCCACCTAGACTACCTAGCTAAATAAAAGACTATCGAGAAAAGTAGGTGAGTTAGTATATATATATAAAGCATTTAGATAATGCTAGTATTTAGTGCCATATAAATGATTACGGCTGTTATTGTTACAATGATTACCAACAAAATGTTAGAACAGATTTAGAGATGACTTGTACTTAAAAAGTTTAACGGTCATCAGTGGAAAGTAGTGTGACTTCACTAAGTGTGAAACATACCAGATTTCCTTACTGAAATGACTCCTAATGTTAAGTGATGAGGGGAATTCCATAGGGATAATGTTTGGCAAGAAATCTGACAGACTGCATATTATTATTATTATTATTATTATTATTATTATTATTATTATTATTATT
>NC_045438.1:84834194-84853203 GCF_002776525.5 Piliocolobus tephrosceles
TTATTATTATTATTATTATTATTATTATTATTATTATTATTATTATTTGAGACAGAGTCTCACACTGTCACTCGAACTGGTGTGCGGTGGTGCAATCTCAGCTCAGTGCAACCTCTGCCTCCCAGGTTCAAACAATTCTCCTGCCTTAGCCTCCTAAGTAGCTAGGATTACAGGCGCCCGCCACCATGCCCAGCTAGTTTTTTGTATTTTCAGTAGAGACGGGGTTTCACCATGTTGGCCAGGCTGGTCTCGAACTCCTGACTTCGTGATCTGCGCACCTCAGCCTCCCAAAGTGCTGAGATTACAGGCGTGAGCCACTGTGCGCAGCCGCATAATATTTTTATAGACAACACAGAAATGTAGTTAAGGATAAAGATACAATCCATAAGTGCATGAACGCTCATACAGAAAAATGCTAGTTAATTGAACAAAATCAAGCTAGACCATCCACCAATACCAACTTGCCAGGCATTAAGATAAGCCATGTTAGAAACAGATCCTCCAGCCGTAGTCAAGCCTTCAGCTGACTGCAGCCCTAGCCAATATCTTGACTGCAACCTCAAGCCAGAACCAGCAAGCTAAGGCACCCTCAAATTCCTGACCCATAAAAACTATGAGAGATGATAAATGTTCAGTAAGCAAGAAAAAGATCAAGCTAGAGACAATTCTGAAGGTACAGCCACAGAGCTTTGGTCCTGTTCTATCTAAAGTTTTCATTAAAGACCTAGAAGGCATATCTTTTTTGACTCTGGAAAGCATAATACCCAAACGAGAAGCTAATAATGGATAAGAACTGGAAAGAACCCAAGGGGCTGAGCAATAACCCAAGGCTAACAAGATAAGCTTAATAAATACAAACACAACCTGCATTCTGGTTTAGAATGAGCCAGAGTTTGAGTTCTAGTGTCAACGAGAGTCTATTCCAGTCCTGACACTTGGAACCCACTTAACCAGTATTGGAGGAGTGCATAGCAGTGCAGACAGATTGAGGAAACAGTGGGGTGAGATGGATACAAGATACATTTGAGACAAACTATTTGGGTGACACATTTACATATAGTGGTTTATGATCAATTGTAAAATAGATTGCCTGCCCCCTAGAAATTAACAGTCATGTACCACATAATGACATTTCAATCCATGATGAACCACATATAAAACTGGTCCTGTAAGATAAAACTGTATTTGTACCTTTTCTATGTTTAGGTACACTAAACTTACCACTGTGTTAAAACTGGCTACGGTATTCGGCACAGTAACATGCTATAGAAGTTTGTAGCCTAGGAACAACAGGCTATACTGTACAGCCTAGATGTGTAGTAAGTAGTTTATACCATCTAGATTTGTGTAAGTATACTCCATGATGTCTGCATAACAATGAAATCACCTAATGATGCATCTCTCAGAACGCTGAACTTATATTCTTTGTTAAGTGACACATGACTGTATAACAAGTCTCCAGTATTCAGAACAAAGGGGTAATTACCAAGTTGTGCCTCATACTACTTAGACAACATCGGGAGACAGAGAAGTTTTAGGATATATTGAGGAACAATGATACATGAATGCATCTAGGAGAAATATAAGGAAAAGCGTAGGGACAGAAGGCAGGGATCAGGAAGTCTCTGTCTAGAAACCATATTATAGAAAGAAACAGTAGGGTTTTAATTGGGGAAGGAGGAGACCTGGAGGGTGGGGATATGATACTGTTCACAAGCACTGTACATCCCAGCCACCTTCCATTCCTAAGAGAACCATAGTCCGTTTGCTAAAAGTTAAACACAGTAAATATTCAACTGTAGGAAACGCCTGACCTTTACAAACTATTCACTGGCATCCCATTTCCTGTTTCTCTTTGGGGAAATAACTGATTGAGGCATACAATATAAGAAAAAAAATCATGTATGTATCTTAACATTAACTGTTTAAAAATCAGTTATGTACCTTCACATTAACTCTTAAAAACTACAGATAATTATCAACTATCAGTAAGAACACTCCTCCCCTTGTCATCCCTATCACTGACAGTAAGGAGATGTGCCAGAGACTTAGAGTTGAGGGAGAAGATGAAAACTAGATGCAGAAAAACCTTGCCCAGTGTTTCTGAGATGTTTGAAAGAGGTCTAGAAGTTCTAAACATATACAGTATGGAAACTGGCACAGTTGTGGTCACAAGTTAGCTATTAACTAATTTAGGACAAGTTTCTTCACCTCTTTGGACTGTCATCCATAAAATGGAAGGGGTGGAACACATTATTTCTAAGGTAGCTTCCATGTCTAACATTTTTTATGCATATTCTCCTCTGAGAAACAACCAATAAGTATTATTATCCCTAATAATATGCTAAAGAAAAAAGGCCTATCTATAAGGCAAAAGTTACTTTAAATCAAAGAAATGTAGTCATGCTGCGTGCATCAATGTAACTGAACAGTATAAGACTTAAGGAAGTTTTCTATTTATGGGAAGTTATGGTGTGCATTTTGTTTCTTACCACAACTTTTGTAGCTTGGGCTGGTTTCCACTGTACAAGCGTGACTCCAGCACACAGCATAAAAACTGAAACCCACTGTAATTTGCTGAGTGTCCGGTTTAACATTAAAACAGTGCATAAAGCAGTACACGGAATCTTTAACTGGTAGGTCACCTAAAAACAAAAGAATGAATTAATAAATTCAGTTAATGTTAGTCTCTGATACAAATATTTCTGATATCATTGATACAATTATCAATAAAAAATATTTAATAATGGCTGGGCACGGTGGCTCACACCTGTAATCCCAGCACTTTTGGAGGCCGAGGTGGGTGGTGGATCACAAGGTCAGGAGATCAAGACCATCCTGGCCAACATAGTAAAACCTCATCTCTACTAAAAACACAAAAAATTAACTGGGTGTGGTGGCACATGTCTATAATCCCAGCTACTCAAGAGGCTGAGGCAGGAGAATTGCTTGAACCTGGGCAGCAGAGATTGCAGTGAGCTGAGATCACGTCACTGCACTCCAGCCTGGGCAACAGAGCGAGACTCCATCTCAAAAAAAAAAAAAAAAAAAACTTGATAATATGATAGTTAATAAAAACTCTTTTTACCATCAAAGATTCTGTGCTTTTCATTTTCATTAACTCCACTTACCTGGTACACTGCTGCATCCAGATTGCTAAGAGCTAGGAAAGCCATGTTGTTCTGAACAGCATACACTAATGATGGCACACTTAACTTCAACAGTTCCTTGGGGCTCCCCAAGACATTTTCTCTTAAAGATGCTTTGAATCTACCCAGACTACCAGTTTCTCTTTGAAAACAAAAGGGGGAGATGAGAGGATGGTGAGGAAGAAAATTAAAGAGCATTCTTTTAATAAGACTTCTTCAAACACAGGACAGGCATACTATGTTTGCTGTAATTTAGTAAACTAATAATTTCTAACTAGTTTTAGATTAAAAGAAACATACCAATAATGTATCCTCTTTAAAAAATTATAGTGCTGTTTGGGAAAATATGACAACAACTAGGTTTACCACTATCCATCTCTGGTCAAAGCTCTGAGAGATTTTAGTATATTAAATAATGAGATTAGGAAAACAAAATTGCTGATATTACCTATAAAAATATTGCGATATTACCCCTGCTACTTTAACTGTATTTCATCAAGTTCACTCTGATTTCTTCTTAACTGATCAGTTTGCATATCCATTTTTATTTTTACTTATTTATTTTTGAGACAGAGTCTCACTCTGTCGCCCAGGCTGGAGTGCAGTGGCGCTATCTCAGCTCACTGCAACCCCCGCCTCTCGGGTTCAAGTGATTCTCCTGCCTCAGCCTCCTGAGTACCTGGGATCACAGGCATCCACCACCATGCCAAGCTAAATTTTTTGTATTTTTAGTAGGGACAGGGTTTCAAACTCCAAACCTCAAGTGATCTGCCCACTTCGGCCTCCCAAAGTGCTGGGATTACAGGCGTGAGCCACTGCACCTAGCCTATTTTTAAAGTTTTTTTTTTTTTTTAATTACAATAGATTTAATTGCAAATAAAGACGCTTTGGTAGTTCGTTAAGTGGGTCAGGAATAGAGTGAGTCAGGTCAGTATTATTTATAAATTAATTTAGTACTTATGAAATATAGTACATAATCCTTACGTAAGAATATTCTCATCATACTTAATGTCTGTATAATTCTGTAGCAGATCTGAAAAATTTACTAACTCCAACAAAAGGAAACTATATCTCTAATGTACATAAAGTTTACTATTTGACTGCATATTGATTATGCATGCTCTTAACTATTATTTTTGCTATTACTATTTCAGGAGGATGTGGCTAATCTGGCCTATATTTCCTGTATTATAAATCAGCTCATTGATTTCCTGAAAATAAAAATAAAACAATGTTTTATAATAAGCACCAATACCCCAAAAAAGTGCTTTATAATAATGGTCCTAACTGCAGCTCACAATATCCTTAAGAAAACCATAATACTTTGCTGGTGAAAGAGCTCTATTCCAACTCAAAGTTTGATAATCACAAGGAGATTCTGTATTTTTAGTTAGAATATTAGAATCAACAGTTGTGAGTTGAATTTTTTCATTTTTAAATGCTGCAAATATAATTACCTAAGTTCTGAGAGAAAGCAAAAGTTCATTATATTAAATTGACTAACCTGTGCCTATTTATTTGCTGTAGAACATTTAACTCCAAGAAAATGCTTAATTAATAAGACAGGAACTTTGACCTAAGCCACAGAAACAAAAGACATCCTTCTTAGTTACAGATCTTTTTGTGTTACCAAATCCAACACCCACACCACAGTGTTAAATCTATATGCTGAAAAGCAACGCACACAGCCTGGTGGTGGACTACAAACTCTATTCGAAAAGCAAAAGAATACCAAAAATACCACAGATTGTCCACCAAAAAATCTATGTAGGAGAGTTTTCCAGGAGTCTGAAGATTGGCTCTTTAATGTTTGGCTTTTTTTTAAACTGCTTAATGCAATTCTAAGATGCCCCATATACTTTCCTTACATCTTTGTTGTTTTGCTTTGTTTTTTTTTTTTGAGACACAGTCTGTCTCTGTCACCCAGCCTGGAGTGCAATGGTGTGATCTCGGCTCACTGCAGCCTCCATCTCCCAAGTTCATGGATTCTCCTGCCTCAGCCTCCCGAGTAGCTGGGACTACATGCACAGGCAACTATGTCTGGCTAATTTTTGTATTTTTGGTAGAGACAGGGTTTCGCCATGTTGGCCAGGCTGGTCTCAAACTCCTGACCTTAAGTGATCCTCCCACCTCAGCCTCCCAAAGTGCTAGAATTACAGTCATGAGCCACCGCACCTGGCCAACATCTTAAATAGAGTATAAAGAATAATTGTCAACATGTTTTCTCCTCAATTATAAAATTGATGAAAAATTAGAGATTAAAATGTAAAATAATCACCTTAATAAGGTGATGTATCAGAGAAGGTAACTAAACATCATAATTATCTCTAGTATCATGATAGCATAGATACAAATTTTACAGACCGTGTGAAGTGCAAGTTTTAGTGCCCTTCTAAAATGCTGACTCATACGCTGATGATGTGTCTTCAAGGTGATACCCAAAAGGAACTGCTGAGAGGTGGCTGCTTGTGCCCACACTTCACACTCCACCTCCTCCCATACTCATTTATCTCCTGATATAAGATTCTTCCCGCTAAACATTCAAAAGCTACAATATAATGGCTATTTATCCTTTCCCTAATCCCCAGCTATGGGCAATGCCACTTTACCTCCACCTGTTAAAGATATTATAGCCTTGGTGGGTGTGGTGGCTCACACTTGTATCCCAGTTATTCAGGAGGCTGAGGCAAGAGGATCACTTGAGGCCAGGAGTTGGAGACCAGTCCAAGTAACAGAGGAAAACCCCTTCTCATAAATAAATTAATTAATTAATTAATTACTTAAATAAATAAATTGCCAGGAGTGGTGGCCTATCATCCCAGCTACACTTGAGACTGAGGTGGGAGCATCACTTGAGCCCAGGAGTTTGAAGCTACAGTGAACTATGATGCCACCACTGCATTCCAGCCTGGGTGAAAGAGTAAGATACCATCTCTTTAAAAAAAAAGAAGACATTAGAAGCCTTCACTGGTAACAAATAGTGTTTTAGCTCTCCAAAGAACAGGGTTGGTCTCTTTGTCCTGTCAGAATATGGGCTACTTAAGGATCCAACTGCTACTCCAAATAATTACCATACCTGCACCAATAAAGGCTGCTGTGGTCCTTTTCTCCCCCTCACTTTTCTTTCTTTTCTCTTCTCCCTTTTCGGCTTTCACATAAAAAGAAGGGCTTAGGAAACAAATTAGTAGCCAATCTCAGTACTCCTTTCCTTCAGTGGAGCAAAAAGTAAAGTACAGTGTGTCAGGATTAACCTTCACATCTATCTCTTTTGGCCATATCCTTTTTGTTGGATGCTTAGGAGCTATTTTTTCACTGCCAGGATGGCCAAGGTATATTTTTCTGGTTCCTTCTCTAATGTAGACATTAAAGAAACCAAGGTATACCAGAATGTTAAGTGCTGGAAAGTACAATTATCACTGTAGTACCAAAAGATTATAGCAATGTTACATAAGATATTTTGAAATAAGTTACAAAAAAAAGCAGAGGATGCTAAACGAACGAGTAAAAGAATAACAGAAAAGTATCAGAAAGTAGACAGAGGAGATTTAGGAGGTATTGGAAAGAATATGTGGGAATCTTACCACACAGAAAGTTTTAAAGAAGAGGGTAAATAATTTCAGTATTAATCAGGTTAAATCCTGCTTAAGTTAATGTATTAATTAAGAATACAGCTCTTAATCTTATATTTAGCTTTACTCACTGAAGTTATATAAAAGTAACAAGAGCAATGTATCTGCTAGGAAACACTAGTAATCATCTGTCTTTTTGTTTTACTATGAGACAGAAACAAATGATCACTCATAAATATACTGTAATATACTGTAAAAAGGTTACTTTTTCTTCTATTCTCCTGAACTTACATTTTCTGTTTTGGGGATTTTTTGTTTTTTGTTTTTTTGAGATGGAGTCTCGCTGTGTCACCCAGGCTAGAGTGCAGTAGTGTGATCTTGGCTCACTGTAACCTCCACCTCCTGGGTTCAAGCAATTCTCGGGCCTCAGCCTCCCGAGTAACTGGGAATACAGGTGCACACCACCATGCCTGGCTAATTTTTTGTATTTTTAGTAGACATGGGGTTTTTTCATCATGTTGGCCAGGCTGGTCTTGAGCTCCTGACCAAGTGATCCACCCACCTCGGCCTCCCAAAGTGCTGGATTATAGGCGTGAGCCACTGCGCCTGGCCCTGAACTTATTTTCTTAGAAATCAAATCACAAGCACCTTAATGAGCACCTCTGTTAAAAACAAATTTATTAATTATATAAATGACATTGCTAGCTAGGAGAAAGAGCATATATAATCAAAAGCATATATTAAATTTCTTTTTACATATAGTCTTCCTTGTTAAGTTTTCTATTTGAACAATTATTTTTATTTTTATCATTATAATAGACTCTGTGCAACCTTTGGTTACCTGAAGAAATTCTGAAGCTCCATGTTGACTGCAGAGATTCTGCTGCTGCCTCTCCCCCTAAATTTCCTATCAACCGGCTGAAACCAATTATTTCTGACCTATGTTTGGTCAAAAATAGGCCCCATTCTTCCAGCTACTGATCTAACAAGAGGCATAAAATCCTTGGCTAGGTTACCGACGCACTGTGCAAAATGGAACACAGCAGAAGTTACTCATGAGCTTAAGAAAGTTAAATTTTGTTTATAAATTTCTTATCTACAAAGTTAAGTGTAATTAACTCATTTAAAAGACTGAGGGGCTACGTTAAAAAACCAACAATGAAGTCAAATTGAGGACAAAAATACACTTCATATGAGGGACATGATTTTTATTTCCTCCCCAACACCCTGAACCCATTATAGCATGGGTCCAAAAGGGTACTGAAATGTAAACCAGAAGGAGAAATAAACAGAGTTGGATAATCTATAATATACGTATTTGACAGATACATTAATTTCTCTATAGACAATACTATGAAACAGTAAAAGAATTTTCTCTGGTCTTAATATGGATATGTAGTTCAAAGTTAAGATATACTTGGTTTGTTACTAAACACACCCGAAGTATATTTACATTAACATTTACACATCCTGCTAGGGATAGTCTTTATAAACTATGGTGAACAGCAAACAATAAAAAGCTGTTTGACCTGGCGCAGTGGCTCACACTTATAACCCCAGCACGCTGGGAGGCCATGGCAGGCGGATTGCTTGAGTCCAGGAATTTAAGCCCAGCCTGGACAACATGGCGAAACGCCATCTCTACAAAATTAGCTGGCTGTGGTGGTGCGCACCTATAGTCCCAGCTACTGGAGAGGCTGAGGCAGAAGGATTGCTTGAGCCCAGGAAGCAATGGTTGCAGTAAGTCAAGATCATGCTACTGCACTCCAGCTTGGGTGACAGAGTGATACCCTGTCTCAAAAAAAAAAAAAGTTGACTTTGTTCCTTTGTTCTAAGGCAATATGAAAGTGTTTTCACTTCCTTTAAACTAACAATGACAGATTTAAATCTAAACTGTTGACAGCTGTGATAGGGTTTAGTAAAGCATTATAACTAACATTTTCCCGTGAATTGCAGCAGTAATTAATGTTATGAAAAAGTATCTTTAAATGTTGTATTATCTTTCAACCAAATTATAGCTTAGAAATTGATAAGTTAAAATTCAAATACTTGGCCGGGCACAGCGGCTCACGCTTGTAATCCCAGCACTTTGGGAGGTCAAGGCAGGCAGATCACGAGGTCAGGAGATCCAGACCATTCTGGCTAACACAATGAAACTCAGTCTCTACTAAAAAATACAAAAAAATCAGCCAAGAGTGGTGGCAGGCACCTGTAGTCCCAGCTCCTCAGGAGGCTGAGGCAGGAGAATGGCGTGAACCTGGGAGGCGGAGCTTGCAGTGAGCTGAGATCATGCCATTGCACTCCAGCCTGGGTGACAGAGCGAGACTCCGTCTCAAAAAAAAAAAAATTCAAATATTTTAAAAAATCACCTTATTTACATATGCAGCTTTCACAATATCCAACTGCTAATCTGCCCCTCCCTCAAAACAGAATTTACTAATTCCTCTTTTAATTTATAAGTTACCTGATATAATCATTCATATGCACAACAGTATATTTACAAAGATAATTACTACATCTTTGTGTTGGAGTAGAAGACTGGAAACAACCCAAATGCCCATCAATACAGACTGGTATATATGGTACCTATATATAATGGAATATCATGCAGCTTTTAAAAAGAATGAGATAGATTTCTATATACTGACATGAAACCACCTCTAAGGTAAAATATTTGTGTTAAAAAAAAAAGGAAAGTGGGGTACAGTGTACATCACACACAGTGCCCAGCAATATCTTGCACGTAACATTTACTACTTTGACCATGTCAACCTTATCTATCAAAGTAGCCATCCATTAATTCCTTCCCACACTCCCTTTTTTTCTTCCAGTTCTAACTTTTTATTGAAATAAGTATAATTTCACACGCCAAAACTTCCAGGGTGTTTTAAGTATAATCAACAAGGATGGGGGAGGGGGTGGGAATCTCAAGTTAAATACAAATAGAAACCAAAAATCACTGTCAACAAAATTACACTTGCAGAAAAAGAATGTTTTATTGTATGTGTAATGTGCTATTGGCTTAATGTGTTACCCCTTAAAATTCATATGTTGAAGCCCTAATCGCCAAATGTGATTATTATTTGGAGGAGGGTCTTAGGTTTAGTGAGGTGATGAGGGTAGAGTCCTCATGATGGAATTAGTGCCTTATAAGAAGAGGAAGAGGCCAGAGTCATCTCCCTCTCCAACACATGAAGATACAGCAAAAAGGCAGCTCTTGGCAAACTAGGAAGAGGGCCCTCACCAGATACCTAATCTGCCATGAGCATCTTGATCTTGGACTTTCCAGCCTCCAGAACTGTAAGAAATAAGTGTTGCTTAAGCCAACTGGTCTATGGTATTTTATTAGAGCCGCCTGAATGAAGACACATGGCAAAGTGTTAACATTTGGAAATAAAACGTTAAGAGAAAAAATTATTGTAAACTACTGAAATGTCTAACAATGCCACTGTGCTTATCTTTGACTTAATAAAAAATAATTACTTCATTGTTCTGAAAGACTCATAATTTGAAAATTAGAGTTCAAAAAACTTGTCTTCTAATCCTGTCACTGTCAATTACTTTCTAGATTCCTCTGGCAAATTAAAATTTCCCTCAGCCTAAGATTTCTCATCAAAGAAGAGGAAATAATAGTTTCAGCCAAAATGAAAATAAAGGTTGGAGTAGTCCAAATCTGAAAATTCAAAATCTGAAATGTTCCAAAACCTAAAACTTTTTGAGTGCCAACATGACATTCAAAGGAAATGCTCATTAGAGCCCTTTGGATTTCAAGTTTTCAGATTTGGGATGCTAGTATCAAATTAATATTCATGCAAATATTCCAGAATCCTAAATATTCTGAAATCTGAAACACTTCTGGTCCCAAGCATTTTGGGTAAGGGTTAGTCAACATCTACAAGAATGAAATGAAAATAAGCTGCATTTACCAGCTTGTTTCCCTCACTTGTTTCTAAGGCTGGACATCAAAGAGTGTTTCCTTAACACTTTCACCCTCTGGCAGCCTGCCACTCTCAATAGCCACAATTCTGAATAACTGAAGGCAGCAAATATAATCTTAAAGGAGGATGTGTGGCATTTTACATAACACATTGTGACAATGATTACTGGTAGGGATTCTACAGAGTATAGTTACCTGCTTTCTAAAGAAGACATCTACTCATGAGGTTTTCAAAAATATTTTTCACAAGTCCCAATTATTCTTTGGCTTTTCTAGGGCATTTTAAATTTATAGCAATAATACACTTTCAGTGATTTCCTCATATTTATTGCCTAGTTTTCTTGCAAACTGCAGAAACATATGCACCTCTGCCTTCTGTTCTTTTACCCCAACATGAAAGAAATTATCTTTTTCCTTTTTTTCAAATAAAAATTACATTGGGAGGCCAAGGCGGGTGGTCAGGAGTTCGAGACCAGCCTGGCCAACATGGTGAAACCCCATCTCTTCTAAAAATACAAAAATTAGCTGGGCATGGTGGTGTGCACCTGTAGTCCCAGCTACTTAGGAGGCTGAGGCAGGAGTATCACTTGCACCCGGGAGACAGAGGTTGCAGTGAGCCGAAATCATGCCACTGCACTCCAGCCTGGGCAACAGAGCAAGACTCCATCTCAAAAAAAAAAAAAAAAATGACAATATATATCAGGCACTCTTCACTGAAGCAAGTCTGTATTTCTTCTAAGAAGTTAAATAACCTAACATTTTCAAGTAAATTGCATATATATATATATATATATATATTTTTTTTTTTTTTTTTTTTTGAGACAAGGTCTCACTTTGTCCCCCAAGCTAGAGTACAGTGGCACAATCTTGGCTCACTGCAGCCTCCACCTCCCAGGTTCAAGCGATCCTCCTGCCTCAGGCCCTGAAGTAGCTTGAGACTAAAGGTGCACACCACCACACCCGGCTAATTTTTGCATTTTCTGCAGAGATGAGGTTTTGCCATGTTGCCCAGGCTGGTCTCAAGCATTCCACCCTCCTCTGCCTCCCAAAGTGCTGGGATTATAGGTGTGAGCCACTATACCCAGTGTGCATTTATAATGTTTAATGGAGTTCTCTTTTAAATATTTTAAATACTGTCTTTGTCTGCTTTGTGTTGCTGTAAAAGAATACCTGAGACTGGGTATTAAAAAAAAAAAAATTTTTTTTTGGCCAGGCGCAGTGGCTCACCAGCACTTCGGGAAGCCAAGGCGCACAGATCACAAGGTCAGGAGTTCAAGACCAGTCTGACCAATATGGTGAAACCCTGTCTCTACTAGAAATACAAAAATTAGCCAGGCGTGGTGGCATGTGCCTGTAGTCCCAGCTACTTGGGAGACTGAGGCAGGAGAATCGCTTGAACCCTGGAGGCGGAGGTTGCAGTAAGCCGAGATTGCACCACTGCACTCCAGCCTGGGTGACAGAGCGAGACTCTATCTAAATATATATATATACACACACACACACATATATATATATTTGGCTCACAGTTCAGCAGGCTGAGAAGTTCAGGGGCGTAGCCCTGGCTTCTTCGAGGGCTTTCCTGCTGCATCACATGGCAGAGAAGGTCTAAGGGGAGGCGGACACGTGTGAAGAGAGCAAAACGTGAGGAGCATCCTGGCTTTATAACCCACTCTCGAGAAATAATCAATTCCTGCAAGAACTAATGTCTCTTGAGAGCCACAGCTCACTACCAGGAAAACAGCACCAAACCATTCATGAGGAATCTGCCCCCACAACCTAAGCACCTTCCACTAGACCCTGCCTCCCATCACCACACTGGGGATAGAATTTCAATATAAGCTTTGGTGGAGATAAACCACATCCAAACCACAGCATATAACCAGGACAAGGAAAATACTTGGAATTAGAATTAAGTGATTGTATTCCAGTGTTTTAGCAAACCCTTCAGCCTACAAAACTGTTACCACACTAATGTGAATGTTAGGATATCCATGCCTCATGGCATGCAGCCCATCTACAGGTACCCTAAGGAAGGCATTAAAAGCAAGAGAAAGAACCAAAGACAATGGAGTCTCAGCCATTTGACCTAGATTGCCATCGTGGGTTCTGTCCAAATAGGACTACCTGGTTATAGAACCTCTCTACCACCTCAAATTCTGAAAAATAAAATGGCATTTCATTTAAAACATGGATCTGGAATCTTGCTGATCCATTTGGTCACACAAAATTTTTAGTCAGAGATTTCATGAATTAGTCCCTTTGCAGGCTCAAAGTTCTTACATATGAAATAAGTTTGACTAGACTAGATCTCCAAAACCTCACCAAGAACAATGCATGGAGCTACAATTGCCTCTGCTTAAATTCTTGGGACCTGAAGATTCTAATTTGCACACTTGATTAAAGTTATACTTACCCTGGCCTGCTTAATTTAACTCTTACAAAGTTCTAGGGCAATGCTTCAGTACCAGACTGATTCATTTGTTTTTTGAATATGGAATGCTTTATGAATCTGCATGTCATCCTTGTACAGGGGCCATGCTAATCTTCTCTGTATTGTCCACATTTTTAGTATTATGTGCTGCCAAAGCGAGCACTCCTTTGTTGTTTCTTAAACAAGCTGCCTTCCATTTCCATCATGTGTTCCTCTTTATATTAGTCCTGGAGTTTCTAGTTATCCTGTCCAGAAAACAGCAGTCTTTAAGGTATATGGACTCAAATGACATTACAAATAAGATTGTTTTTACAAGATCACTGTTTTTTAACAATGTCTTCCAATCCCATGAGATTAAATGTTTTTATGTGATAAGAACTCCCAAATTTACATCTCTAGCCCCGACCTCTTCTGAGTTCCAGACCCATTTAATCCAACTGCCCATTCTCCATGCCCATCTGGATATCTCGAGACACTAAAAACTTTACATTATTCCTACCCAAAGTCAAACTGTTGATATCTTCTTCCCCCAGATCTGTTTTTCCTGTCTCAGAAAAAAAAAAAAAAAAAAAAACTACCCAATTGTTTATACTAGGAAACAGATATGCTTCCTGATACCTCCCTTTCCTTCACCTACTATAGTTGATCATTATTATTCATGGACTGTATGTGTGACTTCTCTTATTAAAATGTATCTGAAACCCCCAAATCAATGCTTGTAACACTTTCAGTCATTGGCAGACACCCACAGAGTGGCAAAAAATTTGATTCAATTCACCAAGCATGCACATTCCTGGCTGACACCGAACAAGTTAACATTCTGCCTTGTTTCAGCTTTCAGATAATAAACAAGTGCAATCTATTTAGTGCTACATTTTTTGCATTTTTGTGCTTTGTGTTGGTGATTTTGTTTAAATGGCTCCCAAGCATTGTAGGGCTGACACGCTGTCTGATGTTCCTAAGCATAGGAAGGATATGCTATATGTTATGGAGAAAATACATGTGATAGATAAGCTTTGTTCAGGCATGTTATAGTGCTGCTGGCCATGAGTTCAATGTTAATTAATCACTAATATACATTAAATAAAGTGTCTTTAGACTGAAGCACACATAAAACAAGGTTATTGTATTGAATTAATTGACAAAAATGTGATCAGTTGCTCACAGGAAGCTACCCTATATATCCCCTAGGAGCAGGGGTTTAGTATTCAGTAGTTTAGTGTTGGTGGTGACTTTATAGAACATAACTACTGTGATTAACCAGAACTTACTATGTATCCAAACCCATCACAAAGTCCTAGAGATTCTACTGCCAGAGCATAACTCAAATCCATTAACTTCTCTTCGTGACCTGTGCTGTCATCCTAGGTGATTATCTCTTGCCTCTATTAAGTTTCCCTACTTCCAAATCATTCTCAAAGAGGTCAAAGTGACTCTAAACATGGGTTCTATGTTAGTTTGTGATTTAAACCATTTAATGACTTTCTTTTCTTTTTCTTCTTTTTCTTTTGAGACGGAGTCTTGGTCTGTCACCCAGGCTGGAGTGCAGTGGTGCGATCTCAGCTCACTGCAACCTCCACCTCCTAAGTTCAAGCAATTCTCCTGCCTCAGCCTCCAGAATAGCTGGAATTACAGGCATGCGCCACCACGCCCAGCTAATTTTTGTATTTTTAGTAGAGATGGGGTTTCACCATGCTGGCCAGGCTGGTCTCCAACTCATGACCTCAAGTGATCCACCTGCCTCAGCCTCCCAAAGTGCTGGGATTCTCAGCCTCCCAAAGTGCTGGGATTATGAGCCACTGCTCCTAGCTCCATTCAGTGATTTTTCTAATACACTTCAGATTAAATCTAAAATCCTTAACAGGCCCATAATACTACTGTGATACCCTGATGACCTCTCCTGCTTCATCTCAGCACCAAAGTCAAGGACTTTTCTGCCTCAGGGATTTCAAACACACAGTTCTCTGCCACCTCTCTGCTCTTTTCTTGCCTAAAGTCTACTCAATTGACAGGTCTAGGTTTAAATGTAACTTCCTCAAAGAGGAAACCCTCTAATCCAAATGCAGGCCCTCTATTATGTGTGTTTGTAGCACCCTCTACTTTTCCCCCATAACATCACCTATTTATTATTTAATATTTGGTTCTTCAATAGACTATAAGTCCATGAGTGCAGAACTACACCTTTTTAATTTGCAGTGTTCTAGTGAAAACACTAGAACAGTGTTGAGTATATAATTGACATCTGATAGGTATTTTCTAAATAAATAAATGAATGCATGAAACTATCCCATTATATCTTATTAACAATACCTTGAAACGACTTAGAATGACTATTTGCTTCCAATGTTTGGAAGGAATGAAACACGGATTTGAATATGGCAGTGATATGTTATTATATAAGTGAACCATAATTATAACCAAAACACGGTTTCAGGTACTACTTTGCTAAGTTTCTGCCCCCGCCTCTCACTCCCATATAATATATGTACTTACTTTATATAATATATGTACTTACTTTATATAATATATGTACTTACTTTAACAATTAGCCAAGACTATTCACTAAGCAAAGAACATTACTGAGCAAACAGCATCAGAGACCATACTAAATAAACAAACTCAAATGGACTGCTCTATAATGAGGTTAAGCTTTGCACAGTTCCAATAAAATTGAAGTTCTAGTATATATTTGTATCAACCCTATAAAGTTATTATACTTTATCACAGTGTAAAGAATGGGCAAAAAGGAAGAAGCTTTTACTTCATTTAATCATAGTTTTAAATGAAGTTTAATGGGTTTTTTTCCATTTAAATAGTAATTTATTTTCCTTTCCCTGTATTCATTCTCCAGAAAACTCAAATCAACATTGAGCAAACGTTACTAATTTTTACATTAACTGTGCAGTATTTTTCTGGAAATATGGGGGAAATACATTATTTTAATCATCAAGATCTAAGTTCTTCTAATTTTTTTTTTCTTGTTCTGAGACAGAGTTTTGCTCTGTTGCCCAGGCTAGAGTACAGTGGTACAATCATGGCTCACCGCAGGTCCTTGCAAGCTCAAGCAATCCTCTCACATCAGCCGCCCAGGTAGCTGTGACTACAGCCACACACCACTACACCCAACTAATTTTTTTATATTTTTGTAGAGATGGAGTCTCACCATGTTGACAGGCTGGTCTCTAACTCCTGGGCTCAAGAAATCCTCCCACCTTGGCCTCCAAACTGCTGGGATTACAGGTGTGAGCCACCACACCTGGCCAAGATCTAAGTTCTTAATTTTTCTCCTCTGAAGAGAAAGTTCAAGTTCTAAACCTTTAGTTATTTCTAATATAATTCTTCCACAGCCTCCCATAATATCCTGAAATTGTCATCCTTTCTGTGAGATGATAAAGTCTTCTCTAACTTGAAAGCAAAGAAAAAAGTCTAATTTCATTTTTTTAGCTCTACACAATTATTTTAACATATGGGAAAGAATTTTCAAGCAAATATAAATTCAAACATGAATCAACTTTGGTTTCCTGTGCATATAACAAATCATAACATTTTTGTGTAACAATTATTTTCTGGTATTTAGAAGCCTCTCCATTACAGCACTTACATCCAACCTGTGTTTTAACAGACTATATAACATCCTGTTTGCCTTTCATCTACTTACTCTTTTTGAATTACTGATTTTAATGTGTGTACAAAGAAATGACAACACTGAGAGTACCCGGAAAATATTTTACTTTTTTGCAAACACTAAATCTAAAAGACCATTATAAAGCTCTAGCCCCTTTCATTTGCGGCTCCTCTTAACTGTTCATATCACTCTTAATGGCCCATAGTCTGGCCATGTATTTTATTCATCTGTTAGATATGAGTTCTAAATTTCTCTTCAAAGAATCAATATGTCAGTATGTTCAATTCTTTGCCTTCTACTTTTAAACTTAACTTCTTCATAAAGCAACCTTTTCCAATTACCCTCTCCACACTGACTCATTCCCATTACCTGTTCCACCCTGACTCATTCCGATTACCTGCTCCACCCTGACTTATTCGGATTACCCTTATTCCAATTACCTGCTCCAACCTGACTTATTCTGATTACCTGCTCATTCTCCACCCTGACTCATTCTGATTTCCTGCTCTGCCATAATCATTTTTCCTGCCAAACCACTTACCCCGTCACTCTCTTTAAATTAGCCAATTGGAATTAGTTTAGCCTGTGCAGTCTAACCCTAGCCAATAGGGGAATGACACAGCAGCAGGGGCCACGTGTGTCAGGAATAAGACCCCCTTTTCCTCCCTTGTCCAGGTGTGTGCTCACCATTGCTCCATCTGTGAGGATGCACCCTTCTATAGAAGCAAACTGCCTTGCTGAGAAGAAAAAAAGAAAATTTTATATTCAAGTGCTATTTCTTTTGTGGCACCAAAACTGTATAACAATTTGGGGGCTCATCTGGGATTACATTCCCCTCCAGGGGCGGTCTCTGGTTCTCTCTCGTGAGAACCAGAGACCTTGTGGCAGCCTCAGGGGTGAGAAATCAGGACCCACCCAGTGTGAGGAATAACCCGAGCTCTCAGCAATGCAGAAACTGGTCCTCAAATCAAGCGGACATGGAGTGCATGGTAGCTCTTTTTCAAGATTCCACTGCCTGGAATAACAAATTGTGCTCTCTTTTTCTCTGCTATTTCCTTAAGTCCAATACCCTGCAGGTCAGCCCCCAAGGGCTATCCAGCCTCCATCTTCCAAAACCAATTTTACCTCATGTCTCTAACGACAAGGGGAAAAATTTGGCATTTCTTGGAGACTTAACAGGATGCAGTGAAGTCTGGCACTTCCAAGAGCTGACCCATCAATCTGCTCTTATTCATCCCTGAGCGGATATATGGTGGTATTATGGAGGACCTTAACTGGACACTCTGCCAAATAATTAGAGCAGTACTTATGCTCTAGTTCAACTGGCTATCCCTTTTATTCTGGCATTTCATCAACCAGAGGAAGAAAATATGACATTGTAAAGCGACAGAAGCTCCTTATGGGTCTTTCAACTCTCATGTCTATTTAGACGCAATTGGAGTCCATACCAGATCAATTTAAAGCCCGAAATCAAACAGCTGCAGGATTTGAGTCAATATTTTGGTGGGTGACAATTAATAAAAACAGATTGAATAAACTACATCTATTACAACCAACAGTGATTTATTAACTACACTAGAGATGCTGTTAAAGGACAGCTGAGCAATTAGGGGCTTGGGAAAATAGGATAGCCTTAGACATGATATTAGCAGAAAGAGGAGGAGTTTGCATCATGATTAAAACTCAATGTTGTACCTTTATCCCAAACACCACCACCCTTAATGGATGTATAACAAAGGCATTGCAAGGTCTGACTGCTCTGTCCAGTGAGTCAGCCAGCAACTCAGGGGTAAATGACCCCTTTACAGGATGGCTAAAAAAGTGGTTCGGTAAATGGAAAGGAATAACAACCTCAATTCTTACTTCCCTCGCAGCCGTAACGGGTGTACTTATTCTTGTCAGGTGCTGTGTCATACCATGCATCTGTGGGTTGGTGCAGAGGCTCACAGAAATGGCACTTACTAAAACCTCCCTTAACTGTCCTCCACCTTATCGAGAGAAGCTTCTTCTTTTGGAAAATCAAGCAGAACTAAGCCAAGACATGTTAAAGAAGTTTGAAGAGAAAGAGCTGTAAAGAAAATGCAAGAGGAGGGGATTGTTAAGATATGAGTTCTAAATTTCTCTTCAAAGAATCAATATGTTAGTATGTTCGATTCTTTGCCTTCTACTTTTAAAATAACTTTCTGGTAAAGCAACCTTTTCCGATTGCCTTCTCCACCCTGACTCATTCTGATTACCTGCTCCACCCTGACTCATTCCGATTACCTGCTCCACCCTGGCTCATTCCGATTACCTGCT
>NC_045438.1:84853213-84873577 GCF_002776525.5 Piliocolobus tephrosceles
CTCATTCCGATTACCTGCTCCACCCTGGCTCATTCCGATTACCTGCTCCACCCTGGCTCATTCCGATTACCTGCTCCACCCTGGCTCATTCCAATTACCTGCTCCACCCTGACTCATTCTGATTACCTGCTCATTTTCCACTCTGACTCATTCCGATTTCCTACTCTGCCATAACCATTTTCCCCACCAAACCACTCACCCTGTCACTCTCTTTAAATTAGCCAATTGGAATTAGTTTAGCCTGTGCAGTGTAACCCTAGCCAATAGAGGAACGACACAGTAGCAGGGGCCACATGCATCAGGAATAAGACCCCCTTTTCCTCCCTTGTCCAGGTGTGCGCTCACGATTGCTCCATCTGTGAGGGTGCACCCTTCTATAGAAGCAAACTGCCCTGCTGAGAAGAAAAAAAGAAAATTTTGTATTCAAGTGCTATTTCTTTTGTGGCACTGAAACTTTATTTATAACACATCTTTTTCATATTCCAACTACTTCAAGTGGATTAGTATAAGCCGTTTCAAGATCTAGAACCAATTTTCAACACTTTCACTGGATATCTTTCCCAAAACGATAGCCATGCTTGTGGCTGCATTATCAACTATCTCATCACATACTGCTGAAGCTGAAGCAATCAAAATGTCTTGTAATATTTCAATATTTAAATGTAATGTGTCTGTTTCTACATAAAAGCCTACAAACAACACTATTCCTCCCTGCTTCCTTCACTCACCAACACACATCTTGAAACCTGTATGACTTCTTAACTGCCCCAATGACTCAAATAGGTCCCCATCTCATAAATCTTTCCCCAAGTAATTTACCTATTAGATTTTATTTAATTTTCACCACCCCATATTATTTTCTCAAATTAAAAAAAAATGAAGAAACTGAAGCTTAAAGAGGTTACAAGTGTGTATGCAGCCACAGTCTTGGTCTAGGATTAAAATTAGGTCTATCTCCTCCAATGCCCCTAATTCTTAACTCTCTCATACCACATCCTTAACTAAGCAATTCTTGCGTGATGTTTCTGATTCAAAGCCCGGTGCTGCCACATATTAACAGTGTAATCTTAAGGAACCTCAGATGCTATGTTAATAAAACAGGGGAAAAGTACTTACCTTGAAAATGTGTAAGGAGTAAATGAGAAAACACGAAAAACACATAGCACAGTGCCTAGCACTTAACACAGGAAACACTCAAGAAATATTATTATTATATTCATCCAAAACACAAGTCAGTAATTTTTTCCTATAAGGGTCAAACAGTCAATATTTTAGGTTTTGTAAGCCAGTCAGTCTCCATTACACCAAAACCAGGGAGCAAGCTGGATTTGGCCCATGGGACATAGTTTGCCAACTCCTACTCTACCGCAGCGTTCTTCAACCACAGCAGTACTGACGTTTGGGGCTGGGTAATTCTTTGTTGTGAGGCTGTCATGGGAATTGCAGGATGTTTAGCAGCATCCTTGGTCTCCACCCACTAGATGCCAGTAGCATCTCTCAAGTCGTGACAACTAAAAAATCTTCTGGGGGGCAAAATCACCCCAAGTTGAGAAACACTGGCCCAGAGCAATTAAACATATAAAGATGTAGCTTGAATTTTCTAACAAATACCCTCACCAGGTAGAAAAATAATTTAACACACTATAAGTATTTATACTCACTTAGCTAAAATTCCCACACTTAGCAATAACTTTATAACTTCTGTGATACACACGGCTGTGGTTGAAAAGTAGAGTTCTTTGTCTGATGTCCTTGTGTATCTTAAAGCTATGGTATAGGCTGCAGCCGTCACGGTCATCACTGCCAAGCAGTATAACTTGAATAATAAAGTGACATTGTCTGGAAAATACGTGCAACAAAGACATTACTTAGTAGACAATATATGTATATATAAGTTAATAAACTAGTTACAGCCCAAAAATACTTTCCAATTCCAAGCACAAAATATTTTCTAAAACTCATGTTTAAAAATTTTTTCAAAATGCTTGCCAATTACATGAGCGCGCGCGCACACACACACACACACACACACACACACATACCCACTCACCCACCCCATAGCTGACTTTAAACATCAGCCAATTAGGTATAAGTTTTGTTCCTGGGGAGTGCCCCAATTGCAAGACTATGTAGCATACTGATTCTAGTTTAGGATGTTATAAATCACATTATATATATATTGGTGGTGGTGGTGGGTGTTTTTTTTGAGACAGGATCTCACTCTGTCCCCCAGGCTGGAGTACAGTGGCACGATCTCAGGTCACTGCAACCGCTGCTGCCCAGGTTCAAGCGATTCTCGTGCCTCAGCCTCCCGGGACTACAGGCGTGGACTACCACGGCCAGGTAATTTTTTGCATTTTTAGTAGAGATGGGGTTTCACCATGTTGGCCAGGCTGGTCTTTAACTCCTGACCTCAGGTGATCCACCCGCCTCGGCCTCCTGAAGTGCTGGAATTACAGATGTGAACCGCCGCGCTGGACATATATTTTAGGACAGGGTCTCACTCTGTCACCCAGGCTGGAGTGCAGTGGCATGATCTTGGCGTGATTTCGGCTCACTGCAAACTCCACCTCCTGGATTCAAGCGATTCTCCTGCCTTAGCTTCCTGAGCAGCTGGAATTACAGGCATCTGCCAGTACACCTGGCTAATTTTTGTATTTTTAGTAGGGACGAGGTTTCACCATGTTGGCCAGGCTGGTCTCGAACTCCTGACCTCAGGTGATCCTCCCACCTCGGCCTCCTAAAGTGCTGAGATTACAGGCATTAGCCACCACGCCTGGCCCCAGCACATATTTTAAATATTTTTATGATTACAAACTTGTGGATACAAAGCATGAAACCAACTGCAGCAATGTATATTCTAGATTTAAAGGCAGCAGAAAGAAAATAATTGAGAAATGAGTGGGGCTTAATATAAAACTTTATCACAATAAGAACTTACATCGAGCCACTCATTTCACTGCATTATACAAAACAATAATTCAAAACACAGGAAAAGAATCTTAAGAACACAGCTCTATAAAACTAGAAATGCAGGAAACATACAAACACTCAAGAATTGCCTGCAAGTATATCTGAGCAGCAGCCATCTCAGGCACCAAAGCCCGTCCAGGACCTTTGGTAAAACCATAAGCACTGGGTACCAACTCTCCCTCATACTTCCTTATTCCCAGACCTGCTCAGAATCTGCCATCACCCAAGGATCAAACTATTTCTACTTTCCTTACCCAACTCCCACCTATTGTCCAACAGTCCCCTTAAGCTCCATTCAAATCTTTAGGCTCAAGGTTAAACAGGGACCAGCAAATTTTTCTGTAAAGGGCCAGAAACAAATATTTTAGGCTTTCCAGAGCCATACTTTGACAACCCCAGGTTAAGAACCAGAAGGACACCGGGTGACTCCAGGCTGCTACTTTAACTACATTATATGCTAAGTACGATTTTGTTCACTGTTTTGGGAGCCTAATTACAATTCAAAGACTGTTTTCATAGGAAAATAAAACAGGAGTTTCAAATACATTATCTTTAGATATGGTATGGTTGGAACTTCCAAGGAAACAGGTTCTTCAATATAAATATTTTCCCGAGTGAATTAAAGAATCTTTTCTGATTTGTCAGCAATTTTTAAAAATCATATCAGGTTTAAATAAAAGGTAAAACAGAAGAAATATTTTGCAACTGCTTAAACTTTCTTTCCAAAAGATCTGAGGAGCCAAAAATCAGTGTTTATAAAAAAGGAATTGAAGGAGATCACTATAATACTTCCTTTGTTCTAAAACTTTGCTACACAAGGGAAAAAATATGACTTCAAAAATAAACAGCAATAACCTTTCATCAGTAGAAGAGAAGGCATTTCCCATCTTCTAGATAAGGGGTGAACAAACTATACATGTCACTAGTTTACATGAGGCCTGTGAACTCACAATGGTTTTACATTTTTAAATACTTGATAAAAAATGTAGTAACATCTTGTGATACATGAAAATTGCATGAAATTCAAATTTTAGTGTCCATAAATAGGTTTATTAGAACATAGCCATACTCATTTGTTTCTAAGTTATCCGGACTACTTTTTTTTCCCCTACAACAGCAGACCTGAGTAGTTACCACAAGAGACTATCCAGCCCTTTAAGGAAAAGTTTGCCAACTCATGTCCTAGATTATCAACATTTTCATAAATAACAGAGATTAGGACTGATAAACTAAAAAGTACTTTATTTTAGGTATTGTATAGGTTCCTGATTCCAAAAACAACCTAGTGAATATTTAAACACTAAACCAAATTGATGGCCTACAAACATATTTTGACTTATAATATTGTCATTAACTTGAAAAAATTGCTTTTTGCATAGTGATTATATGGGAATATATATTATACTCTTGAAACTACTAGATCTAAGTGGAAGGGTAATCAAATAAGTTTAGGTATGTGCAAAACAGATTGGGCTTTGATATGGAATACCAGTTTTAAACGTATTTCAACTTTTAAATACTAAATGTTTTTAAGTACGATTTTCTCTGGCAGTTTAACATCAGACCAAACTATTTCTTGTTCACTCCATTCACAAATTCTCCAGTATAAAATTTCAGTTATTAGCAATTTCAGTTATTTCAGGGTAATATCAAAAGTCCATATGTAATCACTTCAAATTGGGCAAATCATTCAAACCGCACCCAATGCCAGTAACTATAAACCTAGCCGACAACTCAACTTGCAGTCACATCTTAACCCTGCATTGTTGTCTGCTTCTCACGAAGTTCTGTTTATTCCCACACAGTATTTGTGTGGAAATGTCCCCCAAAAGAAACTTACAGTTTCAAATTTTTTTTCAGTTACGTTTTACTATAGTTTATGGGGACATTACTTGTAATACCTAAGAACTTAGAAATTCAGGAAGTCCCAGACAAATCTTTTGTGGATATTCGGAAGCTATGGAAACTGTAATTTTGTTAGGATTACAATCAAGGCTCAACAAATATGTATTGGCAATAAGCCTAAACCTTTACATTGCTGCAGCTATTTCAAGTAATGATTTGACTTCTGTAATTTGTAAGTTTTCGTTCGGATCAATTTTGCTATCCCCATTCCATTTCAGTTATCAAAACAATTCTATTTCTTTTTCCTTTATTTCCTGTGTTGCTACACAAACGGCTTTTAAGATTGAACTTATTTGAAATGAAACAGAAAGAAGACATAAGAGAAGCATATGCAACTAAAGACAATGCCCCTGGGCAGGGCCTGATGATAAACATGGACCCCGGAACAGGGAAAATAACTTGACACCCACGTAAGAAGATATTAGGTATTCGTTCAATATTTATTCAAGGGTGAAGCCAAGTGTTCTATGGAGGAAGGGTGCAGCAAGAATCCGAGTGTTGTCCAACTTCTCCTAGTTAATGCCCCACAGTCAAAAAATCCACCTCTGGTCCCAACTTACACTGCTCAGCAAAAGTGGTGCGGAGTCAATTAGACTCGCCCTCCTTAAATGGCAATTAGTAAACAAATACGCCTTCACCCGAAAGTGCCATCCCTTGGGAGGAGGGAGGTGGATCTCATCTTCCACCACAAATATCAAGAGTGTTCCTTCTAACTGCATACAGCATTCTCTGTAATTACATACAGCACACAGGTGGGAACTGTTAACGATTGTTATCTTCCTTTCGTTACGATTTCAGTGCTGTTTTGACGTCCCAATGATGTCTTTACTGGTTGTTGCATGGCCCAGCCGCCGCGTGGGGTCTGCGCCCGGAGCCTGCCTTTAAGTCTCTGAGCATCCGCATGGCAGGAGGCGCAGAGGACACCGAAGTCGCGGGGCCAGGGCCAAGAACTGTCCTGCCTCGCTGGGTGATGCAGTCCAGCCCCGGACCCACGCCCTGGCCCCTCTCCGGGTCTGCCGCAGCCCAGGCCTGTCAGAATTCGATTCCCACCCACTCCCAGCTAGTGGAGGTCAGTGCGGTCTCGGAATGCCGACCTGCCAAACGCGGAGTCAGCCCCGGAGACTGCGGCCGCAGGGGGAGGCCGGCTGCCCGGACTACCGGGAGCGGCTCCACGCAAACTCCTGACGCCTCAGCCCGGCCCCAGAGGCCGTGGGCAACCAGGGTGCTCCGCTGCCCGACAGCCGCGGACCAGCGCAGATGCTAGCCCGCCGCCGCCCCCCTCAGACTCCCCACTCCCAGCAGCCCCAGTTCTCACCTCTCGGGGCAGCCATGGTTCCCCGATAGCCCCGCGCGGAACTGACGCCCGCCCCCTCCGTGCCCTGGCGCAGGACACCAGGGACCGCCCCTTGTGGTCATAGAGACGAAGCCGCTTGGCCTAGAGCGCCTCGCCGGCCTCCCGGTCCGCCACGCTCTAAAACTGGTTTCAGGAATCTGAGCTACACCCCAAAATGGGGAGAACGCGGATCGAAGGAGGCCTTCCCGGCCGCGTCCTAGGTGACAGGTGTGTGAAATTCGGTTGGGGAGGTGGTTCTGTAAACTGCGGCTCCCCGCCGGCTGAGTGAAGGGAGCGCTGCCTTCTGGGAATCGTAGTCCTCACAAAGGTGTGAGTAGGCGGCCGATAAGGATTTGGGTTTAGCCTTAGGGATTCACTCCTGTCAAAGCTGTTAGAGAAGCTCCCAGAACTCGTTAAGTAAAAAAAACTACTTGCAGCAACATTTGTAACTTCCACCTAGCTCATTATCTTCCACTGTTACCATGTGTTCTAGATAAGTTATAATTTATGCTACATATTGTTCAGAAGTCTTGTGCCTGTTCCATATCGTCAGCATTGTCATTGGTTATATTTACCCAGCCAGACATTCTAACGAATGATCTTCGGACAACAAAAGGGCCTTTTAAAAAAAATTATATGTATCGGCCGGGCGCGGTGGCTCACACCTGTAATCCCAGCACTTTGGGAAGTCGAGGCA
Organism: Piliocolobus tephrosceles; assembly: GCF_002776525.5. Taxonomy (NCBI): domain Eukaryota; kingdom Metazoa; phylum Chordata; class Mammalia; order Primates; family Cercopithecidae; genus Piliocolobus; species Piliocolobus tephrosceles. The sequence continues at coordinate 84,860,122 of NC_045438.1, forward strand.
GATGAATCACCTAAGGTCAGGAGTTCGAGACCAGCCAGGCCAATATGGCGAAACCCCGTCTTTACTAAAAATACAAAAAATTAGCCGGGCGTGGTGGCTCGCACCTGTAATCCCAGCTACTCAGGAGGCCGAAGCGGGAGAATCACTTGAACTCGGGAGATTACAGTGAGCAGAGATCGTGCCCCTGCACTCCAGCCTGGGCGACACAGCGAGACTTCATCTCAAAAAAAAAAAAAAAAAAAATAGATGTATCAACAGGCATTTTAACCACTATAATCTCCACTTTCACTAGGAGATGTTAATTATCATAATTGATATTAGAAATAATTCATTGGTGAAATAAATGATGTTCAAGATATGTGTATTGGTTTAAAATACTATGAAAATACCTCAGCACTTACAGGAATAGGGATGCAAGATTCTGAGCTGCCCAGCAGCCCACACCTTCTGCAGCATGTTCTGTCTCCAAAATTGTCCTTTTAGAGGGTTGAGTGGTGAATGTTATATACCATTGTCTTGTTAAATATACATACAGATATATCTGGTCTGTTAACATTCTTGGAACATTTTGCATGCCTTATTAGCATCATATTAATATTGGGAGGGGCTCCAAGGAGACCAGCGTTGACTTTGTAGGGGCAGACATTTGATGAATCTCATTTTGGAATAGTGTTGGACTCTTCCTCTACCTGGTAATGAGTGTGCTCACTGGTACTAATCTTCCCTTACTGTAATTGGTATAGTTTCCACTTGTAGAATTATTCAGTTCTCTCCTGTGTATGTACTTATGCATACATTTAAACAGAAAAGTCATATATGTACTCGAAATTAATTTTAAAAATTAAAAATATTCTATCATACAGTCCTTCCTTTGTTTTACAGCTACTGCTTTGTATGGTTTCTCTCTTCCCAGTTTGGACTATCATTATAGTGTCAACTTACCTCAATTAAGTGTAATTTCTAAATGCTCAATTGTTCCAAAAGGCCCTTGTAAGCCTGCCTCTGTTTTTAAGCCTGCACCAACTGTGTTTACTATTTTTTTTTTCTTTTTGTCTTCTTGTAGAGATTGTGGGTGGGGGCATCTCACTTTGTTGCCCAGGCTGGTTCTCAAACTCCCCACCTAAAACAATCCTCCCACCTCAGCCCCCCAAAGTTCTGGGATTACAGGTGTGAACCACCACACCTGGCCTGCACTAGCTTTTTGAAGCATGTTTAAATTTCTGGCAACAACAAGAGGTTTTGTTGTTTCCTGTCCTAGGTGGTAGAATCAACTAGGAACTATCATTCCTTCTGGTGAGGAAGAGCATTTTACAGACACACACACACACACACACACACACACACAGATCCCAATTAAGGTGGTGGGTCAAACACTGCTGAGCCATTTTTGTGACATTTCTGGTTCACATAACATCATGCTGTTGAATCCTACTTTTCTTATACATTTTCATTGCCTCAAAAGACTATTATACTTCATTGGCATCAACCTTAACTAGATTGTGATGCCTCTTTGTCCTAACCCAGTTAGCCCAAGACCAACAGGGACAAACCTGTCAAACTATAGTCTGCCAAAGTTGAGCTTACTGATGCCTTCTGATATAATGTGGACATTTGTCCCTGCCCAGATCTATGTTGAATTGTAATCCCCAGTGTTGGAAGTGGGGCCTGGTGAGAGTTCTGATCATGGGGGCAGACCCTCGTGAATGGCATTGGCCATCCCCTTGGTGATAAATGAGCTCTTGCTCTGAGTTCACAGGAGATCTGGTGTTTTAAAAGTCTCTCTCATTTCTTTCTCTCCTACTCCGGCCATGTGATGTGCCTGCTCCCACTTCGCCTTCTGCCATGAGTAAAAGCTACCTGAGGCCTGCCCAGAAGCATATGCCAGCACTGTGTTTCCTGTACAGCCTGCAGAATCATGAGCCAGTTAAACCTATTTTCTTACACATCACTCAGGCTCAGGTATTTCTTTATAGCACTGCAAGAACCAGCTAATACACATTCCAATGAGGAAAACTGAACACCACAGGTATCTCAGGAAACAAAGAAAAAGATAAATTTATAGAATTTAAGGGAAGGATGGGATTAGGTGAAATTTAAAGGAAGCAGTGTTTGATAAACTCAAAGCAGGACTATATGTATCCAATAGGGACTGTAGAACAGTCTCAGGATCCTGTTTCTTGAAAACTACAAAGTTACCATAGATGTGGAATGTTGTATTCAGGAGCCCCTTAATTGAGGCTGCTTCTTTGTATCAAAATGATGTAGATCCCCCCAAGCAAGAGTAAGGTGTTACATTCTTACTGATGTAATTTCAAGCAGCACCTTTTCCTAGAGTATATGATTTTAGAGAACAAAGTTTTTCAGTGAATTAGAAAGCAAACACTGAAAGAAGGGCCTTGCTATTATACTTTATAGTGTCAGCATATCCTTAGGGGAAATATAATTTCCCATTAACTTTGCAGCTGGTTTTACCTGGGTTTGTTATCCCAGCTCAATTAATGACCAAGCAGCTATTTAGGCTTACTCTGAGCTAATTTTTACTTTCTCACTCTGAATTATCCTCAGTCTTGGAGGAAAAAAATACTGATTTAATGTCTTTCTTGTGCCTAGTTTTCCTTACAACTCTGGTTATAGCAGAAAGCAGCAATCCTTAACATGTGAGATACAAGGCCCTGTGCCGGATAAGCTAACCTTACAGTACTTCAAGCAGCCATTGCTATTGCCACTTGAGTCCCTGATGATTTCTGATTGTCACTAGAAAACTACAGTATTTGCCTCAATCCCCTGCTCTCTTCTATTTCCTGCTCATGTATCAGAGCTACCCTAGTCTCAGTGATGTGTATAAAAAGAAGCCCAGTACTGTATCCATTGGTAATAAAGTAAAAGTATGAACTTAATTGAACAAAAAGGCTGTGAGGAAGCAAATTCCAAAAGGCTTAAGGAAGTTATAATTGAATTCAAATATGGTGGCTATACATTAGATTATTAAACGTGGTAATGTTCAAAGAATAGTAAACAGTTAACCATAAAGAACATATAGACAAGATATAGATACCAAATTGTTTCCCTGACAATTTAAGCATATTATTTTCATTGTGCTATTAAGCATCCGAAACCTATTTGCTAACTTATTGTTATTTTTTTATTTATTTTTATTTTTTGAGACAGAGTGTTGCACTGTTGCCTGGGCTGGAGTGTAATGGCACAATCTTGGCTCACTGCAACCTCTGCCTCCAGGGTTCACACGGTTTTCCTGCCTCAGCTTACCGAGTAGCTGGAATTACAGGCGCACACCACTACACCCAGCTAATTTTTTGTATTTTTAGTAGGGACGGGGTTTCACTATGTTGGCCAGACTGGTCTCAAACTCCTGACCTCGTGATCCGCTGCCTCAGCCTCCCAAGTTATTGTTATTTTAAAGCAATTATTTCCTATGGTATAATATGACTAAAAAGAAGCCAATAATTGTCACATTTTATAATTGATAAAAGGATACAGGGAGATAATGTAAAATTCAATGTCTGGACTGGGAATTAAACATGAGTAATAATCATCTGTATCCAGACATTTCATATTTGAGCTTAACTCTTCCTTGCCTCTCTTTTCTTTTTTCATTACCGTAATCTCTCTTTCTTTTTCCTGCCAGTCACTGATGGTTTGTACCTATTTTTACCATTTTATGCTTGCTTTGCTTCAGTGGTATTTCCACTCAAGCCAACTCTATGAAAAGAGAGTTTGGCAATTGCCTACTCCACTGATGACTCTAATCCATCATCCTCTTTTGTTATTCACCATTTTTTGAAAGTCATAATGTGTCAAGTGTTATTCTAGGATTAACTGAGGGCTAGAAAACAAAAAGTAAAGAAAAATGGGCAAGGGGATACAATAGACCTGAAACATTGGAGAATCTCTATTCTCTTAGCTAATAGTGACAAGGCACTTACCAGGTAAGTGCTTTGTATGTGTTAACTTCTTTAATCCTTATAACAACCCAATCAATGAGTTTGGAACTATTATTATCTCATTTTTATGACACAGAAACTGCAGCAGAGAGGTGTTAAGTAGTACAGCTAGTAAGTAGAAGAGCTAGACTTTTCTTCCATGATCACAGAGCTTACTTTACATCTTTTTTCTACTCTTCTGACTGCTACTCTGTCTTATTTTGTCTTCTCTTTCTTCCTCCTCATTTAACCCCCATTGTCATGGGGATGACCTCCCAAACTATCTTTGTGCAGCCCAAATTCCTATTACCTCTGCTTTACTATCCTTGTCATCCCTTAAACTCAAATTTTCTAGTGCTGAACATGTTATCTTTTTTGATAACCAGCTCCGGTTCTCAGTTATCCTTTATCTCCTAGGGCAGAAAGCCTGAGGTCATACTTTGAATTTTTCTTCCTTTTCCTGAGATATTATATCCTGGTCTGCTTAATTTAATCTAGCATTTGTCCCTCCACATCCCCCATCATGCATTCCCCAATTCTTGCAGGAGCTTCCTAGCCGTCTCTCCAAAGCGAGTATCCCTCTTCCACAATCGATATTCTACTCAAGAATCTGCCATGATTTTCTAATGTTCTACCACAGTAAGGCAAAATGTTTCTCTGCTTGGCTTACAAAGTCCTGTAGAAAGTACACCATCCAACTCTGTTTATTCAACTTTATTTGCCAGCACTTCCTCAAAAATAATCTCCCCTTCCCTCTTTACCATTTTTCTCCCTCTTCTTTTGCAATAACTACTTTACTGCTGAACTCTATTAGCTCCCACCTTGACTATTCAAATAATCACTCAACCAATACCCTGCTTCCAGTTTGCCCTTTCATTCCTTCTTTTTTTAATTCATTCATTTATCCAACAAGGTACAAATGCCGGGGGATATAAAGATGACTAACACATAATTCAAATCTCAAGAAATTCAAATCTAACAGGAAGAATACAGATGCACTACTATCTATACATCAATTTATTTTAAGCGCTATAATAGAAGTAATAATAAAATCCAATGAAAAAGAAGGAAGCAATTAACTTGCTCAAAAGAAATGGGGAAAACTTTCATGGAAAAGATAAAGTCTGATCACACTCTTTGAGGACTGTACCTGTGGACTACATTCCAGGGCACAGAGTGAAAAGCACAAGTTAAGAGTTGGGGGTATAAAAGACCATGACCTATTTGGGCTGGGCTCACGCCTGTAATCCCAACACTTTGGGAGGCCAAGGTGGGCTGATCACTTGAGGTCAGGAGTTCGAGACCAGCCTGGCCAACATGGCAAAACCCTGTCTCTACTAAAAATACAAAAATAAGATGGGCGTGGTGGCACATGCCTGTAGTCCCAGCTACTCAGGAGGCTGGGGCATGAGAATCACTTGAACCTGGGACAGTGAACCAAGATCACGCCACTGCACTCCAGCCTAGGCAACAGAGCAAGACTCTATTTCAAAAGATAAATTAATTAAATTTTTAAAAAAGACCATGACCTATTTGAAGAGTTTTGGTTCAATCTGGCTAATGTGTGTAGTGTGTGGAGAGAGTATGGGAGGGGTAGGAGAGGAAACTGGAGGATAAATGGAGATCGTATTTTGAAAAGTTTTACATAATACATGAAGGATGTTTTAGTTCATTCCCTAGGAAGTGGACAAGAGTCTTGGTAACTTTTAAGCAACTGAGGCAAAGGCTGGGGGGAGGAGGAGGCCAGATGACACAATCACATTTATGCATGAGAAAACATCCTGATGAACCATATAAAAAATGGAGGCAGCAGTGACCCAGGCAATAAGACAAAGTCCTGTAGGGGAGGTGAGAATAGGAAGACATGAATCTCAATGACAATTCAGGTCAAATGAACAGAGCTTGAAGGCTAGTAAAAACAGGAAGTTTTTAACTTATGCTACTGAGTAAGGCATTGGTGCCTTTGAAAATAGAAAAAAATAAAGAGAAAGAAACATGTTTGGCACAGAAAGTTTGATTTTTGATCTGTGACCTGCTGAAATGGGGGTGACCATCAGACATTAAATTCAGCATATGGTTGGGAATCTTCAGAAGGATGGGGCTTGAATAGATGGTGGAGGTCCAGGGAGAGGATGAGTTTTCCATTGGATGTAGCTCCCTTTATTCTGTTGTACTTACCAGGTGACTGTCTGATATTAAGACTGGCTTTTCAAATTGGATTTGGTATTTTTATTCACTTGGCCATTCTACTTCCAAGCCTTAACTTGATAAGCCCAAATTGCAGGTTACAGCCATTCTTTTCTGTGTTTAGGAATCTTGCAGAATCAAATAACAGTTAATTGAACAGATAAAATGACATTCCTGAATTTGTAAATTTTAGTATCACCCCACTCCTCCAGGCCCTGCCTTAACAGCCAGCCAGTCTATCTTAAACATCATTTGTAAACTACAGGTATGAAAATCACAAAAACTTAGAAGTAGGTTTGTTTGAAGTTTACATGCAGAAAATGGATTTCAAAGCATATTCATAGTATAAATCACATTCAAACAGCCAGGCGCAGTGGCTCATCCCCATAATCCCAGCACTTTGAGAGGCCAAGGTGGGCAGATCACTCGAGGTCAGGAGTTCCAGACAAGCCTGGCCAACATGGTGAAACCCTATCTCTACTGAAAATACAAAAATTGGTCAGGCGTGGTGGTGCACACCCGTAATGCCAGCTACTCGGGAGGCTGAGGCAGGAGAATCGCTTGAACCCAGGAGGCAGAGAGTACCATGAGCTGAGATCATGCCACCGCACTCCAGCCTGGGCAACAGAGCAAGACTCCATCTCAAAGACAAACAAAAACATTTAAGCTACACAGAAAGCAAATTATACAAATGCTTTAGTAAAAAGTCACCTGAGCAGAAAAAATATGCCAAATGCCCTCCTAGCTACTAAAGCAAGTCAAACAGCCCCTCCTAGAAGCTTTATTATCCATGAATTGGTACAGTTCTAAAATACAGCTATCAGTAATTCATGGGAGCTTTAAACACAACTGCCTATGCAGTCAGGCAAATAAGGCAAAGCAGTGATGTGGGAGGCCCATAAGGCAGCAGGAACTAGATTAGACAGTGGAGGACTGAAAGTACCTGCCTTGTGAATGGGCAAAGCTACTACTTGCAGGAATGCTGGCCAAGCATTAGCAGATATTCTGATTTCTTCTTTTTTTGAAAGGCCAGAAATACAGATTTTATGTCAAATTTCTAGATTTTGAAAAACATCCCGTGAGGTGGGCATGGTGGCTCATGCCTATAATCCCAGCAGGTCGGGAGGCCGAGGTGAAAGGATCGCTTGAGCCCAGGAGTTCGAGACCCGCCAGGGCAATATGGTAAAACTCTGTCTCAACAGAAAATTGTTTTAAAAATTAGTCAGGTGTGGTAACGCATGCCTGTGGTCCCAGCTACTCAGGAGGCTGAGGTAGGACTGCTTTAGCCCAGGAAGTTGAGGCTGTGGTGAGCTGTGATTATACCACTGCATTCCAGCCTAGGTGACAGAGCAAGGCCCTGTCTCAAAAAAAAAAAAAAAAAAAGAAAGAAAGAAACAAAGAGAAAAAAACATCACGTGGACTTTTGCTCCAGTTGTTCCAAATTAGTAAGGTTTTGTTACGTATCAGTTTAATCTATGGTAACATTTAATAACTAATACAGCTTAGAATATTGATTAGGTTTTAAGTTTGTAATGTTTAACACTAAATATGGTTTAGAAATAGACTTCTATTCCAGTAATAATCTTATAATATATTTCTTTTTTTTTTTTTTTTGAGACGGAGTCTCACTCAGTCGCCCAGGCTGGAGTGCAGTGGCGCCATCTCGGCTCATTGCAAGCTCCGCCTCCCGGGTTCACGCCATTCTCCGGCCTCAGCCTCCCAAGTAGCTGGGACTACAAGCGCTCACCGCCACGCCCGGCTAATTTTTTTTTTTTTTTTTTTTTGCATTTTTAGTAGAGATGGGGTTTCACCGTGTTAGCCAGGATGGTCTCAATCTCCTGACCTCGTGATCTGCCTGTCTCGGCCTCCCAAAGTGCTGGGATTACAGGCTTGAGCCACCGCGCCCGGCCTATAATATATTTCTATCTAAATGTTATAATTTCAATCTCAATGCTGACAAACTATTTCTAACAAATAAAAGATAAATGGACAGTTTTATTTTATTTTTCAACTTCAACAGAATGAAAACTGTGTTACAGAAAACAGTTTGGTAAAATGAGGGAACCCAATAAAGTCATACAACCAATGAATGTGCCACCCCACAAAATTAATTTTTATAGATGTTAATATACCTTTAAGTACTTGCTAGTGTTCATAATTGAGTAGCATCTACTTTAAAACGTTGTCTCTAATTAGGTTTCATCCACAGCTCTAGTTAAGTTCACCTTGACCTCATCGGTGATTTCACTCTTTCCTCCACGAAGACCAGCCAGGTAAATCTGAGGCCTGGGCACCCCAGTGCTGTCTTCCCTCATGGACTGGGTGCTAGTGTCCTTTGGAGGGTACACCTGGGAACAATTTTCTCTTCTCAAGTGACTGAGATCAGTTTGTACTGAGTGAGTAACTTTCTGGCGCAAATTAGCCTAAAGAGAACGAGAATACAGGAATTAACATTTCTCTAAAGAACAAATAACCTAAAATATTATCAGATACCAGTTAATATCTGCCTATTTTTGTCTTCAATCCACAAGAAATTAATTCCATAACATAGCATTTTTTCTATAAAACACTGGAAAATCTAGAACATAACAGAAAATTAAATATCCCTTACCAAGAAGTAGAAAAATATGTAAAATGTTGAAAATTGACCTCAAAAAACATACAGATTCAAAATTACAGTGAACTCAACCAGTTATTAATATAATCTAATTCCTTCATTATTATACTTTGAGATTCTTATAACTTGGATTTTTCCACTATATTTTTTTTGACAAAAATTTAAGATTTATATACAGTATTATCTTTTTAAAATGGGCTTCACCCTAGATTTTTAACCTAAAAGGGTCTGATGCTTTCCATTTGCATTTTACAGTATTCTACATTTTGCTTACTCCCTTTATAGATTACTAGTAAACGTGAGGTTAAACAGATTACTCAGGCTGGGAAGCAAGGAGGCGCTTATAAAAAGAAGAATAAGGTTGCTGCGGTTATAGTAAAGGCCAAGAAAAACCTTAGAAGGCATTATAGCATGTGAGTGAAGAAGGAGACACTTGGGATTAGAGGAAACATTTTCAGAGTTTGAGATACTGCAGGTGACTGAGAACCGAAACTACTCCCCAACACCCAGGTTATTGTCCACATTAATAAGACTTTACTATTCCACTGTCTGCATTAGCATAATTTTACCATTCCAAGAGACTCTCGCCTAAGCAAATAACTTGATTGCTCATTTCAGCACTACCTCAAAGATGTGTCAACTCTTCAGTAGTAAGCATCAGCACACAGTTTCAGTCCTAAGAGTCTGCATCCCTTGCCTCAAAAAATCTTCTTGCTATTCCCACCAATGCTGGACTGCTTTTTCATGATCCTTACTCAATCCGATTCAAACCTCCATCCTACCCCCAGTCCACCTCAGTCATTGGAAGACCTGCCTTAGCAAACTTCAAATTCTCAATAAATTCTGACTTTGCAGTTCCTCTTCTGAGACACTGCTAAAGCACTGTTGAGGTGGTGTTTTCCCTTATGGCTGTAAGCAGTAAACTCAGCTTTGTCTTATCCACAGGTTGGGTAGGTGACACTTGGGGAGCTGACATTCAATATAATACAGTTCTAGGGAATAATAAGGCCCAAGGTGAGAGTCAGAATTAAGTGGAGATTGAGGAATGTGAAGAGAGGGCTCAGTCAGTGTGAAGTTCAGAGCCCTGAATACCCCATTCTCTTAACATTTCCAGTCCATACCTATGTTGCCACCTCTATCTCTCGTGTCCTATCCAGCCATCATTTCCCTCCTCCTCTTTGCCTATTTGTATCTCAAAAGCAACCTAAATTATCACCTATGTTAATTTAGTAGAATTTTCATTTCTGTTACACCACTTACAGGGAGGTACTGAAATATTTTTAATATAACAATATCACTTGCTAGACAATTAGTCCCTGAAGAACAAAGTAGTGGGATATATATGTTACCCAGTAAGTCTGATGAACTCAAGTGAGTTTAGTAGATAATAGAAAATAATATGGGGGTTGGGCATTTCATGAACTACAGAAGAGTAACTGATAGGAAGGAATACTAATGGAACAATGATCTGGAAGACATATAGGGAAACCGATCCTTCCTCATGCCAGGGAACTGAAAAGCTGCCACCAGAGTGAGTAGCAAAGGAAATAATGTGGTCAGTGGGAAGCCTGTGAGAGACTGAATATACAAATGGACAAACGCTAGACCATATATGACAATAGAACTCTTTAACTTGCAGCCTCTGTATCGACCAGTCGGGGAAGCCAGTCTCAACCTCTGTAGCTGTAGCAATTGACCCAGAATGTTGAAGACTTAGCCAGCTTCTCCATCTTTTGGCTCCTTCTCCCCCAACTCAGGACCAACCAGAGAAACCTAGATATGCTTACCAAACCAATCACATGAAATGCCCTGCTTCTAGTTAGCCTGCCTCCAGTTTTCTCATGTTAACAACCTACAATCAGAGAACACCTAAAGGCTTCCCCCTTTTCTGACTATAAAGCTTTCCCACTCCCCTGCATGCTTTGAGTCTACCAAACAACAAGTGACAGTATCTGACTCCCTTGCTATAGCAAGCTCTAAATAAATAGCCTCCCTTTGTTCTCATTTGGGTAGGCATTTTATTTCCACACCTGATTTCAGTTAAAGAGATGCATAAAATATACTAAAAAGGGGCTACAGACATAAAATATTTAATTTTTTCCATACTATAAATATTTGTTGTTTAAAATGACAAGGTACTATAAAGAGGGGTTGGTGGGGGGAATTTCACTGAATTGGACAGGGATGAGAGTTTCAAAGACAGGCTTTAAGGGTAGGTATATTGTAATTAAGGTGACTGAGAATCAGAAGGATGAGAGTGCCCAGGGTCTGGAGATAATACGTTGTTCAGAGGAAAATATCTATGCTTTAATAGAAAAGGTCCAAAAAACAAACAAAAAAAAGAATAGTATACCTTAAGTGATTAAAGGAAGTTGGGAATGCTTTAAATACTAGCACCAAGTTTTAAAACTGATGATAGATAGATAGATAGATAGATAGATAGATAGATAGATAGATAGATAGATTACCATTGTTCTACATATGCTTAAAATTAGAAGACAATCTTATAATGTAAACCTAGCAAACTATAAATTATATTTTTGTTAGCCAAAGAACACTGTATAAAATTCATTATTTTATATAAATAATTTAATTTACCAACTCCTTGAGTAACAACAGATTAAAATTCCCCAACATATAATTTTAGAAAATATTGTTACAAACCAATTTTATAGCTTTTCTTCTTAATTCCCATTCATTCCACTCATATGATCTCACAATTGTTGGTGGCAGTATGTGTGTATCCGTCTGTGTGCTACTTTCACATTTTGTAATTGGTTTTATATAATGTTTGTCAGCATCTCTCATCTAAAGAAGTGGAGTTTTGTAATTAGTGCTTGGAAAAAATAAATATTATTTACTGATAACTAAAATATTTAGCTAAAACTGACAAAACACTTAAAAAACAAGAATTTTTGGACATGGAATATACTTGTAAATACCAACAAAGAAAATAAGCACATAATTAATGAGCTGAATATAATTGTTTTCCTGGGAATTACGGCTTCATGATCTTGTTTATGTAGGGGATGTTGATTTTTAACTTTCATTTTAGATTCAGGGGGGCACATGTGCAGGTTTGTTACAAGGGTATATCACACCATGCTGAGATTTGTGGTAGGATTGAACCCATCACCCAGGCAGTGAGCTCAGTACCCAATAGTTCATTTTTCAGCATATGCCCCCCTCCCACTCCTTCCACTGTTGCAGTCTCCAGTGTCTACTGGTCCCACCTTTATGTCCATGCATACCCAATTTTTAGCTCCCACTTATGAGAACATGCAGTGTTTGGTTTTCTGTAGGACGTGTATTTTGGAAGCAGAAAACATCCCTCATTCCCAAGTCAAATATCCCTCCCCACTTTGCACAACTGATAATATAAGTAAATACCTGTTGAAAATGGATAGAAATGGAAAATAGCTATTAAACATTAGGTAAAAATCACATCTATTTAAACTACCAAAACCTCTTTAAGACATATGTTGAACTCAAGCTATACATACATAGCAGGTTGTCAACCAAGGTTTTTGCTTTGTTTTTAGTTGAATATACTGATTTTCTTCTGGGGAATCCAATATTAAGAATTCACTAATTCCAGGCTAAACAAGATATAATAGTGCTGGACATGACATTGTTGACGTTGTTGGAGGGAGTGGTAGACGTTTAAGGAACTTAGGTCACAGTAAAAAGGAGGGAGAAGATATTCTTTCCAAACAACAGATAATCACTGAGTGTCTAACATTTGATATAATTTCTGACTATAAAATTATCTTATGATATAGTTAGGTAGATTTAAAAAATGTTAAAAAGATAGTTAACAGGGGGCGGAGCAAGATGGCCGAATAGGAACAGCTTCAGTCTCCATCTCCCAGCGCGAGCGACACAGAAGACCGGTGATTTCTGCATTTTCAACTGAGGTACTGGGGTCATCTCGCTCGGGAGTGCCGGACAATCAGTGCTGGTCAGCTGCTGCAGCCCGACCAGCGAGAGCTGAAGCAGGGCAGGCATCGCCTCACCTGGGAAGCGCGAGGGGGAAGGGAGTCCCTTTTCCTAGCCAGGGGAACTGAGACACACAACACCTGGAAAATCGGGTAACTCCCACCCCAATACTGCGCTGTAACGCCGGCACACCGGAGATTATATCCCACACCTGGCCGGAAGGGTCCCACGCCCACAGAGCCTCCCTCCTTGCTAACACAGCAGTCTGCGGCAATCTAACCACAAGGCAGCAGCGAGGCTGGGGGAGGGGCGCCCGCCATCGCTGAGGCTTAAGTAGGTAAATAAAGCCACTGGGAAGCTCGAACTGGGTGGAGCTCACAGCAGCTCAAGGAAACCTGCCTGTCTCTGTAGACTCCGCCTCTGGGGACAGGGCTCAGCTAAAGCAGCAGAGGCCTGTCCAGACCGGAACGACTCTGTCTGACAGCTTTGAAGAGAGCAGTGGATCTCCCAACACGGAGGTTGAGATCTGAGAAGGGGCAGTCTGCCTGCTCAAGTGGGTCACTGACCCCTGAGTAGCCTAACTGGGAGACATCCCCCACTAGGGGCAGTCTGACACCCCACACCTCACAGGGTGGAGTACACCCCTGAGAGGAAGCTTCCAAAGCAAGAATCAGACAGGTGCACTCGCTGTTCAGCAATATTCTATCTTCTGCAACCTCTGCTGCTGATACCCAGGCAAACAGGGTCTGGAGTGGACCTCAAGCAATCTCCA
>NC_045438.1:84873977-85034371 GCF_002776525.5 Piliocolobus tephrosceles
ACATGGCACATGTATACATATGTAACAAACCTGCACGTTATGCACATGTACCCTAGAACTTAAAGTAGAATAAAAAAAAAAAGAAAAAAAAAGAAAAAAAAAAAAGATAGTTAACAATACTGTACCATACAAGTAAATGGCAAGTAAATAATCAGACACTAAGGACTACATGAAAAAGACAGGGAGAAAACTCATTTCTGCAGATATTAAAGGTCAGCTGGGAATTAAATATCCAGAAAGACAGGAAAAAACAAGACCAGGTGTATAGGAAAAAATTATGCTTTAGTGGAAAACTATGCATTATCCACATACAACATACCTTTTCAGTCATCTGATTCTAGCCTTTCACTGTCCTTGGGCTATCTTACAACTCTGTAAGTTATAAATGAGTGATAGCAAGACCAAATAATTTCTGTCTGTAGACATGCAGTCTATCCTGTCTGTGGAAGTTCAACTGACTCCCTTTCCCCACGTGGAAAAATCAGTGTTGCCTCCATTTACACATTCATTTGAATATTCCTGATCTATAAATGTGTCTGTTCTTAGGGTTCTCTTTTGAACTGGTTATAACATCTACCTGGTCCCCTCATTTATTAATGAATAGATTACTCTTAACACATGTTCAGTTTTATATCTGCATATCCACATGACAATAATTTTACCCATTTTTGAAAACTATCTTTTAACAAATAGAAGACTAGGGCATATAGGACAAGTTTAAGACGAGTATGTAACTCACAGTTTTTCTGACAGAGAGGTCATGGAGGAAATTAGTAGAAATAGAAGGATAAAAAGACATGTATGCCTCAAACACCAGTCCCCCAAATTTGGATTTCATCTTACAGACAAAAAACAGAAGACTTTGGAATTCGGAGTAAAATGAAAGGCATTTTCTAATTTGCAGAAAAATTATTAAAATTTTCTATTGTAAATTTTCCCCTCATAATTTTTCAAAGTAGTTGGCTCCTGCAATCATTTGTTCTAAATTAGAATTTTGTATAACATCTAATTAAGCAAAAAATTACATGTGTTAAACTTAAGACAGCAACATTTATAATACTCATCAAAATGAATTACCAGCTCCAGGAACTCTACAGTTTGAACAAATTTGAGAACTACTGACTTGGCAAACTTAATTTGGTGGTATTTTTAAATTTTTATGGGTACACAGTAGGTGTACATAATTATCAGGTACATGAGATATTTTGATACAGGCACACAATGTGTAATAATCACATCAGGTAAATGGGGTGTCCATCACCTCAAACAGTCATCATGTCTTCATGTTATGAATATTCCAGTTGTACTCTTTCAGTTATTCTGAAATGTACGACAAATTACTGTTGACTATACACCCCATGTTGTCCTATCAAATACTACATCTTAATCCATTTATTTAACTATATTTTTGTACCCATTAACCATCCCCATTTCTCACTCCCCACAACTACCTTTCCCAGCCCTCTGGTAATCATCATTCTGCTATCTCCATTTCAGTTTAGTTTTTAGCTCCCACAAAGGAGTGAGAACATATGAAGTTTGTCTTTCTGTGCCTGGCTTATTTCACTGAAAATAATATTCTCCAGTTCCATCCATGTTTTTGCAAATGACAGATCTCCTTCTTTTTTATAGCTGAATAGTTATGTATATGTACCACATTTCTTTATCCAGTTGTCTTTGATGGATGCATGGGTTGCTTCCAAATCTTGGCTACTGTGGATAGTGCTGTAATAAATATGGGAGTGCAGATACCTCTTTGATATACTGATTTCCTTTCTTTTGGATATACATCTAGCAGTGGGATTGCAGGATCATACGGTATTTCTATATTTAGTTTTTTTTAGGAACTTCTATACTGTTCTCCATGGTGGCTTACTAATTTACATTCCCACCAACAGTGTACTAGGGTTCCCTTTCTCCATATCCTCACCAGCATTCGTTATTGCCTGCCTTTTTGATATAAGCCATTTTAACTGGGGTGGGATGATATCTCATTATAGTTTTGATTTGCATTTCCCTGATGATCAGTGATGTTTAGCACCTTTTCATATATCTATTTGCCATTTGTGTATCTTCTTTTAAGAAATGTCTATCCAGATCTTTTGCCCATTTTTCAGTTGGGTTACTAGATTCTTTCCTAATTGAGTTGTTTGAGCTCCTTATATATTCTGGTTATTAGTCCCTTATCAGATGGATAGTTTGCAAATATTTTCTCCCATTCTGTGAGTTGTCTCTTCACTTTGTTGTTTCCTTCGCTGTGCAGAAGTTTTTTAACTTGATATGATCACATTTGTCCATTTTTGCTTTGGTTGTCTGTGCTGGTGGGGCATTACCCAAAAAATCTTTGCCCAGTCCAATGTCCTGGAGAGTTTCCCCAATGTTTTCTTGTAGTATTAATAGTTTCATAGTTTGAGGTCTCAGATTTAAGTCTTTAATCCACTTTGACTTGATTCTTGTATATGGCAAGAGACAGGGTCTAGTTTCATTCTTCTGCACATGGATAACCAGTTTTCCCAGCAACATTTGTTGAAGAGACCGTCCTTTCTCCAATGTATATTCTTGGCACCTTTATTTAAAATGAGTTCACAGTACATGTATGGATTTATTTCTAGGTTATCTATTCTGTTCCATTGGTCTGTGTCTTGTTTTTATGCCAGTACCATGCTATTTTGCTTACTATAGCTTTGTAGTATAATTTGAGGTTAGGTACTGTGATTTCTCCAGTTTTGTTCTTTTTACTTAGGATGGCTTGGCTATTCAGGGTCTTTTGTGGTTCCATATAAGTTGGGTCTTTTGTGATTCCATATAAGTTGTAAGGTTATTTTTTCTATTTATGTCATTGGTATTTTGATAGTGATTGCATTGAATCTGTAGATGCTTGAGTAATATGAACATTTTAACAATATTAATTTTTCCAATCCATTAATATGTTGCTTTGTGTCCTCTTCAATTTCTTTTTTCTTTTTTTTTCTGTTTTTTGTTTGTTTGTTTGTTTTTTGAGACGGAGTCTCACTCTGTTGCCCAAGCTGGAGTGCAGTGGCGCCATCTCAGCTCAGTGCAAGCTCCGCCTCCCAGGTTCACACCATTCTTCTGCCTCAGCCTCCCGAGTAGCTGGGACTACAGGTGCCCGCCACCACACCTGGCTAATTTTTTGTATTTTTAGTAGAGATGGGATTTCACTGTGTTAGCCAGGATGGTTTCGATCTCCTGACCTCATGATCCACCCACCTCAGCCTCCCAAAGTGCTGGGATTACAAGCACGAGCCACCGCGTTCAGCCAACTTCAGTTTCTTTCTTCAATGTTTCATAGTTATCTTCATAGAGATCTTTCACTTCTTTGGTTAAGTTTATTCCTAGGTATTTAATTTTATTTGTGGCTATTGAAAATGGTATTACTTTCTTGATTTTTTTCAGATTCTTTGCTGTTGGCATACAGAGATGCTACTGATTTTTGTATGTTGATTTTGTATTCTGCAACTTTACTGTATTTGTTTATCAGTTGTATTAGTTTTTTGGTGGAGTCTTAAGGTTTTTCCAAATGTAAGATCATATCTGCAAACAAGCATAATTTGACTTCTTCCTTTCCAAGGTGGATGTCTTCATTTCTTTCCACTGTCTGATTGCTCTAGCTAGGAATTCCAGTACTATGTTGAATAACAGTGTTTAAAGTGGACATATTTGTCTTGTTCCAGATCTCAGAGGAAAGGCTTTCATTTTTCCCCGTTCAGTATACTACCTGTGGGTCTGCTGTATATGGCTTTTATTGTGTTGAGGTATATTCCTTCTATGCCCAGTTTTTTTTGAGGTTTTTAAATCATAGAATGATATTGAATTTTATCAAATACTTTTTCAGCATCAATTAAAATGGTCATATGGTTTTTGTCTTCATTCTGCTGACATGATGTATCACATTGATTTGCATATGTTGAACTATCCTTGCATCTATGGGATGAATCCCACTTGGTCATAATAAAAGATCTTTTTAATGTGTTGTTGAATTCAGTTTGTTAGTATTTTGTTAAGGATTTCACATGAATGTTCATCAGCAATACTGACCTGCAGTTTTCTTTTTTTGATGTGTCTTTGCCTGGTTTTGGTATCAGCATAATACTTGCCTTGTAGAATGAGTTTGGAAGTATTCCCTCTTCCTCTACTTTTTGAAAGAGTTTGAGTAGGACTGATATTCATTCTTCTTTAAATGTTTGGTAGAATTCAGCCGTGAAGCCACTGGGTCCCTGGCTTCTCTTTGCTGGGAGACCTTTTATTAAGGATTTCATCTCCTTACTTGTTATTCATCTATTCAGGTTTTGTATTTCTTCATGGCTCAATCTTGGTAGGTTTGATGTGTCTATGAATTTATTTCTTCTGAGTTTTCCAATTTATTGGCATGTAGTTGCTCATAGTAGCCTCTAATGGTCCTTTGAATTTTTGTGGTATCAGTTGTAATGTCTCCTTTTTTATCTTTGATTTTCTTTGGGTCTTCTCTCATGTTTTCCTAGCCTGGCTAAAGTGTAACTATTGGCTAACAATTTGTCTATTTTATCTTTTTTTAAAAAGTACCTTTTCATTTTATTGATCTTTTATATTTTTTTCATTTCAATTTCATTTATTTCTGCTCTGATCTTTACTATTTCTTTTCATCTACTAATTTTGGGTGTGGTTTGCTCTTGCTTTTCCAGTTTTTTAAGACGCATGCTTGGGTTTTTTATTTGATATCTTTCTACTCTTTTCATGTAGATGGTTATTGCTATAAGCTTCTCTCTTAGTACTGCTTTTGTGTTTCCACTTTCATTGTTTCAAGAAATTTAATTTCCTTAATTCCTTCACTGACCCATTGGCCATTAAGGAGCATATTGCTTAATTTCTATGTGTTTATATGGTTTCCAAAGTTCCAGTCTGGGTGTGATGGCTCACACCTGTAATCCCAGCACTTTGGGAGGCCAAAGTGGGTGGATGACTTGAGGTCAGGAGTTCGAGTCCAGCCTGGCCAACATTGCGAAACCCAGTCTCCACAAAAATACAAAAATTATTTTGTATTTTGTCTTATCCTTGAGACTGATCCTTGTGCTAAGGAGAAGAATATGTATTCTGTTGCCTTTGGACAAAATGTTCTGTAAGTATTTGGTCAATTTGGTCTACAGTGCAGATTAAGTCTTATGTTTCTTTGCTGGTTTTCTGTCTGGAAGATATATCCAATGCTGAAGGTGGGATGTTGAAGTCTCCAGCTATTATTGTATTGGCGTCTATTTCTCTCTTTAGCTCTAATATTTATTTTATATGTCTGGATACTCCAGTGTTGGGTGCATATATATTAATAACTATTACATCCTCTTGCTGAATTGATACATTTATCATATAATGACCTTCCCTGTGTCTTTTTATAGTTTTTGTCTTAAAATCTATTTTATCTGATACAAGTACGGCCACTCCTGCTGTTTTTTGGTTTTCATTTGCATGGAATAACTTTTTTCATCCCTTTATTTTCAGTCTATGTTTGTCTTTATAGGTGAAGTGTGCTTCTTGTAGGCAACAGATCACTGGGTTTTGTTTTTTTAAATCCATTCAGCTACTCTGTCTTTTGACTGGAGAGTCGTTTAGTCTATTTAATTCAGTGTTATTATTGATAAATAAGGGTTTATTATTGCCATTTTGTGATTTGTTTTCTGGTTGTTTTGTGACCTTCTCTTCCTTCCTTCCTTCCTGTCTTCTGTTTTGTGAAAGTGGTTTTCTTTGGTGGTATGTTTCAATTTCCTACTTTATATTTTTGCATATCTATTGTATGTTTTAAAATTCAAAGTTACCAAGAGGCTTGCAAGTAACATCTTGTAACCCATTATTTTAAACTGATGACAACTTAACTCTGATTGCAAAAACAAGCAAAGAAAAAACTGATAAAAAACCCACCCCCCCACCACCACTTAACTTTTTGTTGTTTCTATTTAAATCTTATTATACTGTCTATGTCTTTAAAAGTTGTTGTAGTTATTATTTTTGATAGGTTATTCTTTTAGTCTTCCTACTTGAGATATGAATAGTTTACACCCCACAATGACAGCGTTATAACATTTTGTATTTGTCTGTGTACTTACTATTAATGAGTTTTATGCCCAGATGATTTGTTATTGCTTGTTAACATCCTTTTCTTTCAGATTGAAGAACTCCCTTTAACTTTTCTTGTAGAACAGGTCTGGTGGTGATGAAATCCCTCAGCTTTTATTTGTCTAGGAAAGTCTTTATTTCTCCTTCATGTTTGAAGGATATTTTCACCAGATATATACTATTCTAGGATAAAAGTTGTTGTTTTTTTTTTTCTTTTCTTTTTTTCCTTCAGCACTTTAAGTATGTCATGCCATTCTCTCCTGGCCTGTAAAGTTTCCACAGAGAAATCTGCTGCCAGATGTATTGGAGCTCCTGTATATGTTATTTCTTTCTTTTATCTTGCTGCTTTTAGGATCCTTTATCCCTGACCTTTAGGAGTTTGATTATTAAATTTCTTGAGGTAGTATTTGGGTTAAATCTGCTTGGCATTGTATAACCTTCTTATACTTGAATTTTGATATTTTTCTCTATGTTTCGGAAATTCTTTGTTAATATCTCTTTGAATAAACTTTCTACCCCTATCTCTTCTCTACTTCCTCATGGTCAATAACTCTTAGATTTGTCCTTTTGAGGCTATTTTTTAGATCCTGTAAATGTGCCATATTATTTTTTATTCTTTCTTCTTTTGACTCCTCTGACTATGTATTTTCAAATAGCCTGTCTTCAAGCTCACCAATTGTTTCTTCTGATTGGTCAAGCATTTATTGAGAGGCTTTGGTACATTCTTTGATTTGTCAGATTTTTCACATCCAGAATTTCCTGTTTTTAATTATTTCAATCTCTTTGTTAAATTTATCTGATGGGATTCTCAATTCCTTCTCTGCATTATCTTGGATTTCACTGAGCTTCCTCAAAACAGCTATTTTGAATTCTCTGTCTGAAAGGCCACATATCTCTGTCACTCCAGAATTGGTCCCTGGTGCCTTATTTAGTTTGCTTGGTGAGATCACGTTTTCCTGGATGGTCTTGATGCTTCTGGATGTTTGTCAATGTCTGGGTATTGACAAGTTAGGTATTTATTCTAATCTTAGCAATCTGGGCTTGTTTGTACCTGTCCTACTTGAGAAGGCTTTCCAAGTATTCAAAGGGAATTGAGTGTTGTGATCTATGTCTTTGGTCATTGCAGCCATATGTATATTAGGGGGCACCTCAAGCCCAGTAATACTATGACTGTTGCAGACTCATAGAGGTACTACCTTGGTAGTCTTGGGTAAGATTGGGAGAATTCCCTGGATTACTAGGCAGAGGCTCTTGTTCTCCTCTCTTACTTTCTCCCAAGCAAACAAAATCTCTCTCTCCATGTATCAAATGGAGTGGGAGGAGAGGTGATGCAAGCACCCCCTTGGACACCACCACTGGGGCTGTGCTGGGTCACACCTGAAGCCAGCACAG
The DNA here is from genome assembly GCF_002776525.5 of Piliocolobus tephrosceles. Taxonomy (NCBI): domain Eukaryota; kingdom Metazoa; phylum Chordata; class Mammalia; order Primates; family Cercopithecidae; genus Piliocolobus; species Piliocolobus tephrosceles. The sequence goes on from NC_045438.1 coordinate 84,881,469, forward strand.
TACTGGGTTTCGGTACTGTGGCAACTATTTTCTGGCTACTGCTGATGTTTATTCAAGGCTCAAGGGCTCTTTAGTCAGCAAGTGATAGATCCTGCCAGGACTGGGCCTTCCCTTTCAGGGAAGCGGATTTCTTACTGGCCCAGGACAGATCTAGAAATGCCCTTCAGGAGCTAAGGCCCAGAATCAGGAACTTTAGGAGTTTGCTTTGTGCTTTATTATACTGTGACTGAGCTGGTACCCAAGTTGCAAGATAAAGTCGTTTTTACTATCCCTCTCCTTTCCTCAAGCAGAAAGAGTCTCTCCTTGTGCCCACCACAGCGATGAATGTGGTGGATCACACTGAAGCCAGCATGTACTGGGTCTTGCCCAAGGCCCATAGTGAGTGCTGCCTGGCTACCATTGATATTTATTCAAAACCCAAGGGCTCTTTGGTCAGCAGGTGGTGAATTCTGCCAAAACTGGGTCCTTGCCTTCAGGGCAACGGGTTACCTTCTGGCCCAGGGTGTGTCTAGAAATGTCATCCACAAACTATGGCCTGGAATGGGGCTTCAGGACTATGCTTGGAGCTTTATTTTACTGTGGCTAAGCTGGTATCCAAATTGCAAGACAAAGTCCTCTGTACTTTTCCCTTTCCTCCCAGAACTCCAAGCTGCACTGTCTAGAGTTGGGAAAGGGGTAATGCAAGCACTCCCTTGTCTACTGCAGCTGGTGTCTCACTGGGTCACATGTACCCAAGTCCACTGGCTCTGAGCCCAGCATGGCAACAGGACTTGCCCAGGAACTGTAGTCAGTGTGGCCTAGACTGCCTTTCAAGTTTATCAGGACCCTAGTACACTATAGCCCATGATACTGGGGCTAGCCAGAACTCAGGTTCCAACTACTGAGATGGACAATTCCCTCCTGGCTAGGGCTAGTCTAAATGCTCCCGCCATGGGCACTGGCCGAATTCTACCCTGTACTGCTTTATGCTGTGACAGGGCAGCACTGAATTCCAATGCAAAGTCCCAATAATCACTCTACTCTCCTTCCATCAAGTACACAGATTCTCTCTCTGTGTCACGTGGCCGCTACTGGGGCATGAGGGAGGGGTAGTATAGGCAATTAAAGACTGTCTTTCCTACCCTCGTCAGTACCTCTTTCCTTGATATGATGTTTACAAAAGGTACTGTGATTGCTCTCCTGATCTTTAGTTCTTTTATGAAGGTGCTTTCTTATGTAGATACTTGTTCAATTTGATGTTCCTGTCAGGGGATGATCACTGGAGGGTTCTATTCTGCCATCTTGCTCTGCCTCTCAATCTGGTGGTAATTTGAAGGGTGAAACATACCTTTTTTTTTTTTTTTTTTTTTTTGCCATAAGTAGCTTTGAGACTTTTTATGGTAAGTGGCTATATCATAGCTCCAAAATTACACACATACACACACACACACACATTTTCATTTTTTATTCAAAGGAAATATATACACACATTTATAAAGAAATGGTATATTAAAAAGTCACATGATACTACCCAAAGCAATCCACAAATTCAACACAATCCCTATCATAATACCAATGACATTCTTCAAGAAATAGAAAAACAATCCTAAAATTCATGTGGAACCACAAAAGACCCAGATTAGCCAAAGAGTCTCCTGAGCAAAGAGAACAAATCTGGAGGCATCACACTACCTGACTTCAAAATATGCTACAAAGCTATAGTAACCAAAAGAGCATGGTATTGGCATAAAAACACAGAGACCAATAGACTAGAATACAGAACCCAGAAATAAATCCACACATTTACAGCCAACTGATTTTTCAACAAAGGTGCCAAAAGCACACACTGGAGAAAGGACAGTCTCCTCAATAAATGGTGCTTGGAAAACTGGATATCCATATGCAGAAGAATGAAACTAGACCTCTATCTCTCACCTTATGTAAAAATCAACTCAAAACGAAGACTTAAATGTAAGAACTAAAATTATGAAATTACTGGAAGAAAACAGGAGAATGCTTCAGGGCATTGGTCTGGGCAAAGATCTTTTGGATAAGACCTCAAAAGCCCAGGCAACAAAAGCAAAAATAGCGAAATGGGATTATATCAAACTAAAAAGGTTCTGCACAGCAAAAGAAACAATCAACAGAGGAAAGAGATAACCTACAGAATGGGAGAAAATATTTGCAAACTATCCATTCAGGGATTAATATCCAGAACTTACAAGGAACTCGGCTCAGCAAAAACAAAACAAAAACAACAAATAATCCAATTTTTAAAAGGGCAAATGAGCTGAAGAGACATTTCTTAGAATAAAACATATAAATGGCCAACAGGTATATAAGAAAATGCTCAATGTCACTAATAATCAGGGAAATGCACAATCAGCTATCATCTCATCCCAGTTAAAATGCCTATTATAAAAAAGACAAAAAACAACAAATGCTGGTGAGGATGTAGAGAAAGGGAACTTTTTTTTTTTTTTTTTTTGTGAGACAGAGTCTCACTGTCTCCCAGGCTGGAGTGCAGTGGCACAATCTCGGCTCACTGCAAGCTCCACCTCCTGGGTTCATGCCATTCTCCTGCCTCTGCCTCCCAAGTAGCTGGGACTACAGGCACCTGCCACCATGCCTGGCTAATTTTTTTGTATTTTTTAGTAGAGACGGGGTTTCACCATGTTAGCCAGGATGGTCTCAATCTCCTGACCTCATGATCCGCCCACCTCGGTCTCCCAAAGTGCTGGGATTACAGGCGTGAGTCACCGCGCCCGGCCCAAGAAAGGGAACTCATACAACTCATACACTTTTGATGGAAATGCAAGTTTGATGGGAATGCAAGTCATTATGGAAAATAGTATGAAGGCTCCTCAAAAAAACTAAAAATAGAAATACCATATGATCCGGTAATCCCACTGCTGGGCATATATCCAAAGGAAAGGAAATTAGTATCTCAAAGAGATATCTGCACTCCTATGTTTATCACAGCACTACTCACAATAGTCAAGATATGGAAACAACCTAAGTGTCTACCAACAGGAGAATAGATAAAGAAAATGTGGTATATTTACACAATAGAATATCAACCATAAAAAAAGAATGAAATCCTGTCATTTACAGCAACATGGATTGAACTGGAGGACATTATGTTAAATGAAGTAAGCAAGACACAGAAAGACAGATACCACGTTTCACTCATGTAGGAGCTAAAAAGGTTGATCCCATAGATCATGCCCATATAAGTAGGGAGGAGAATAGTCGTTACCAGAGGCTGGGAAGGGCAGTGGATGGGGACAAAATTACAGTCAGAGAGGAGGAATAAGTTCTAGTGTTCTAGGGCACGGTAGGGCAACTATAGTTAACAAAAATGTATTTTATATTTCAAAATACCTACAGGAGAGGATTCTGAATGTTCCCAACACAAAGAATTAGTAAACAATTTGAGGTGATGGATATGCCAGTTACCCTGATTTGGTCATTATACATTATATACATGTATCAAAATATTACATGTACCCCACAAATATATACATTTATTATGTATCAATAAAAAATTTTAAAAATTAAGGGCACATGAAAACTCAAGTTAAAAAGAGATTCTAAAACCAGGCCCAGTGGCATGTGGCTATAGTCCCAGCTAATTGGGAGGCCAAGGCAGGAGGATTGCTTGAAACAGGAGTTTGAGGCTGCAGTGGGCTATGATCACACAAAACCAAACATCACATGTTCTCACTCATAAGTGGGCATTGAACAATGAAAACACATGGACACAGGGAGCGGAACATCACACGCCGGGGCCTGTCGGGGGTTGGGGTCTAGGGGAGGGACAGCATTAGGAGAAATACCTAATGTAGATAACAGGTTGATAGGTGCAGCAAACTACCATGGCATGTGTATACCTATTTAACAAACCTGCACGTTCTCCACATGTATCCCAGAACTTAAAGTATAATAATAATAAAAAAGAAAATCTAGAAGAAATGGATAAATTCCTAGACACATACACCCTCCCAAGACTGAATCAGGAAGAAGTTGGATCCCCGAATAGACTAATAATGAGTTCTGAAATTGAGGCAGTAATAATTAGCCTACCAACCAAAAAAAGCCTAGGACCAGACAGATTTCCAGCTGAATTCTACCAGAGGTACAAGGAGAAACTGGTACCATTTCTTCTGATATTCTTCCAAACAACGGAAAAGGAAGGACTCCTCCCTAATTCATTTTTTGAGGCCAGTATCATCCTGATACCAAAACCTGGCAGAGATACAACAACAACAACAACAACAACAAAAACTACAGGCCAATATCCCTGATGAATATTGATACAAAAATCCTCAATGCAATCCTGATGCAAACTGAATTCAGCAGCTCATCAAAAAGCTTATCCACCATGATCAAGTTGGCTTCATCCCCGGGATTCAAGGCTGGTTCAACATACATAAATCAATAAATGTAATTCATCACATAAACAGAACAAAAGACAAAAGCCACATAATTATCTCAATAGACACAGAAAAGGCATTCCGTAGAATTCAATATCTCTTCATGTTAAAAACTCTCAATAAACTAGGTATTGATGGAACATACCTCAAAATAATAAGTGCCATTTATGACAAACCCACAGCCAATATACTGAATGGGCAAAAGCTGGAAGCATTCCCCTTGAAAACCGGCACAAGACAAGGATGCCCTCTCTCACCACTCCTATTCAACATAGTATTGGAAGTTCTGGACAGGGCAGTCAGGCAAGAGAAAAAAATAAAAGATATTCAGATAGAAAGAGAGGAAATAAAACTGTTTGTTTCCAGATAACATGATCCTCTATCTAGAAAACCCGACTGTCTTAGCCCAAAAGCTTCTTAAGGTGATAAGCAACTTCAGCAAAGTCTCAGGATACAAAATCAATTTGCAAAAATCAAAAGCATTCCTATACACCAACAACAGGCAAGCAGAAAGCCAAATCATGATATGAACTTCCACTCACAATTGCTACAAAGAGAATAAAATACCTAGAAATACAGCTAACAAGGGAAGTGAAGGACCTCTTCAAGGAGAACTATAAACCACTGCTCAAGGAAATCAGAGAAGACACAAACGAATGGAAAACATTCTATTCTCATGAATAGGAAGAATCAATATTGTGAAAATGGCCATATTGCCCAAAGTAACTTATACATTCAATGGTATTCCCATTAAACTACCATTGACATACTTCACAGATTAGAAAAAACTACTTTAGAATTCATATGGAGCCAAAAAAGAGCCCATATAGTCAAGACAATCCTAAGCAAAAAGAACAGAGCTGGAAGCATCATGCTACCCAACTTCAAACTATACTGCAACCTGCAGCAACCAAAACAGCATGGTACTGGTACAAAAACAGACACATAAACTGATGTAACAGAATAGAGAACTCAGTAATAAAACTGCACATCTACAACCATATGATCTTTGACAACCAATGGGGAAAGGATGCCCTATTTAATAAATGGTGCTGGAAGAACTGGCTAACTGTATGCAGAAAATTGAAACTGGACCCCTTCCTTACACCTTATACAAAAATTAACTCAAGACGGATTAAAAACTTAAATGTAAAACCCAAAACTAAAAAACTATAAAAACCCTAAAGGAAAATCTAGGCAATACCATTCAGGACATAGACACGGGCAAAGATTTCGTGACAAAAACGTCAAAAGCAAAAGCAACAAAAGCAAAAACTGATGAATGGGATCTCACTAAACTAAAGAGCTTCTGCACAGCAAAAGAAACTATCATCAGAGTGAACAGACAGCCCACAGAATGGGAGAAAATTTTTACAATCTATCCATCTGATAAAGGTCTGATATCCAGAATCTATAAGGAACTTAAATTTGCAAGAAAAAAAAACCCCATTAAAAAGTGGGCAAAGGACACGAACAGACACTTATCAAAAGAAAACATTCATGCAACCAACAAACATATGAAAAAAAGCTCAACATCATTGATCATTAGAGAAATGCAAATCAAAACCACAATGAGATACCATCTCATGCCTATCAGAATGGCGATTATTAAAAAGTGAAGAAACAACAGATGCTGGTGAGGCTGTGGAGAAATAGCAATGCTTTTACACTGTTAGTGGTAGTGTAAATTAGTTCAACCATTGTGGAAGACAGTGTGGTGATTCCTCAAAGACTTAAGAACCAGAAATACCTTTTGACCCAGCACTCCCATTACTCAGTATATACCCAAAGGAATATAAAGTATTCTATTATAAAGACACATGCATGTGTATGTTCACTGCAGCACTATTCACAATAGCAAAGACATGGAATCAACCTAAGTGCCCGTCAATGGTTGACTGCATAAAGAAAATGTGGTACATATACACCATGGAATAATATGCAGCTATAAAAAGGAATGAGATCATTATCTTTGCAGGGACATGGATGGAGCTGGAAGACATTATCCTCAACAACTAACGCAGGAACAGAAAACCAAACACTGCGTGTTCTCACTTATAAGTGGGAGCTGAACAATGAGAAAACATGGACACAGAGAGGGGAACAACACACAGCGGGGCTTGTTGGAGGGGCAGGGAGAGGGAGAGCATCAGGAAAAATAGCTAATGCATGCTGGGCTTAATACCTAGGTGATGGGTTGACAGGGGCAGCAAACCACCACAGCACTCATTTACCTGTGTAATAAACCTGCATGTCCTGCACATGTATCCTGGAACTTAAAATTTTAAAAGTAATAACAAATTTTAAAAATAAAAAAGAAAAGGGAGATGAAAATGCAGAGAAAACAGATGATGGATCAGGCAAATGATAAGAAAGTGGCTGCCACTGAAGCCCTAAATGATGGTGAACCACAAAAAATCATTGACTTATTCACAGATGCTTTCAAGCTGAATCTCTTGACCATTCTGTATGCTAATGAGAGCCAGTATCTTCAACAAATTACAGAGGCCAAATGCTGCCATCTGATACTGTAACAGAGACATTGAAATAAATCCTGATTCAGCCCAGCCTTACAAGCTGCAAGCCTTACAAGTGGTTTTCGCACACAGACTTCTGGGCCACTGGGGAGAAGCAGCCCGTGATGTTGCCCCTTGTCTGTAAATTGGATTATGAAGATGCTAGCACAATGCTGAACGTTCAACCTAGGGCCTAGAAAATTGCAGAACATCAGAGAAAGTATGAGCAAAATCATAAAGACTGAGAGATCAAAGAAAAAATAGTTTAAAAGGCTCAAAAAAGCATGAGAGAGCCCAGAGGGATCAGGAACTCAGTAGGCTCTCTTTCCCAGCTGGCTTTCCTGGTAATATTCACGGAGGAATGCCTGGAATGGCAAGAATGCCTGAACTCAATGACATTCTTAGTGATCCAGAGGTTCTTGCAGCCATGCAGGGTCCAGAAGTTATGGTGGCCTTCTAGGATGTGGCCTAGAACCCAGCAAGTATGTCAAAATACCGATACAATGGAAAGGTTACAAATCTCATTAGTAAATTGTCAGCCAAATTTGGAGGTCAGGCATAATACCCTTCTGATTAAAAAAAGCCCTTGGTGAAGGAAACGCAACCTGGACCACCTAATGGATGTCGCAATAATACAAACCACTCTACCTCTGACTTTCTCATCAAGAGAGCTGGGATGCTTTGAGGATAATCCCTACCCCTCTACCCCAAATGCAGCTGAAGCATTTTACAGTGGTTTGCCATTAGGGTATGCATTCAGATAATGTTTTCCTACTAGGAATTACAAACTTTAAACACTTTTTAAACCTTAAAAATATTTAAAACAAATTTTAGAAGTCTCTTGGATTCTTTTTAAAAATTAGATATTAATAATAGCTTTGCAATGTAAAATGGAAACTCTTTGTGAGTAAACTAACAAACATAAATAGCCTGTAGTCTAAAGAAGAAATGCTAAAGAGAATTAGAAAATATTCAGAACCAAACTATGATGAAAATAACTATGTTTAAAAGTATGCTGCAGAAACATGGATGCAGCTGGAGGCCATTATCCTGAGCAAATTAATGCAGGAACAGAAAACCAAATACCACATGTTCTCACTCAAAAGTGGGAGGTAAACACTGGACACTCATGGACATCAAGATGGCAACAATAGATACTAGGGGCTACTAGAGTGAGGAGGGAGAGAGGGCAAGGGCTGAAAAACTGTTGGGTACTATGCTCACTACCTGGGTGACAAGATCAATCATACCCCAAACCTTGGCTTCATGCAATAAACCCATGTAACAAACCTGCACATATACCCCCTGAATCTAAAATAAAGGTTGTAATTATTTTTTAAAAACGTAAGTGACATACAACTCTCATAGTATAGTAAAAAGGAAATTTATTGCATTAAGTTAAAAAGAAAGGCTAAAAACTAATGAGCTAAGCATCTATCTTTAAAAGTTAAAAAACAAATAGAATAAAATAAATGAACTAGATAAAGGAAAATAATAAAGATCAGAGAAGAAAATACAAAATGAAAGCAGTCATGAAATAGGGTCAATAAAGTCAAATGCTGATTCTTTAAAAAGACTGAGAAACTAGCGCTCTGGCAAGATTGATCAAAATAAAAAGAGAAGGCTGAAATAAACAATATCTGGAGTTTAAAAGAGAGCATAAGATAATTTAGAGATTAAACAAATAATAAAAGGATATTGTGAAATCTTCATGAGAATAAGTTTAAAACCTTAGATGATTTGAATAAATTCCTAGAAAAATACAACTTATTCAATCTGATACAAAAGAAATAAACTACCTGGAAAAAATTCCTGTAATCACAGAAGTAGTTAAACTTATAGTTTAATTTAGCATAGTTATAATGTTTCCAACCAAAGAAGCCCAGAGAGCTTTATCAGCATACATTACCAGATAATTCCACTTATACATAAATTATTTCAGAGGGAAGAAAATGTAAAACATTCATACTCATTTATAAGACATGTATAACTTTCACATCAAAACAATGGACAGTAAAAGAAAGGAAATGCATAGGTTAATTGCACTGAGGAATATAAATGTAAAACTGCTAAAGAAAAATTAAAAAGCTGAATTCAAGAATGTAATTTGTTAAATAAATAAACCATATCAAGTTGGACTGATTCCAGGAATGCAAAGTTGGCTTAATTTTAGAAATAATATAATTCACCACATTAGCAGATTAAAGGATAAAGGCCAATCATTCATCTCAAAAGATGCAGAAACAGTATTTGATACAATTCAATAATTATTCATATAAAAAACTCTCAGCAAATGAGATTAGAGAGGAAACCCTTAAGAAAATGAAATCCACAAAAAGCTACAATGAGCACTGCAATTATGAAATATCAGAAATATTATTTGGGGGGATAAGAAGACAAAGCTGCCCAATTTCGCTACCTCTATTTAATATTATACTAGAGTTACTTGTCAGTGTAGTAAGATAAGACAAAAGTAGAGTATAAAGACATCTACAGTCCTCCACAGTACAGACTGCAACATTAGCTAGTGCTCACTGTACTCTCTAATGGTGAAACAACAGACTACAGGAGACTGAACTGTATCTGCCTCTATTTTCAGTCTCAAGTTCAACTTTTACTTACCAAAAAAAGAAAGAAAGAAAAAGCCAGGAAGAGTTTTTAATCCTGAAAAAAATCAATATAAAATTATAGCAAAAAAGGAACCGGAATGTAACACATCCTGAACAATTTGCAGCAGCAGCAGAAGAAGAAAAAGGTATTTCATTTAGTTGATTTACTGGGGTTGTTGATTGTTCTCTAGCCTCACGATGACGGAAGTTGCACGCTTTTTCAATGGGACCTAGAAGCTGCTGGAGGTTCTCCTGGCAGCAACCCAATGCAAACCAAAAATCTGGAAATCTTTTCACCACTCCAGGATCTGAGGGTGACATATTTTGGAAGGATCTGCAATGTTCCATCATAAGTGTGACAAAAACTGACAATCAGGAAGCTTATGTACTCAGTGACAGTAGCACGTTTATCTCCAAGAGACATTTTATTTGGAAGACATATGGGACCAACTTTTGCTGAAAGCACTGGTTCCCCTATTGAAGCCTGCTAGGGATTATAGCAGATTTGGCTCACTGAAAAGCTTCTCTTATTTGCCTGAAATTTCATGAAGCCTTCTCACCAAGTGTGCCCACACCAGAACTTCCAGGAAGAAACAGTTTCTTAATATAATTTTCCCAAGTGGAATAGCATATTGTATGGAATGTGTGAATTCTGACTGTTGGTACTTGTACATACTCTGGATTTCCCAGAGAATCTGGCAAGCAAACAGATTAAACCCTGAAAATTTTGATAGTGAGCTTGACCAAGCAGTTATGAATCAGTCCTACATGAAAGATGGCATCACTACAAAGGATGTCACTCATGAGAGTGGAAATAGTGACCTAATACTAGGTTCTGCCACACTGTTAAATCCTTGTGGGTATTTAATCAATGGAGTGAAATTGGATGGAATTTACCAGACTATTCACATCACTCCAGAAACAGAATTTTTCATGTTAGCTTCAAAAGAACCTTAGGTCAGACCTTCTATGATGACCTGGCTGGGAAAGCTGTGGAAGTCTTTCAGGCAGGAAAAGTTTGTGCTACCTTGCTTGTAAATCAGTTTTAAATGTCACACACTACTTTCTTTGCCCCTAGAATATGGAAGGTTTTAAATATCCTGATTGCCAGAGTACTATGTTCAATGATTACAATTTTGTTCTTAGCGGTTTTGCTAAGAAGCAGCCAACAGCAGAGCTGATTAAGAACAAATGAAGAAAAAATGCAAAATGAAAACACACATAGAAGGGTGGTGGTTCCATGCTTTCTGTAACCACCACCTTGTCATTGTAAAAAGCCCCACATGGGCCCGGCAAGGTGGCTCATGCCTGTAATCCCAGCACTTTGGGAGGCCCAGGCGGGTTGATCACGAGGTCAGGAGATCGAGACCATCCTAGCTAACACGGTGAAACCCCATTTCTACTAAAAATACACATAAATTAGCTGGGCGTGGTGGCGGGCGCCTGTAGTCCCAGCTTCTCAGGAGGCTGAGGCAGGAGAATGGTGTGAAACCGGGAGGCGGAGCTTGCAGTGAGCCGAGATCGCGCCACTGCACTCCAGCCTGGGGGACAGAGCCAGACTCTGTCTCAAAAAAAAAAAAAAAAAGGCCCCACATGCACTATAGTTTAATCATTTTGAATTTTATGCATTAGTATATCAAAGAGCTACATACTATATCTTCCATGTATACTCTCTTCCTTATTTAAGTATTCAGTACACTCTTGCTGTGAAAATGGAGTGCTTGTAGAAAAAACAAACAAACCTTTTACTATATGAAACTTTGTAACACTTGTGAAAGCAGTTCAGCTTGGTTTATGCATAGTGTAATATTTCTCCAAGTACCACCCAAAATTCCCCACAGAACTGTCATCCTTATTAGGTGCTGGCCTCAGCCTTACCAGTGGGGACATTACATTGCTGCCAGAATTTTACATCCAATTTACCTCCATTTTCTAGATATTCTCTACTTATGTTATCAAAACCACTTTCTACTTCATACAGATGCTTTCTGCAGTAGCAATTAAACTTTTCCATCTATGAGTTGAGTCTTAAGAAAATGATTGCAATTATTCATTTTGCATATTACGATTTTAACATTATTGCTCCCTGCATTTGCAGTCATCTGATTTATTTCCTCACCAGGATGCCCCCCATTCCCCACAACAACACTCACCTCCTGTAATAAAGCAAGATAGCGTTAAAAAAATACAAAGTCTAGGGGAAAGAATTATTATTTGCATATACTGTGATGGCCCACATTAAAAAAAAAACAACTAACAGACTAAATATCAATAGACTGTCAAATATCAATTATTAGAATTAGTAAGGGAGTTTATTAAGGTTGCTGAATATAAAATCAATATGCAGAAATAAACTGTATTTCCATAATATAAGCAATAATGAACTAAAATTCAATCCTCAACATCAACAGCATTTAAAATAGCAACACAAAATATAAAGTCCCTACAAATAAATCTAACCAAAAAATGTGCAATTCTTTGATAGGAAATATTATAAAACTACATTGATGCTTTGGACAGGGAGACTCAATGTTGTAAAAATGTCCATTCGTCTCTTACTAACCTACATATACAAGGCAATTTCAATCAGAATTCCTTCAAGGGTTTTTAATGGAATTTCATTATGTACTTCTCAAATTGATAAAAGTAAAAAGTCTAGTATAGACAAGACTTTTCAGAGAAGAGAGAATGTGAAAATTTACTCTACCAGATATCAAGACTTATAAAGCTATTGAAGATATCAGTACAGGAATTTTTAAAAAATTGAGTAACTGAACTCAATTATAGGAATAATAGAGGGTGCAAAAATAAGCCTGTGGTTATTGATAAGACACTGTAGGTCAGTGAGGAAAGGAGAGACTATTAAACAAATGGTCTATGACAATTTCACTACAAATGGGAAAAAAATAAAATTGGTTCTTTACCTCCCACCACAAACAAAAATAAAATCCAAGTGAACTAAAGGCTCTACATAATAGACAAAATATATTTCTTTTAAAAAAAAAATGTAAGAATATTTTTGTGATCTCAGAATACATAAGAACTTCTTAAACAAGACATGAAGAAAAAATAATGACACATTACACATTAAAATGGAAGACTTATTCATCAAGAGATACCACAAAAAGAATGAAAACATAAGCCACAAACTGAGAAAACATATCTTTAAAACATATATTTAACAAAGAATTCATATCCAAAGTATAATTTTGAAAAAACAGTTCCTGCAAATCACTAAGATAAAGAGAAATCAACTAACAGAAACTTGGGCAATATGAGGTCGTTTCACAGATATATATTATTTAGGAATACATACATGAATGGCAAAAACTCAACTACTATTTTAGAAATAGGAGAGAATAAAATATAACTAAATCCATCAAGTTTTGTGAAGGTGTAATTAATGAAACTACTATAGGAAAAAAACACTATGAAAATGGTATTTTTATTGATGGGACAATTCAGTACAATAAATATATAAATTCTCCCACAAATTATTTCATTAGTTCAATGCAATTCCATTTAAAATTCCAGTAAGATTTTTTGGGGAAACTTAGCAAATTCATTAAGAAACTTACATGGAAAATTTTGAAAACTAAAAGGCAAAGAAGAGAGCTTCCTTATCAGATAATAAAATATATTACAAAGCAATAGTAATTAAAGCAGTGTGGTATTAGGATAGAGAGAAATAGACTAATGCAATGGAATAGAAAGCCTAGAAATTAACCTATTTTATATGAAAGTTGTTAATACGATAGAGGTGCATCATATTTTGTGGGAAATACACTTACATTATTTAGTAAATCGTGTTAGGAAAACTGGCTTACTACATGAAGAAAAATAACATTAGAATCCTTTGTTATCTCCAAATAGACTAAAGATCTCAATGTAAAAAATAAATTGCGTGAAAGTTGTCAGAATCAAAATGGTGTCACTTGTGTTAAAAACTCTGACAGAGCCAGGGACGGCCAGGAAGGAAGGGCTCCCATGGCAAATCCCTTTTTAAAATTATCAAAAAGACTCTCCAAAAAACACAATCCTGCACAAAAGTCACCACAACCTTACACAGAAAAAATATTTCTGTGATGACATCTGCCCAGCAACTGCCTGTCCAACCAAGCCAAGGATAATGATTTTTTGTGTGTGTGTGTGTGAGACAAGAGTCTCGCTCTGTTGCCAGGCTGGAGTGGAGTGGTGCGACCTCGGCTCACTGCAACCTCTGACTCCCTGGTTCAAGCGATTCTCCTGCCTCAGCCTCCTAAGTAGCTGGGAATACAGGCACGCGCCACAACACCCAGCTAATTTTTGTATTTTTAGTAGAGACAGGGTTTCACCATGTTGACCAGGATGGTCTCGAACTCCTGACCTTGTAATGCACCCGCCTCAGCCTCCCAAAGTGCTGGGATTACAGGCGTAAGCCACTACGCCTGGCCAGGATAATTATCTTAAACAATTATGTAATCCTCCTAATTTTTCCCTTAACAGACTTTGTCTTTCTTTACCTCTCTGAATACACACATAGTTTACTATGGCAAGTGTATTCTCATTGCAGTGCCTGGTCCTGAACAAATATCATTTTCTTTTAGAGAGTATCTGTTATTTAGATTGACAATTTAAAAAGAAGAAAATGGGCTGGATGTGGTGGCTCACGCGTGTATTCCCAGCACTTTGGGAGGCTGAGGCAAGAGGATTGCTTGAGCCTAGGAGTTCAAGACCAGCCTGAGCAACAAAGTGAGGCACTGTCTCTAGAAAAACTAAAAAAAAAAAAAAAAAAAAAAAAAAATTATCCAGGCATGGTGGTGCATGCCTGTGGTCTCAGCTACACAAAAGCCCAAGGCAAGAGGATTGCTTGAACCCAGAAGGTCAACGCTGTAGTGAGCTATGTTCATGCCACTGCACTCCAGCCTGGGCTACAGAGTGAGCCTGTCTCAAAAAAATAAAAATAAAATAAAAATAAAATGTAAAAGAATAATCTTAGGACAGAGAATAATTTCTAAAATAAGATTTTTAAAAAGTACAATCTTTAAAGGAAAAAATTATTAGATATGACTACATTAAAATTAAAGATGTGTCTTCAATGAAGGATTCGACTTACAAAGTTAACAGAGAGGTGTTAGGCTGGGAAAGACATTTGCAACTTCTATAACTTAGAAAGGATTAATATTTAGAATAGAAAGGAACTGCCAATCAACAACTTAAAAACAGAGCGAATGGAGAAAAAAAAACTGGCAAAAGTTATAAATAGGCAATGCACAGAAGGGGAAACCTGAACAGATAAATAAGAAGAAATGCTAAACTTCACTATTAGAAAAATGCACAATAAAACAGTAATAAGGGCCCAGTGCGGTGGCTCATGCCTGTAATCCCAGCACTTTGGGAGGCCGAGGTGGGTGGATCATGGGGTCAGGAGTTCAAGACTAGCTGGGCCAAGATGGTGAAACCCCATCTCTGCTAAAAATACAAAAATTAGCCAGGCGTGGTGGTGGACGCCTGTAATCCCAACTACTCAGGAGGCTGAGGCAGAGAATTGCTTGAACCAGGGAGGCGGAGCTTGCAGTGAGCTGATATCATGCCACTGCACTCCAGCCTGGGCAACAGAGCAAGAGTCCATCTCAGAAAAAAAAAAAAAAGAAACAATAATAAGTACCATTTCAAATTCATCAAATTGGCAAATATTACAAACTGAGGTATTAACAAGTCCTCGCAGGATTATGGGTAACTGACAAGCCTTATAATGAAGTTAAATTGGTACATTTTCAGAGTAACTAACCTTTTAGTGGAAACAAAAATTGTAGGCCTGCCTACTATTTGGCTCACATACAGAAAGACACTGTAGACAAGACCAATTTCTCATCACAACAGGAGGAATCTAGACGGCTCTGCAGAATAGCTTCATTGGAAAGGGGAGCTGGAGTGCTACATCAACGATGTCATCACAATGTCAGAATAACCCAATGTCAGAACACAGCACATCACGATGTCAGAATAACAGCACCAACTGAGCTGTCCATGGTCCTGACTGCCATACTTCCCCCACCCGCCTCGATGACTGAGTCCTTAGCTTGTTTCTGATCTTCCTGCCCAAGTGTTCAGACCATCCTCTGTGCTCCACTGTCACCAGCCCAACAGTCCTCTCCCTAATTACTGCTTGGATCTCTGCTGGCCAGGTCAGTGGCACAAAGCCCACCTGCTTCATAGTTAAAATGTTGACAAAAATAGCAAACGAGTCCGGGTGTGGTGGCTCATGCCTGTAATCCCAGCACTTTGGGAGGCCAAGGTGGGTGGATCACCTGAGATCAGGAGTTCGAGACCAGCCTGGCCAACATGGTGAAACTTCATCTCTACTAAAAATACAAAAAATTAGCCAGGCGTGGTGCCGTCCGCCTGTAGTCCCAGATACTCGGAAGGTTAAGACAGGAAAATTGCTTGAATCTGGGAGGTGGAAGTTGCAGTGAGCCGAGATCACGCCACTGCACTCCAACCTGGGCAACAGAGCAAGACTTGGTCAAAAAAAAAAGCAAACAGTAGACATTTTAAACCATGTATTTCAAAATGTTTTCATTTTAGTGAGTTTAAAAGAAAGAAACTCAACAAGAGAGAGGAGAGACAGAAAGACCACTTAAGAGATGAACAACAGGCTGGGCAGGTGGCTCATGCCTATAATCCCAATACTTTGGGATGCCAAGGCAGGAGGATAACTTGAAGCCACAAGTTTGAGACCAGCCTGGGCAACATGGCAAGACCCTATCGCTACAAAAAAAGTTTTTTAAAAAATTAGCCAGGCATGGTGGCACTTGCCTGTAGTCCCAGCTTCTTGGAAGACTGAGGCAAGAGGATCCCAGGAGTTGGAGGCTACAGTGAGCTATGATTGTGCCACTGCTCTCCATCCTGGGTGACAGAGTGAGACCTTGTCTCTAAAAAGAACATAAAAAGAGATGAACAATGAAAATGAGAGAAAAAGAGGAAGAACGTGAGAATATATAGCATTCAAATGTGAGTTCCAAACTGGTAGAGATTTTTATCTGTTTTGTTTCATGAAATCCCTTATGCCAAGAATAATTACCAACACACAATAAGTGGCTTACTAAATAAGATGAATGAATTAATCAATAGACACAGACATACAAGAAACCCACCGTGAGATCCATTTTGTGGCCTTTCAGACTACTACAGTTTAAACCTGTTAAATTGTTTTGCAGCTCTGAGTATAATTACTATCCATGTTATCTGTGTTGAGCTCCTCCAATATTAGATACAGAAATATACTGCAGCTTCAATTATTTATAAGTCAATGAAGTCCTTTGCATTCAGATTTCCCCATTTCCTAATTCATCAATTTGACTCCATATCCTGTTTTCATTATTCTTTATTTATTCCATTAGTTTTCATCTTCAGATGTGAATCCCTTTAAGACAACCTGTAAAGACCCTCATCTGACTCTCTCTCTGCCTGGACTTGGGAAGCATTCTACAACAAAATACAGCTTTTTAATTAACTATATTTTTAAATGTCATAAATTCATAAAATATTGACCCTGCTTACCTGAGAATATGGAATCAGTGTTTCAAACTGTTGATGAAGTTCCAATAGCTGAATTAACTCTGTATTTTTTTTGGCCTTTTCTCTAACTATATCAATATAATGTTCAGGATTTTCTGCAAATGAATATGCAGCATCTTTACTATTGAATGTGTAATATTTTTCTTTATATTTTAAAATTCCAATTGCTGGATTTCCTGAAAATAAAAAGAATTAAACATGAAATGTCTTGATCACTTATGAAATATTGTTATTCTGGCCGGGCACAGTGGCTCACACCTGTAATTCCAGCACTTTGGGAGGCCAAAGCAGGCAGACCACCTGAGGTAAGGAGTTCAAGACCAGCCTGACCAACAAGGTGAAACCCCGTTTCTACTAAAAATACAAAAATTAGATGGATGTGGTAGTGTGTGCCTGTAATCCCAGCTACTCAGGAGGCTGAGGCAGGAGAATAGCTTGAACCTGAAAGGCGGAGGTTGCAGTGAGCTGAGATCATGCCATTGCACTCCAGCCTGAGTGACAGAGCGAGACTCTGTCTCAAGAAAAAAGAAAAGAAAAAAGAAAAGAAATGTTGTTACTGTGTTTGTAACATACCATAGAGCCATTCCTCATCCACTCCTTTTTTTTTTTTTTTTTTTTTAGACTGTGTCCCACTCTTATCATCCTGGCTGGAGTGCAGTGGCACAATTTTAGCTCACTACAGCATCAACATCCCAGGCTCGAGGGATTCTCCTGCCTTACCCTCCCAGGTAGCTGGGACTACAGACATTTGCCACCCCACCTAGCTAACCCTTTTTGGAGAGACAGGGTTTCACCACGTCATCCAGGCTGGTCTCAAACTCCTAGACTCAAGCGATCTGCTCCCCTCGGCCTCCCAAAGTGTTGGGATTACTGACATGAGCCACCACTCCTGGCCCTTCCACTTTCTTTTTTTTTTTTTTTTTTTTTTTTTTTTGAAACAAAGTCTTGCTCTGTCACCCAGGCCAGAGTCCAGTGGCGTGATCTCAGCTCACTGCAACCTCTGCCTCCCAGGTTCAAGCAATTCTCCTGTCTCAGCTTCTTGAGGAGCTGGGATTATAGGTGTGCACCACCACATCCAGCTAATTTTTGTATTTTTAATAGAGACGGGGTTTCAACAAATTGGTCAGGCTGGTCTTGAACTCCCGACCTCAGGTGATCCACCTGCCTCGGCCTCCCAAAGTGCTGGGATTACAGGCATGAGCCACCACGCTCAGCCCCTTCCACTCCATTTTTAACATATCACTTATGCTTTTTTTGCTAAAATGTTATAATTAGCATTTTAATTTATACATTTTTAAATGATATGTGAAATCCATACTAATTATATTTTTATGTTAAAGTATGATATTAAACTGTATTTTATGTAAAAATACTTTCCACTATTCAGATACAATAATTTTAAAAATCTTTTATGAAAAGCCACTTACTCATCTGGCAGATTTTTCAAAGCTACTTCAACTAACTACTGCAAGGTCTATGTTTAAAATAACCCAGTAAGAACTACAAAAATGGGACATCTTTTTCAAAATGCAAATTTGCATATTAGCAAATATTTTTCACTGTAAAAAGATACTACATAGATTATAGATAATTAAATATCCACATAGTTTGTGGAAGTTGTATTAGAAAGAGTAACTATCTTATTCATTTATTTTTTCATTTATCCAACAAATAGTTATTGACCATGTTCTTGGTGCTAAGCCTGTAGAAGATAACAGATTCCCTGCTCTCAAAAAATCACAAATATATCATAGGCCACAGAGTGACAAGTGCTACATGAAAAAAGTAATAAAGGAGGTTAAACACATAGTAAAAGGAAGAAGTGTGCAAGTGATATTTTAAATTGAGTGATTAGGGAAGACTGGATAAAATGAGGCAGCAAGGCAAGTAGCAACCTGGAAGGCAGAGCTTTCCAAGTAGAGTGCAAAGGCTCTGAGGTGAAAGTAGGCTTCGACTGTTCAACAGCAGCAAGAAAGCCAGAGCCACTGGAATGGAGCAAACGAGGGAAGGTGTGGTAGGCAATGAGGTCATCAGAAAAGGACCCTGACTGGTAAGCACCAGTGTTACCCTGGGATTTAAGTCATGTGGTCTCTACTCCTGAATGGAAGAAGGGAAGTTCTACAGAATTCATCTGAGGTAATAATGCAGGTTGCTGCTGCCCAGAAAATAATGAAGTAGAAATAATGTAGCAAGCAGAAATAGTCAGAATTCTCTTATTCAGAGAGGAATCTGAAACTCATGGCCCCACAAGCTCTTCTACTTTTCTACTTTGCCCTCTTTCTTCTTAGACTTATAGTTGGGAGACCCTGGAAGGGACCATACAGACCTCCTGGTTGATCCTTTTCATTTTCCTGAGGGGAAACTGAAGTTCACAGAGGGTGTGAGATTTCATAAATGTTACCTAGTTCACTAAGGACACAGACCAGGCTTTTCTGAACCCTAGCCCATAGCTTTTCCAACCACATCATGCTTCCTCTGCCATCATGCCACATCCATGTTTCTCCTTTCCTTTCTTATTTGTGTGAAACAGGGAAGGAAGGAAGGAATGGAGAGGAGGAGGGAGGCGGGGGAGGGAGAGAGGAAGGGAGAAGAAAGAAAAGGAAATTATCTACATTCCATTGCATTTTACCTCTGAAAGGCTCTTGATTGTTTTCTCCCCAGTACCAGTGACCCTCATTGGGCCTCAGAATATTACTCTCAATTTCCCACAGTAAATATTTTGTTATTCCCATTATCAAAAATGTAATAACATTTTTTAAATGAGCCAGTTGTGTGCTCTCTCTAGCCTGTATACACACAATCCCAATAGTTATTTTTAACGAAAAATACCCAATTTTGAAACTTAACAAAAGAAATAAAGAAAAAAAAAAGAAGAAAGAAGAAAAATAAGGTTAATGGTGTAAAGTAAATTAAGACACAATCTTGTCACAGTTTTCATTCTAGCCCTGGCAGGCTTTTTCTTATTCACAATTCACACAACACTTTTTGGATAGTATTTTATTTCATCTCTATCTCTGATTTATTCTTTATTTTGGAGAAGCTCTAATAATATATACATCATAGAGAAATTTTACTTGATATTAGCCATTTCCTTATAGGGGTCTAACAGAGAAATCCTGATCTATGCCAGTGAAATATAACTATAAAGTGACAAAGAATATTTTTTAACAAACATGTCAGTCAAGTAAGTGTTGCTCTTTCAGTAATTACTTTGGAAGATGATATATTTTTAGTAATGTTGTGTAACATTTCTTTTGTTTTGTTTTCTTTTTGAAAGGAAGTCTCACTTTGTTGCCCAGCTGAAGTGCAGTGGAGTGATCTCTGCTCACTGCAATCTCTGCCTCCCGGGTTCAAGTGACTCTCCTGCCTCAGCCTCCCGAGTAGCTGGGACTACAGGCATGTACCACCACGCCTGGCTAATTTTTGCATTTTTAGTAAAGACAGGGTTTCACCATGTTGGCCAGGCTGGTCTCCAACCCCTGACCTCAAGTGATCCACCCGCCTTGGCCTCCCAAAGTGCTGGGATTACAGGCGTGAGCCACTGCATCCAGTCAATGTCGTGTAACATTTCTAGAATTCTTCATTGGCCATATGAGTCATCCCCTTTCAATGGTACTACAGCATCCATATTTCATGACACATATACACTTTCCATTACTAATCACTTATAATTTCTTACTTATGTCAGTCTACCAGAGCACCTCCAAAATGAAGACTTTGTCTGGATCATCTTTGTAGATCCTTTGTTAGTTCACCATTAGATTCCATAAAGTTTTTAAAGTGAATATTCAAGTGACAATGACAGAACTCCATATAAAGAAAAAATTGGGGAAAGGAGAGCAGTCTCATTTCCAATGATATACCTGGAAGGAGAAGACCATCTGTTGCAGCAAACGTGTAAGCACAAAATCCCCGATATTGAATTAATAGTTTGTCAAAATTTGCTGTTGTTTCTGGGAAAAGCCATTCTAGTTTTCTGAAATCTGCCACATTTACTCTATCTTCTGAAATGAAGGAGAACAAGAAAAGTTTTAATTCAGTGAGAAAGTTAAATTTCCAAAATAAATCAGCAGTAGCTCATTCTAAACATTACTTTTTTATTGCTTTGTACTTTTCCCGATGGGCAAAAACTTGATATTCACAAAACCAGATATATGAGGAAGTCTATTGAAGCAAAGAAGTACAAATGACCTCAGTGACATATAATGTCACGTAAGTTTCTGGGGCAAACTTGGAGGTAGGACTTTGCTCCAGAATGAAGAACAGAAAGGAGAGGCCATTTCTGACAAGCATGCTCTGCTGCTGAGAGAAAAGCTGACTGGGGCACTTCCGAAAGTGTGTAGTGCTTCCTGCTGCTGCAGAGTAAATAACCCAAGGAGTTGAGCAGAATAGAGTGGCTGCTATGTGACCCAGACATAGATTGACCTCATTCAATATAGCGTTGTTCTTAATAATATGCTAGGTGGCAAAATATGTTTAATATGACACTTATAAACTAGGACTATTGCTTCTTGAAACAACAGAGAAGGTTCTGAGCAAAGACAGTCAAGAAAATGTTAACTGATTTTGATAACAAGGTGTGTAATTTTTGTTCTTTATATTTTTAAAAATTCTTCCTACTGTTGGTTAGCTTACCTATTTACATTTGATAAGCAAACTGAATAAATTTTTACACAAATAATACCACATATTTATAAAACATTGTTCCTGAAGTTTCTTAGCTTTCACAATCCCACGTACACTTCTGTGCCTGGTTCTAAACCCAAAAAGCAGGCACCACAAATGATCTTGTGGCTACCACTAAAAGTAAATGCGTACTTTATAGAAAATAAATCCTCTCTCTTTTTTCCTGATATGCCTGAAAGCCTGTAACAATGACAGTATGTAGCAGGTGTAAATGAAATTCTTTTAGAACACTGGCTTGACCAATTCACTGGAGCAGTAATTTAATAGTGTTGTAGTGAATAAAAAGTTCTGACGTATGGTAGAAAATGACACATCTAAATCTAAGAAGCTGCAAGTAAACAGTCTTGCCAATATGGTTAGCTTAATATCCACTGTTGAAGCTACTTTAACTTTTCAATTTCATTTAATATTTGCTTAGATATGCTGCTTTAATGAAACAAAATGAGTAATAAAAAACTTGAACTGAAAGGATATTTTTTAGATTCTGATTTAGTTTTCAGTTTGTATACATTCTAATAGTTTAAGAAATCACTGCTATATTTTTATTTTTCATCTTTAAAAAGTAGAATTTGAAAAGAAAATTCGTAAATTATTAATTTCATTTTCTGAAAAAAACTCTCTTTTTATGCAACATCAGCATCTCAAGTCCCAGGCTCTTTTTTGGCATTCCTCATAAATGTTAACTTGTCTTTAGCTGAGAGAGAAGGGTCTAAAATGATTAAAAGTTTATTGATAAAGATTGTTTTTCTATAAGAATCAATGCATCTTCTAAAGGACCTAAATAAGCTCAATTAATTTTACAGGGATAACATTTATTGGTTTGTAAATTCTCAACTTGAATCTGAGGTAGATATGTAACAAATAACATTCTAAAGAAATGGAGCTTTATTTGCAACAAAATAGCAAGGATTAATATTCTTTTCTCCAACAAATCAATAATAAAATTACTAGGACTGCAATAGAAACACATCTGCACAAAAAAAGATTGTTAACCAAAATATGAATGATAACACTAGGAATGGTTATTGCTGGATAGTAAGTTATTCAGTTTACATTTTTTCTGTTTTCCACACCTCCTCTCATGAACATGAATGCCTTTTTTTTTTTGAGATGGAGCCTCACTCTGATACCCAGGCTGGAGTGCAAAGGCACAATCTTGGCTCACTGCAACCTCTGCCCCGCTGGGTTCAAGTGATTCTCGTGCCTCAGCCTCCTGGGTAGCTGGGATTACAGGCACCTGCCATCATGCCCGGCTAATTTTTGTATTTTTAATAGAGACGGAGTTTTGCCATGTTGGCCAGATTGGTTTCGAACTCCTGGCCTCAGGTGATCCACCCACCTCAGCCCCCCAAAGTGCTGGGATTACAGGCATGAGCTACCACACCTGGCCCTCATTAGTACTTTATAATCAAGAAAAATGTTTAATGCTTTATCAGAAAGATATGAAATTTTTAGAACAAAAGAATACTTTATTCTAGAGGTAATTTTAAAAAGAAGAGGAAATAATGGATGATTTTCATTACCCATGTGCTCTTTCATTCTACACACATCAGTTTTCACAGTTGCTCCATTAAGATGACGTTGCATTGCTCTCTCAGGAAAGTAAAGTTCGTGAGCACCCAGGAATGGCTGAATGTGAGTGAATAAATTACTGAGGACACCAACCACAATAGTTTCGTCTTGCAAGCTGGTCCACAGAGTAGAAAGTGCAATGAAGATAGGCTGAGGCAGAGAAAAAAAAATATTCAAAATGCAACTGTGTAATAAAATTATAAATCACTGTCCTCTTTAAGATAAATACAATTGTCATTTGTAAAGAAGTTAATTCTCCCTAAGCAAAAGTCTTACGAACTTAGACAGTAGACTTTGGATAGAAATTTAATTCATAAATTATGAGAAAATAAATTTGCATTTTATTTCAAAGCATTTTATTTTAGTATGATTATTATAAAGTTAGTTTACTTTAAAAAGCCAAACACATGTGATCACCTAAGAAAGACTTATGGACTCTTTATCTCAAAAAACCAAGGGATAAATGTCTTAAGAAAGAAAAAGAGGGCCACGCACAGTAGCTCACGCCTGTAATCCCAGCATTTTGGGAGGCCAAGGTGGGCAGATCAGCTGAGGTCAGGAGTTCAAACCAGCCTGGCCAACATGGCGAAACCCCATCTCTACTACAAATACAAAAATTAGCTGGGCATGGTGGTGGGCACCTGTAACCCCAGCTACTTGGGAGGCTGAGGCAGGAGAATGGCATGAACTCGGGAGGTGGAGCTTGCAGTGAGCCGAGATCGCGCCACTGCACTCCAGCCTGGGCGACAAAGCGAGACTCTGTCTCAAATAAATAAATAAATAAATAAAATACTACACATACATTTTATACCTCCTTATCCAGATAAGGTTTGCCAGGTTTGTCCATAAAATGGTGAAGATAATCAGAAAACCAATATTTAAGTGCAGGCCTGGTAAACAAAGTGATTATTATCTGTCTTTTCAGAAAGGTCACAAGTTACATCATGTCTGTACTGGAGGCAATTTCTGACCAGCTACTATGAATACATTTTCATCCACAGTACTATGATTATTTCTGTTGTCACAGCCAATACTGATATGGTTATCATACTATACAGTTGCAGTTCCTTTAGTAGCAGTTGCTTATGTAGGGGAATTCTCTCATCCAACTTGTAATTTACTATTATGGCAAAGTAACCATAAAGAACAGGATCAACTTATATAAAACATTATATTTTTAGAAATTAAATATAATTATAATGACTTGTGATCCAATATTATAGGGCTCAAAAGGAAATTCACCTTAAGGTCAAAGTTTATGACAAATACTTACGAAGACTTGTGATGTTGGGACTGCTGTCTTTGATTTTATGGTCATTTTTAGTTGTTCCAGATGGGCTCCTAACTGTTTTGTCATCATTTCCACTTCTTGAGCACCAGTAATTATATCTGACTGTGAAAACAATATAATTTGCATTAATATTTTTATAATTCTAGTATAAAAATCATATGTGTTTCAGACCATACCTGCTCCCCACATCCTCTGAAAGTAGGCTCAATGACAGCAGGAAGTCTGTTCTCCGTGAGATCCTCAACACCTAGAACAGTACCAGCATATGTATGGGGCTTCCAAGATATTTGTGAGTTGGATGAACCTTTTGAAATACAATGGATATAATTTTTCTTAAATGTATACAGGTATTCTTGGATTTAAGTATAATTGCATTCTTGAGAAATGGATCCTCAAGAATCCGTTTTTGTATAGCTGTTATTTTCCTATTCCTCAATGATAAAATTAATTAAGGGTTCCTCTGAAAATTTCGTTGATAACAAGATTTAATAAAATCACATTGAGAAAAAACCTGTTAAGAGTGAGCCAGCAGGGCACTGCAGATTGGCAAGCTAGTGAGACCTCACCTGTGATGTATGACATATGGTTTAGGGGATGACCAGAATCCTTGTACTGAGTCAGGGGATATTCTTGAAGACCCTGTCATAGAGTTCATCATTGAAATGACTCACAAGGCACTGTGAATTGGAAGACAAGGTTGAGTACAAGTTTACAATATTGTTTTCTTGATTTGAAGGGACCCAAGGAAGTTTGCTAGGGTTAAAGACTTGATTACTATGAATGCAGACCTGAAATGAAATGAAAACCATTTGATGAAGCAAACTATGGATCTTGCCACCTTTTGTACTTTCTGAAACTTCATTATCGTCTGGGGGAAGTACATACATTAACTGTATATTTTCTATAGTAAGGTCCTGATATCAAGCCATGTAAATGAAAGATGGAAAAACACAAAGTTTTTAGCTTTTATTTTCATGCCTTCAATTTTGGGGTGATCTTTGAGCCTTTAATCGCCTGTCTTTATATAATAAGCATACTTGAAATACTTGTTGGGTTTCAATGATCACACATAATAAGTTAAAGTACCTTGTAAACCATTTATTTCTTTCTGACTTTTGACTATCTAAAGGATGAAGTATTTATATGTTAGCTATATTTGTGCCATCGTAAGCTATACTGTAGCTATTTATTATGCAAGATCTAAAAGACATCTTTGACTTTATGATAACTAAGAAATGCTTCATGTATCCTTAAGTTTTTAGATAACAGTAAACTGAAAGGTTATTAAAGGTAGTGAACTGGTTTGTGATCCTTCTAAGGAGATGATATAGAAAAATACGGTTCTTTGTAAGAATTTTTATCTGTC
Organism: Piliocolobus tephrosceles; assembly: GCF_002776525.5. Classification (NCBI taxonomy): domain Eukaryota; kingdom Metazoa; phylum Chordata; class Mammalia; order Primates; family Cercopithecidae; genus Piliocolobus; species Piliocolobus tephrosceles. The sequence goes on from NC_045438.1 coordinate 84,907,484, forward strand.
TTAAAAGATAATTTGTCTTAATATTCTTTTCTTCATATAACAAGAGTGATTATTTTTCAAGAAACTAAAAGTTTCATGTGAATGCTTGTTGGAAGGCATTTTTGATTTAAAACCTTCTAAGGCTTACAAAATACTGTCTGTTAAGTTTTAGGAGAACTCATGTTCCCACATCAGATTAAATCTTCTCAGAATAAATGCTTTCAGTAGCAAGAATAGTTTTAAAAGTTGAAGACAGGATAAGCATTTGAGATAGTATTCTATTAACATATTTGTAAGTACTTGTTCATTGTGGAAATGTGTACTTGATTAAAATATATATGGTTATGGAAACTGCTTTTGCAGTTCAGGATATACAGGTTTGTGTGTATTTAGCTTATTGTAAAGCCCTTAGTTTAAAATAAGGATTAAAATTACATTCAAATAGATCACTGAATGTTTTACTCTTCATGAAACTGAACTTTTTGTGTGACACAAACATTATAAATCAACACTTGGGAAACGTTTACTTTCTTTATTGATACAAGGAATCAAGGAATAAAGTATGAAAAATTAAATGAAAAAATCACATTGAAGAATGCAGAAAATCTTAAAAGTTACCACATTGAAAGAAAAGCAATATATTTGATACAACAATCATGGTCTGAAAATAAGTTGCTAAATGCTGAATTTGAAATAATTACATTTGGCCGGGCATGGTGGCTCACGCCTGTAATCCCAGCACTTTGGGAGGCTGAGGCGGGTGTATCATGAGGTCAGGAGATCGAGACCATCCTGGCTAACACGGTGAAACCCCATCTCTACTAAAAATACAAAAAATTAGCTGGGCGTGGTGGCACGTGCCTATAGTCCCAGCTACTTGGGAGGCTGAGGCAGGAGAACAGCTTGAACTCAGGAGGCAGAAGTTGCAGTGAGCCAAGATTGAGCCACTGCACTCCAGCTTGGGCAACAGAGCGAGACTCCGTCCCAAAAAAAAAAAGAAAGAAAGAAATAATTATATTTATTCTTACTATGTGCTAAACACCACATTAAATATTTACAAATATGAAAAGGGATAAATACAAGTGAGAAAATCAAAGAATAGTAAGGTAAGTAAATTGTCTTAAGTAGATGCAGCTAATAAGGGGTAGCATCATGGTGGATCCCAAACCATCAAAGCCCACAGCCCAGCTCTTAACCATTATTATACCGTGTTGCCCCAGATGTCACCAGAAATGGTTGTGGTGTGGGTTTATCAGTATAGCATAAAAGAATGACATCTATTTGAAGAGAAAAAAGTACATTTGCATTCTCAGACTCTATATGTAACCTAATTATATGCTTTCTAGACCCTTCTAAATGACAAAAATAATTACTTCATGAGTAACATCAGCTATTATCATTGTATTACAACTAACAAATTTTTATTCATAAATGTAATATGTATCCTGTTTTAATTTTACTCATACTGCTGTTTAAGCATTACTCCTCCTCCTGCTTTATTCCTCCACACACTATTATCTATTATATCGAATAGGTCTCTTGTCTACCCTCATAGAGTTTTTTCCCCTTGCTTGTTAAGTTTTGTTTTAGGAATCAATATGAAAATGCAGTCTTTAAAGTCTTTTAAGATTTGTGCAACGGCAACAAGAAACAGGAATACATTTGCATATGTTCTCCAAAGTAGAAGTGGCATTTGACATGCTATACTTATTAAAACCTACAATTAAAAATATCCTAAGGCTGGGCGGGGGGCGGTGACTCACGCCTGTAATCCCAGAACTTTGGGAGTCCGAGGCGGGTGGATCACGAGGTCAAGAGATAAGATACCTTCCTGGCTAACACGGTGAAACCCCGTCTTTACTAAAAATACAAAAAATTAGCCGGGCATGGTGGCGGGCGCCTATAATCCCAGCTACTCGGGAAGCTGAGGCAGGAGAATGGCGTGAACCTAGGAGGCGGAGCTTGCAGTGAGCGGAGATCGCGCCATTGCACTCCAGCCTGGGCGACAGAGCGAGACTCCGTCTCAAAAAGAAAAAAAAAAAAAATACTGTAGACCCCTCCCCCAAGCTGCATTTGCAGGATCCATTCACAGTAGGCACACAGAGCTTCTTGCTTTTTTCTAATAATATCCTAGAAATTATTTACATTTTACTAAAAAGAATTTATTCACAATCATCCAGAGTTGTTTTTTTGTTTGTTTGTTTGTTTGTTTTTTGAGACAGAGTCTCACTCTGTCGCCCAGGCTAGAGTGCAGTGGCACAATCTCGGCTGACTGCAGCCTTCGCTCTCCGAGTTCAAGCGATTCTCCTGCCTCAGGCTCCCAAGTAGCTGGGATTACAGGCGTCTGCCACCGCACCTGGCTAATTTTTTGTATTTTTAGTAGAGATGGGGTTTCACCATCTTGACCGGGCTGCTCTTGAACTCCTGACCTCGTGATCAACCCGCCTCAGCCTCCCAAAGTGCTGATATTACAGGCGTGAGCCACTGCACCCAGACCTTTCTCTTTTTTTTGAGATGGAGTTTCACTCTTGTTGTCCAACTTGGAGTGCAATGGTGCGATCTGGCTCACTGCAACCTCTGCCTCCCGGGTTCAAGCGATTCTCCTGCCTCAGCCTCCCGAGTTGCTAGGATTACAGGCTCCCACCACCGTGACTGGCTAATTTTTTGTATTTTTAGTAGAAATGGGGTTTCACCATGTTAGCCAGGCTGGTCTCCAACTCCTGACCTCAGGTGATCCACCCGCCTCGGCCTCCCGTGAGCCACCACGCCCAGCCCATCTAGAGTTTTTAATTATAATATTAGTCCTCTAAAAATGCTATCACTTAAAAAAAAATTTATCATAACATTCAAATGTTTGGCAAAAGCATGTGATCCCAGTATGTTTCTTTGTCTTCTTCCGCTTCCCCCTACCTTTTAAACATTTTTTATAAGTTCCTCATACTTTCTTCCACAGACAATTTTCAACAATCTAGTCAAACTTATAGAAGCAGAAATTAGAATGTAATCTCTGATGTTTAATGTTCTTATTACAACAGAAATAAAATATAATAAAACAAGCAAAAATTCCGCCTGATTTTTTTACTTGCTTTATCAAGGACAATCAAAAAGCCCTGTGTTGTGTGTCTGTGAATGGGCCCTGCAAAAATAGCTTGGGGGGAAAGAACTCTACAAAAATCTTGACTTACAGGTTTTAACAAATGTGCTATCAAATGCAACTCTTACTTGCACAATATCATGCAGCTTTCTCTCTTTGGTGTCTGCTCTGCACTTTAAAAGCCCATGGAGGATGGAATTTTATTCTCTCACTTAAGAGTCAGAAAAACTGGCCGGGCGCGGTGGCTCAAGCCTGTAATCCCAGCACTTTGGGAGGCCGAGACGGGCGGATCACGAGGTCAGGAGATCGAGACCATCCTGGCTAACACGGTGAAACCCCGTCTCTACTAAAAATACAAAAAACTAGCCAGGCGAGGTGGCGGACGCCTGTAGTCCCAGCTACTCTGGAGGCTGAGGCAGGAGAATGGCGGGAACCCGGGAGGCGGAGCTTGCAGTGAGCTGAGATCTGGCCACTGCACTCCAGCCTGGGCGACAGAGCAAGGCTATGTCTCAAAAAAAATAAAATAAAATAAAATAAAAAAGAGTCAGCAAAACTATGATCATCATTTCCTTTTCTTTTCTAGAATATTTCCGTGTGTTCACTGCAGCAAATAAAGGCCTGATCAAAACAAAATAATTCACTATCTTACATAGGCTCTCTCCTGGGTCTCCTGGGTTCAAGCGATTCTCCTGCCTCAGCCTCCTGAGTAGCTGGGATTACAGGCACCCACAACCATGCCCAGCTAATTTTTGTATTTTTGGTAGAGACGGGGTTTCACCATGTTGGCCAGGCTTGGTCTCGAACTTCTGACCTCAGGTGATCTGCCTGCCTCAGCCTCCCAAAGTGCTGGGATTACAGGCATGAGCCACCGCACTCGGCCCATATTGGATTTTTAAAATGTTCACATAAACTGAAACTTTGAGGAGAGAATTTTTAAAAATCAAAATTGCTACTTTAAAATTTTTAAGTAGTATCTGTTCAAATAATGTGACTTTAAAAAGAATATTCGTAGATTTTAATATAGGAAAAATCTTGGCTAATTTTAAATTGGTGCAGTTTACGATCTAGAGATAATACTGATTAAACCAATATCCATTTCACAATAATCAACCTTAATTGTCACTAAGACTGATAGGGAAGGATTGAATAGTTTAAAAACAAAACAAAAAAAGATTCTTTGAGCAAAGAATCAGAAAGTTAAGAAAACTCATCCTGATCCTGACTAAAGTCAGCACAAAATGGCCATAAAGAGTGCTTGGATAAGAAAATTAACTTTTTCACCAACATGAGCAGCAAGGAGCTTGGAAATGAGATACTGTATGGAAAAATAAAAGCTCTTCAGCTGTTCCACTAGACAAATGAAATCACAGCTGTTCAGCTAACACCCTAACGATGATGATGATAATCATAAACAACATTATCATCACTTTATTGAGCCTTTGCACCAGGCGCTATGCTGCCTTATTTACATGGTGAAGACTATGAATAACCCCATTTTACAGATATGGAAACCAAGGCACAGGGAAGTTAAGCAGCTTCCTTAGGGACACAGATTTAGTAATTGGCAAAGTCATGATTAGAATTCATGTAGTCTGGTTGCAAAGCCCACACTCTACTCACTGTCCCTCTCTAGCTGTGAGAAGTAGAACGCCAATGAGAATTTAAGACTTAGTTGGTGGATTCATGATTGAAAGCTATGAGAAGATTCTATATAATGAATGACATCTTCTGCAACATCCTTACAGTTGTGTGACAGTTTCCCAAGGTTCTTTCTTATAGTATCGCCTTTGAATGCAGGTGACAAATGTGAATGGGAAGTTCGACTCCTGTGGACTCACATGCACTTCAAAATAAATTGATTACAAAATCCCCTTAGTAGCTGACTAGTTAACATAAGGCTGATAGCCACAAGATAATGTAAAGGAAAATATCTACCCCAAGAGAGTGACTTGGTTTTTATTATTATTTATATATTTATTCTTTTTAGAGATGTGGTCTTCCTTGGCTACCCAAGCTGGAGCGCAGTGGCATAGCCAAAGCTTACTGTATCCTCAAACTCCTGGGCTCAAGCAATTTTCCTACTTCAGCCTCCCGAGTAGCTGGGATTATAAGTTAGTACCATTAGTACCACGCTTGGCTAATTTTATTTTTTGTAGAGACAGGGTCTCGTAATGTTGCCCAGGCTGGTCTTGAATTCCTGGCCTCAAGCAGTTCTCCAACCTCAGCCTCCCAGCTAGGATCCTCCTTCTGAAGACAATTAGATAGGCTAGTTGTGAGGACAACCTCTAGTCTGAACGAAGTCATGTCATCCGGGCAGCTAGGTAAGTGCATCCAATAGTAGTACCAAGTCATTAAAATACAAGTTAAAAAGAAGAGGTAGTCAGAATACACCCTCTTCTATCCCTCAAGAAATTAGCATTCACTCATACAAAAGACAGTTCCATTAACTGAGAGTCTCATAGTTACTGGAAAACAGAGGTTGTGTAAAAGTAAATGGTGATGAGTGGGAACATAACTTGCCAACATGCAGTAATTAACAGACTGTCTCCCTTACAACCCTAGAGTGTCATGGGGATATCCCTTAGTGAAAAGGTCCTCCAATCCCTTTATGTAGATATCTGTTTTATATTTGTAAGATTCTGAGTAAGTTTCTATCTGACAGAAAGGGCACTGCTACTTTTTAAAAAGGTTATAACCACCACTTTACCATATTTTCCAACTCTCTAGGGATACTGTGTGGCTTGTTCATTAGATCTAGAAACACCAGATATAAAAATCTTACCTGGCTAGGTGTGGTGGCTTATGCCTGTTACCCCAGCACTTTGGGAAGCTGAGGCAGGAGGATTGCTTGAAGCCAGATGTTCAAGACCAGCCTGGACAACATAGCAAGACCCCACTCTTTTTTTTTTTTTTTTTTTTTAAGTTTTTTTGAGTCAGGATCAGGGTCTCCCTCTGTCACCCATGCCAGAGTGCAGTGGTGTGATCTTGGCCTCAGTGCAACCTCTGCCCCCCGGGCTCAAGTGATCCTCCCACCTCAGCCTCTTCAGCAGCTGAGAATACAGGCACATGTCACTGTGCCTGGCTAATTTTTGTACTTTTTGTAGAGATGGCGTTTTGCCATGTTGGCCAGGCTGGTTTTGAACTCTTGGGCTCAAGCGATCTGCCCACCTTTGCCTCCCAAAGTGCCAAGATTGCAGACATGAGCCACTGTGCCTGGCCTACAAAAAATCTTTAAAAAAATCTTTTCTACCAGTTGTTACAGTGAGAACAAATAATTACACAAAAATTATTTGAAAGGCAACCACCTGCCACACAATGTTAGATACTTGCTCTGAACTAAAATAAACATAGTATTACTTACATACACACCATTGTTTTAACTACAGCATGCTAATAATCATATTATCAAATACCAATGAAAAACTACAAATTCAATTTCTACCAAAATATTTTCATTAAAATCAAAACCCAACTCTTCTATTTTTATTTTGATTCCTAACCCTACCAAAGCAATATACACTGAGCAGTTATTGAGGTTGTCTCCTTAATTAGTGACCTGGTTCTACCTGATGTGGCCTTATATAAAGAGACTGCGTTATATGGAAAATGATACATATGAACTTAACTCACCAAAATGATCTGAAGGAAGACCTCATATTGTCGTATATTATAGAGCGCTTCTTTTAACATATATGGCTGAAGTTCAGCTCTCATGTGTGGGTCGTTGGCTGCCTTCTCAAGGATGGCTGTGTAGCGGTATACCTGGCTCCGGGCAGTCTCAAGCTGGTAATCAATATGGTGCATGGTGGCTGGGATTGCTACATGGAGAACAGCTGGCACTATTTGTAAGAGTATAAAAAGGCAGCCATAAAGAAGACTAAAAACAATTAAGAAGAAGCAGCCTAGAAAGTAGTTACATTTTAAGCATTAAGTTAGGGTTTTTTCCCCAATCAAATTAGTAATAATGAGGCATGTGTTTCATGGGTCCCACGACATAAAGAAAAGAATCTAGGCTGGGGGCAGGGGCTCACGCCTGTAATCCCAGCACTTTGGGAGGCTGAGGCGGGCAGATCATGAGGTCAAGAGATTGAGACCATCCTGGCCAACATGGTGAAACCCCGTGTCTACTAAAAATACAAAAATTAACCGGGTGTGGTGGTGCGCGCCTGTAATCTCAGCACAGGAGAATCACTTGAACCTGGGAGGCGGAGGTTGCAGTGAGCCGAGATGGCGCCGCTGCACTCCAATCTGGGCGACAAGGGCGAAACTCCATCTCAAAAAAAAAAAAAAAAAATCTAAAACAAACAAGTTCAAACAAAAGATACTATCAAAATGATAACCCAGTTATAGTAGGTCAGCTTTTGCCACTAAATGTAGAAGTTTAGAGAATAGGCAGAGTTTGGTATTATGTGTTGTTAACCATGTGCTTCCAGAAGAGCCACTGACCCTTCCTTTTGTATATCTTCTAGTTATTTAAAAAAAAAAAAAAAAAAAAAGGAATATTTGTTAAGAAACTCATCTGGATGGTGAAAAATGACAGAATAGTCTAGCAAGGGAGGGTCATTTATGAAAATGGAAATTTGACTTTTTAGAACAGTTTTTAAAATAGAAAAAAATTACCCTTTTATACTAGATTAGTGATTTGGTGAAAGACACTAACACCTTACATACAGGAGTACCAAATTTCATAAGGAAGTTACTTCTACTGGTAGGTACTTCATTAAATATTTCATAAGTACTTTCAAACTTATAAAGAATGCATTAAGTATATAACCACAAAGCAGATGCCCCCAAATTTAGAGATTTGAAATATCTCTTTGTGGATCTTTTCATCCCATTAACTGCACCGGGAACTGTTTTCAGGAAGATTTTTATTTTTTAAATAACTAAATTGTACTCCCTTTTGGTTATTGACTTGCAGTAATGAACATAAAGCCCCACTGAACGGGGAGGTTAGCTTTGAGCAGGGCCCTTCATTGCTTTCACTGATTCACTTTCTCCTACTAGCTTCATGGTACATAAAATGTAAAGTCTTGCCCCAGCAAAAGTAAAAATCACTACACATTATAAACAGTAGTTACTCTTCAGGAAACAGTAAAAAATGCAAATCTTAAATTTAAGAATGCCACTGGTATGTTATTATCTTCCTCACTGTGCAACTTAAATTTTAAACATACATAACCTTTAGTATTAACCTAATGATATACCTACAATCATCGATGCCTTCTCCTCCTTTTCCACAGTCTCTGTTAAATAAACGAATTCCAGTAACAATCATGGTGAGTTCTTTCAGCTGGCGTTCTTTGTCCTTCTTAGACAGAGTTAGAAATGTCCCAAGCTCAGCCTGAGGAAAAACACTCTGTAGAGCAGCTAAAATAAACCAGAAAAAAAAAAAAAGGAAAACAAAATGATAGAATAAAGATATCAGAAGTTAAATAAGATTTTTTCTTTAGCAGCAAGTTAAGAGTCTGAGTTATTTACATGATTCTTTAAATTACTGATACCTGGTTAGAGAATACATAATAAAATGTAGCACACATCAAAGCTGGATTACTGAGAGTTATGCCATTGCCTCACGTCCATTTTTAATAATTAAGTGCATCCAGCAGTAACTTTTTGGCAATGGGCATGAAAACAAGCTTTCTAATTAGGGATCTGAGCCGAAAAATGGATGCTTTAAAATAATTACAGAAGAAGGCCATAGGAGAGCTAGACATTTTTCCTGTTCCTCATTTTAAAGAATGAAAGAGGGCAAAGACTTCCTAAGGATAAAACAGTGCCCCTTTCCATCATCCATTTTAAATGACAGACTCAATTCTTTTCATCAATATGAAATATCCCTTTCCAGCTTTTCCATTTACTCAATCAGCCTGGTACCCTCAATCCTACTATCAATGTCTCTCTAATGAGGTGTAATAGGTCCCTAGATATGTGCAGCCCTAGGAAAATTAGCAATATTTCACTTTCTAGAGGTGCTACTGGAGTTTTAGAACAGACACACAGTGTAAAAGGAGACTGGGTACATTTTAACTCATTCGTGCTGATGTTTTTTTCAGATAAAAAGGAAACTTCAATTTTTAACACTTCTAATTTAACATATTTTATAAAATACAATGATCATATATTTTCACTTATGAAATGGAAATTGGTTATACTTTTTACCTGTTACCTCTCTGACAGTCTTGATGTCTGTAGGGGATCCAAGGCCAGAGCGGAGTAACACATAGCTGATAATCTTCCGGTACAGGCTTTCCAATTCTTCTTTAGCACATGCTCTGTTATCTGTAATTTCTCTGGTAACAGAGCCTAATCTAGACTCTAGAACCCGGTGATGTTCTTCGAGAAATTCCACTAAAATTGCCAAATAACAATGTTCTATATATTTGATTTTTAGAATTCTTCTTATATAAGAAATAGAGAAAAACTGGGATTGGATATGGCAATTCTACTTCAGGAAAACAAGCAATTTCTTAAGCTGTAGTAATGAAATAAAAAACAGTGGCCAGCAAGTAGCCTCAAGACAAAAATCCAGTAGGAAAGATTTATTACAGTGACTTAAATGGAATACTTTGTCAAAACACCTAAGACTTTAAACAGCCAAACTAAACAGTAAATTTCAGAAAAGGCTAAAACCTCCCAATTAAGCAGAAAATAAAGAAGACCATTTCTACAACATATATATAATACTATATGAAAAAATAAATATATACATATTACATATTTATGCTATATGTAAGCACATGTAGTATACTATACACAAGCATATATAGTAGCAGAAATATATATGTAGTATATATGTTCCTTTCAGTTACATGTATTTTTATTTCAGTTCTAGATAAATTTCCTCTGAAAAGCATTATTGATAATACGATGTTGCATTGAGAACTGTATCCCTCCTCATTACTCCTGTGATATGATGAGGGATAGGCTTAACTTTGACAGGACACTGTTCACTGACTTGTTGCAAGTACAATTCTTGCAATGACTCTGTAAGACAACCCATATTACTATTACAAGGGCAATAATTAACATATCCACCACGCACAGTTTATACTTATACTCTTGCCACAAAACCAACTGAGAACTTTGCAAATTAAAAATATGTTTAAATAACAAATGTAAAAATGTATAGGTTAAATTTTATCAATTCTATGACTATTTTATTGCTTTAAAATTTCCCTATTAAGCAAAAATGCAAGATACATACTTTTACATAGGTAGCATAACTGAAACTAATAAAGAGAAAAATCATCAAATTGTTAATAATGATTGTACTATATAGTAGAAGTAGAGGTAGTCCATAGAGAAATAGATTTGTTTTATACAGCAGAGGCAGAGGCGGTCCACAGAGAATTACATTTTCCTTTTTCTTTTGTTTCCAACTTGTGTTTGATGTATGCATTAAATTATTTACATAATGAGTCAGGCGTGGTGGCTCACACTCATAATCCCAGCACTATGGGAGTCCAAGGTGCGGACAGAACGCCAGGCTTAGGCCTGGAGTTCAACACCAGCCTGGGCAACATGGCGAAATCCCGTCTCTACTAAGAATACAAAAATTAGCTGGGCAAGGTGGCACACACCTATAGTCCCAGCTACTCGAGAGGCTGAGGTGGGAGAATTGCTTCAACCTGGGAGTCAGAGGTTGCAGTGATCTGTGGATCGTGCCACTACACTCCCGCCTGGGTGACAGAGCAAGACTGTCTCAAAAGAAAAAAAAGTTACATATTGAAAGCTTTCTAAACTTAAACTCCCCATCATTCATTTCATTTTTGAATAGCTATATAATTTAGGTAATTATTATGAGAAAATAACATAAACCAAGAACAGGGAAATCTACAAATTAAAAACTTTTAACTTCAATGGGCTGGTTGTTCAAATTCCTAATTATTATGTATTAGTGCCATAAAGGTTAAAATACAATAGACTTAGAAACAATAATTATGAGCATAATAATTGGAATTCGCTTTTAACCCTCACAAAGGCCAATGTTTTTTTTTTCATTTAGCATTTCTAACATTGTTATAGTCCTCAAAGTTGAAAAATATTTCAAAAGATTGCCAAAAATTAAATTGTGAAATTGATTAAACAGTTAAATTCATTGTCAGCCAAATGAAGCCCTTCTTAGCTGTAATACAGTATGAAAATAAGTATAAACATAGGTAGTATATGTTACCTCGATTTGTATAATTCATATCAAAGTAGACTTGCATCTTAATAGTATCCAGGGATGGATTTTTAGTATCCAATAGCCGAGTCATACAAAGCTAGAAAAGAATAGCCCATGAATACGTCTAGTTATAGTTTCTGAGACAAGTATTTCCTAAAGTTATTTTCAAAAATCAAGGGAAAAGCAGTGGTTCCTGATATTTATTCACTGATAACCCCTTTTATTATTATTTTTTCTCCTTGAAGACTTCAGGCTTTTTATAGTTTATTTAACCAATAACTTTTTTTACTTTTATAGATTTAGGGGGTTCAAGTGTCATTTTGTTACATGGATATATTGTGTGTAGTGGTGAAGCCTGGGCTTTTAGGGTAGCTCACACCTGAATAGTGGACATTGTACCCATTAAGTGATTTCTCATCCCTCACTCCCCTCTCACCCTCCCAAGTCTCCAGTGTCTACTGTTCCACTCTCTATGTCCCTGTGTATGTATTATTTAGCTCCCACTTGTAAGTGAGAACATGTGGTATTTTACTTTCTGAGTTATTTCACTTAAGATAGTAGCCTCCAGTTCCATCTATGTTGCCACAAGACATGATTTCATCATTTTTTATGGCTCAATAGTATTCCATGGTGTGTATGTGTATATACATTTTCTTTATCCAATCATCTGTTGATGGACACTTAGGTTGATTCCATATCTTTACTACCAATAACATTTGTTAAGCAATAAGTCATTTCCCTTGAGTTAACCAATAATCATCATGCCCAGGTGGCTAGTAGTTTAGTTGAAGGCAAGAAACCTGATGTTTTGGTTAGTTTGGGCAGTCTAAATGTGGGTAAATGTACCACAAAGCTTATATTCCAGTCTAAAACTCTTCTAGAGTTCCTCGTTACTATTTATTTGTGCCTTGAACAACACTGCTAAGTTTATTTTATAAAAAGTTGCTGCAGCCAGCATGGTGGCTCACACCTGTAATCCCAGCACTTTGGGAGGCTGAGGTGGGCAGATCACCCGAGGTCAGGAGTTCGAGACCAGCCTGGTTAACATGATGAAACCCCGTCTCTACTAAAAATACAAAAATTAGCTGGGCGTGGTGGCGCACACCTGTAGTCCCAGCTACTCGGGAGGCTGAGACAGGAGAATTGCTTGAGAACCTGGGAGGTGGACATGGCAACGAGCTGAGATCGTGCCACTGCACTCCAGCTTGGGAGACAGAGTGAGACTGCATCTCAAAAAATTAAATTAAATTAAATTAATTTAAAAGCTGCTGTAACTACCACCCCTCTCTTCACAAAATTTCTCTTGTTCTACCCTTGATATTTCTTCTCCTGGTCTGTTTTCTCCCATGAGCTCCCACATAGATGGCTCATTTCCCTTCTCTGCCTTGCCTCTTTAGATTGAATATTAACCTCAGTTTTTCTTTCCTTCTCTCATCTCTACTCATCACCTCCCTCCCCCACTTCCTTCACTGCTCACCCTGTAGGCTGAATATACTGCAGCTGGCAGGCACTTGGCAGCATCACTCTCAACCCGTCTCCCTGAGCACCAGCCCTGCTTTCCTGGGAGGAGGGTGGGGAGAATGCAAGACTGAGGATTGGACACTGTGTCTTTGCAGAAGTCTGTGCACCTGGATCCTTCCACACAGAGAAGTACTGTTCTAAAATGCACACTTAAAAAAATAGCTCATCCACATGATTTTTAGTTGAGAAAAAAATTGTCACTTGAATTATACATTGTTAGTTTATGTACCTGTCATATTAAAAGTATATTGGCTTGATTCTTTCCGACGTAGTTGAGTTGGGGCTTGAGGGGAATGGAGAAGTCTTCCTGGGTCCTGACAAGGAGAATAACTTATTTTCTGCCCCTCCTTGATTCTCTTCCATGGCTTTCCAATAACATTTCTGATTGTCATAATCACTTCCCTTATTGCTAAGAACAAGCTTTATACCATCTTTTCTCTGCATCCTCCCCAATATCTGTTATGTTTTGACTTTTTAAAGACATTCTAACTGGTGTAAGATTGTATCTCATTGTCAGAATAGAAAATCCAGACATAAAGCCACATACCTGCAGTCAGGTGATCTTTGACAAAGTCAACAGAAACATACACTGGAGAAATGACATCCTATTCAATAAATGGTGCTGGGAAAATTGGATTACCATATGCAGAAGAATGAAACCGGATCCCAATGTCTCACCATATACAAAAATTAACAACTCAAGATTGATTAAAGACTTAAATGTAAGACCTGAAACTATAAAAATACCAGAAAAAAACCTAGGGCTGGACATTGGCCTATGCAAAGAATTCATTACTTAAAAGCAAATGCAACAGAAATAGACAAATTGGATTTAAATAAACTAAAAAGCTTCTACACATCAAAATGAATAATCAACAGAGTGAAAAGAAAACCTGCAGAATGGGAGAAAATATGTACAAACTATGCATCTGACAAAGGACTAATATTCAGGATCTACGAGGAACTCAAACAACTCGACAACAACAAATAACCCCATTATAAAGTGGGCAAAGGCCATGAATAGACATTTTTCAAAAGAAGACATACAAATTGCCAACAAGCATGAAAAAAATGCTCAACATCACTCAGCATTAGAGAAATGCAAATTAATTTAGTTCTATTTAACTTCACAGTGTATGACAAACCAGTTAATGTTTGCAACATAAGAGATTAATAACAAGGTTTCACTAAAATACTGTAGCAGATGCTGCTACCTTCCCAATTTCCCTGCCCTTCCTTCCTTACTAACAGAGCCTCAATTTGGATTGGGGCAGGGATTTATTCATCTAAAAAAGAAAAAAGAAGTGAATGTCCCTAGGTCACTTACAGTATCATTCTGGTCAATAAATGTAAGTAGATGGAAGGGATTCTGGGAAAATTATTATTTTCTGGATAGAAGGTGATAGACCCAATTGGCATACGTATTTTGTCCTTTGCCTTCCCCCCTTCTTTCTACCTAGAGGTAGGGTAGCTATCTTTTGACCATCAGATGACCATATTGCAAGGATGGCATGCCCCAGGAAGCCAGGAAGAAGGGTCTATGTCTCTCCAGACTTTGTGTTATGAGAAAAATACCTCGTGTGTACTACTATTTTGTGGGCTTTTGTTTCATGCAACTGAAGGCAATAATGACTAACACAAATACTGTGTTTACAACTGAGAATAAGTAATTGCAAATTTGAGGACTGTTGGGTAATCACCTTAACAAGATTCTGCACATCACTTTTCATGAGGGTTCTATCCATGTTAAAGCCATTACTTGGATCCAGGACAACAGCTTTCACCTGGAAAAAAGTAGGAACGAGTCCATTAAATAGGAAAGAATCCATTAAGCAATTTTATTTCATATTATTAGTTTAATATGTTTCCATTTTTTAACCAACTACCTCCTGATTACATTGGGGTTGGTTTTTCAACTATTTTTCTTACTACTGAACTCATCAGTACCCTTGTTAGAGGCTGAAGAAGAGAAGTGACAAACATCAAACTTGAATGGGGTGCTAGAAAAGTTATATGGGGAAATAAGTTGAAAGCAATGGCTAGGTTTTCAGTTGGGAAACTATGGTATATTTTATTGTATTTTTATTGTGTATTGTTATCTTAACCAAAAGCAAGAACAGAGAAACCATAGCAATGAGTAATTTTTAACAACGGCAAACAAAAATACACATCAAAAAATTCCCACACAGGAGAACATTATTGATGTTTTCCAAACTCATCAAGGTCTTCTAAATCAGTCTCTATAAATCTACAACTCACATGCTCTATAAACGTTTTTAAAATGTTTTCACTAACTTGTCCGATGATCTCATTATGTTTAAGCTGAAAAACATCTATGAAAGCTTCACAGAATTTAAAGGGGAAAATGGACACCACATCTTAAAAAACCTCTTAATAAAGTAGTAATCACAAAAAGATTCTTCTTACCATAAAAGCAATCAGAGTTTCAGAAACAATCTCTCCATAGGCTGCACATTCTTGTCCTATTTCTCGTATAATACTCCTTATAACACTTTCGGCCTGAGTTGGAGGCATTCTGGCTAAATAAAACAATTTTTTTTTAAAAACGTGGTTTTATGCAAATTTGTTTTTTTCTCTTTTGATTTCTCCAATATTGTGTTTGTAAAGAGTCATAATATCATGTATTAGCTTTTAGTGTTTTTATTAGTATCTAGGCCTCTCCTGTTTTTCATTATTTTTAAAAATGAAGGACTTTATTGAAGACAGACAATGATTGGGATTTCAAATAATTGAAACATCTGAAAATTAACATTTTCAATTATTTAAATTATGGTCACTAAACAGATATTCCTATCATGATATTCTTAATTTTAAAAAAAGGCTAAGCAGGCTGGGCGCGATGGCTCACGCCTGTAATCCCAGCCTTTTGGGAGGCCGAGGCAGGCGGATCAGCTGAGGTCAGGAGTTCGAGACCCGCCTGACCAACACGGAGAAACCCCGTCTCTACTAAAAATACAAAATTAGCCGGGCGTGGTGGCCGGCGCCTGTAATCTCAGCTACTCGGGAGGCCGAGGCAGGATAATCGCTTGAACCCGGGAGGCGGAGGTTGCGGTGAGCCCAGATCGAGCCATTGCACTCCAGCCTGGGCAACAAGAGCGAAACTGCGTATCAAAAAAAAAAAAAAAAAGGCTAAGCAGTATTTGTAGGGGAGGAAGGTAAAATTAATGAGAAACCCAAGAGTACAGCTTGAAAGAGGAAATGCTTATTCAACCACATTCACTAAATAACCTTTCGTAATTGTACTAGAATCTTGGAAAACAATTCTTGCTCAGATCATTGAAATAATCTTCCGCACATCTAAAATGGAGTTCAGACTCTCGATAAAAAACACAAAAGCAAAAACCAAAACGTAAGAGTTATGCATCATGGGAAAAAATGAACTCCTGGTTATTAATTCCATTTACTCTAAGGAAAAAGTGGCAGGTTTTGACCGAGTTTTCTGATTTTCCTGAATATTAGTAACTGAGCACAATGGAACTTGGCATGTAGAGTATAACAAAGGCAATATCAGGTAGATAAAGCTAACTCCTCAGCATTATTAGCTTTCCGACGGATGGGTAGGAAACACGAGGCATTTTGTCCAGTGAAACCAGATTGCCTAGATTTCATCGTGACCCGACCACTGTCTAGCTGTGAGATCTTGGGCACTTGTTTCACTTCTTCCCAGAGGCGTGAGGACTAAATTCGTCTTATCTATTTAGTGGTTACAACAGTGCGCGGCATAAGGGAATCGCTTAAAACAGCTTTCAATCAGTACTCCAGGATCGCAGGCAGCGCATGCGCGAGTGACAGTCTGTGGGAGAGTCCATCCCGCTCCGGGTCTGTGTGCGCATGCGCAATGCTGCCGGTTCGCTAGGGACGCGGCTCAGCACCTTCCACACATCCACCCACCAATTACTAAGTCTCCCGAGGTCCGGCTTCTGGGGTAGCCAGTGGAGTGGAACAGAGGCGGGAGGCCTCAGGCACCTGCGCAGGGCCTAGAGGGCCGCCCTGCAGCCCTGGGCGCCTCCGGCAGGAATGGACCGCTGTTCCAGCTCAGCGGCGGCGAAGCCTAAAGAATCGAGACTGAGAGCTAAGTCTCTACTAGGCAGGACGCGGTCCTCCAGCCGCCCGGGCTCCGCCAGCTGCCCCACGCTCGCCGCCTGGCGGGATACACCTCCGGGTCAAGGGCGCGGAGCCCCGAGTAGGCTGACCTGGATCGGAATCGACAGCAGGAGCCGTGTCTGTCTGCTTCTGTCCTGGGGCCCTCACCGCGACTGTCGGGGCAGTTGGGCTCTTGCAGCAACCGCCGCGTAACCATGGAGATGGAAGACTCCGGACCAGAGGGGGCGGGGCCAGGTGGGGGCGGGGCTGGGTCCCTTTGAGGGTCTTTTCCCCAAAAGATGGGCTGGAAAAACTTTAAAAACAAAGGAATTCCAGGCAGAGACATCTTAACCTCCGTGGTTAAGACTGTGAAACACAAGTTCTCGTAAATAAGGACATTAACTTGCTAGCGTGGGAACGATGGGGCGGCTTTGAAAGCGGGGTGGGGGAGAGGGAGGAGCCAGTTGGAGAGGCTGGGAAAACAGAAGGGCTGTATCCTGGACAAATAGGGTTCTTGTAAAAGTATCTAGATTTAATAAACAAAAGTAAAAAGTATCGAGGTTTTATTTCATGTCCTGTTGTTCAAAGGAAGTCTGTAACAGAACGCTCCAAGATGCCCGAAGAGAAAACTCATTCAAGAAGCACATGATAAGAACACATTAGTGTCCCAGTCAAAATAATGAAGTTTTATCCCTTAACGATCATGTCGTTAGGCCCACCTTCAGAAGTGAAAGTGTGAAAAAGGATTAAATACGCATTAGAAGGAGAGCATCAAACAACAAGGTTTTATTTTTAAACAGTAACTTTTCTCAAACTGCAAACAAACATGCAGAATATGCTTTGCTTAAGGACATTCCCTGATTACTAGGAAATGAATCAACACAAAAACTCAAAAATACACATCATAATATGACACAATTTTATTTCCACCTTCTAGAAAATGTTCCCGAAATGTGGATGAAGCTTGTGTAAAAATAGATGTTCAGAGTAACATGATTTATAATAGCACAACCTTGGAAATCTAAACACGATATTTAAGTAAAATATCAGGCAGGTATTTAAAATTATGTTAATAAAAACCTTGTGTTTGTCTTATATTTTTTAAAAGCCAAATGCAAAATTTATATATAATATGACTTAAACTATATTGACGTACATATAATGCACAAAAAGTGTATAAGTCATTTTTTCAAAATCATAGCAAGGAATTGGATCTAAGGATGGAATTATAGGTAAAGTATTTTTATTTCTTTATACTTTTCTGTTTTTTCTAGATTTTTCCATAATGAGTATATATTGTCTTATGATCTATAAAACAAAATTTTAAAATACTGGGGAGATGAGACTGGCTATTTGTAGAGAATGAGCCCAATTTAGATATACAAATATACTGTAAGTGTACAAGGTAAAGCAACCAAAGGAAGGTGAGATAGCAAAATTTTAACAGTGGTTGTATCTTTGTAATGGCTTATGGCTGATTTGTCTTCTTTGTACTTTAAGATAGCTACCAAAATGTCTTCCATGAGCATATATTATATATTAGAATATTAAATATTTTTTAAGATGGTAAGAATCATATCATATTAAGTATAGTTTTAAACTAATGGGCAAATCCTGAGTATGTTTGATACTGTTAATTTCTACTTAATGTCAATGTTTTCTTTTCTTTTTATTACTAATTTAACCCCGTGTTGGGAATGACAGTGTTCTCTTAAAAAAAAAAAAAAAAATCTCTCAACCTCTTTCTCAGTGAGAGTGGCCTGTGACATGGTCTGGCCAATGAGATGTAAGTATAATCACTGGATGAGGTGTACTTCCATTTTATGTCTGTTGCCTTTCCTTTTCTTTCTACTTGAAATGAGAATATGGGGCTGAAGCTCCAGCAGCCGTGTTGTGAACATAAACATGAGGGTCACATCTTAAGGATGGTGGAACAGAAATGAAGAAGGAACCTGAGTTCCTGGTAATGTCATGGAACAGCCCTATCAGCTTCTTGACTGGCTATCTCCAGACTTTGCATGAGAGAAGATAAACTCCTATTTTATTAAGCTACTGTTATTTGGGTTTTCTGCTACATTCAGCCAAACTGAATCCCTGACTGCTACAGTGGGTATGACTTTGGAAGTATTATTGAGCGTTTTGTGCTACATTGAATTATTCTACCACATCCTTCATGCCTCTCACATCCACAGCCTTGCCATGGACTTTGGTGGGGTATTCTTCCCCAATCCTTGGTTTTGAATTTAGCTGTGTGACTTGCTTTGACCAATGGGTTGTGGTGAAGTAACAGTGTGCCAAATCAGATCCAAGGCCTTAAGAGACCCCATATTTCTGCTTTCTCTCTTGTGCCTGTGTCACTGCCATGAGAAGTACATACCCTAGCAAGCTCTTTGGTCCCAGAATGACATGCATATGGCACAGAATTGCCTGAGCCGATCTTTCAGTAAGATGCAGAGTTGCCCAACTGGGGCCCAGGCCTAGACCAGCCAAACTCCAGTCAACCTGTAGATGTGTGATAATTAATGAGTATTGTTTTAAACCACTGAGTTTTGGAGTGGCTTATTATACAGTATAATTGTGGAAAGAGTTCATTTATAAACCTTTCAGTGATCTAAATTTCTCATTTATGAAACAGAGAAAACAATGGTATCTATCTCACAGAGTTGTGAGAGTAAAATGAGATAGCCCTCATGAAGCTCTTAGCACAGCATCTGACATAGATAAAAGGATTCATAAACTTTAGATACTAGTATTTTGTGACCTTTATCATGGTTATTATTGACATCAACTATGACAATATATTTTATACTCCCATGGTTTATTGGACTTCTAGTCTTTGTAGAACTAATTATTTCTAGTTTTAACATGGCAGCAATGGCATTTAATTAAAAAACATGGAGGAACCAGAGTGCATCCAGAGAATGACAAGAAAATTGTTGTCAGAATAAGATAGAATTGGATATATTTACCTTGAGAAAAAGAAGGCATGAGAACTCGTCTCAGTTTTGTTAAAAGAGAAACCAAGCTTTATGTTGTTTCAGAACACCAGATTACAAATCTACGTAAAACAGTCTTAAAATAGAATTGTGATAGAAGTCTTTCTAGAAGTGAACCCCATTTTATCAAATTGTTTTAATCTAAAAGCTGAAAGATTGCCTTTAAGAATATTGTAGAATTAATTCCTTCTGATTAAGTGACTTTAGTATGTCACAAACTATTCAACTTTTAAAGAGAGAGTTACAATTTTTCCTTTTCCTAAGACTTTAAGAGGTTTTAAGCTCAGATGAGTTGAGCTTCTTAGCATGTTTAATAATTTTTTATTGAGCCGGACGCAATGGCTCACGCTTGTAATCCCAGCACTTTAGGAGGCTGAGGCGGGTGGATCGCCTGAGGTCAGGAGTTTGAGACCAGCCTGGCCAACATAGTGAAACGCTGTCTCTACTAAAAATACAAAAAATTAGCTGGGCGTGGTGGCGGGTGCCTGTAATCCCAGCTGCTCAGGAGGCTGAGGCAGGAGAATTGCTTGAACCTGGGAGGCGGAGCTTGCAGTGAGCTGAGATCGCGCCACTGCACTCCAGCCTGGGCGACAGACTGAGACTCCATCTCAAAAACAAGCAACAACAACAAATAATAATCATTTTTTTTATTGAATACTGGACATTGTGAATTGCATCCTTGTTGAGTGTCTGAATTTTATTGTCCCCCTTTAGGAAGGTTGTGCCTTTTTTTCAGCCAGTTATTTGTGGATGAGTTTGATTCATTTGAGGACTGTTTTTAAGCTTTATTAGGGTAGGTCTACAGTAGTCTTCATTCCAGGAATAATTTGGCCCTACTACTAATTAATAACTGCTCAGAGGTCTTCAATGGATTCCTTGGTTTTCACTGAGAACTCTCCACTCTGGCTGGTCAGAGCTCAAGTGTCTTCTCATCCTCTGTGAGCTCTAAGAATTATTTAGCTTATACTCCCCGGTCATTCTGTGCTTGACTGTATGGATTGATAGCTTGACTGTATGGACAACCAACTACTTAGCAAAATCTCAGACTTACCAGTTTTTAAATTGTATTTATTTATTTATTTGTATAGCTTCATCCTTTCCAAATCTCTGCCCTTCAATTTCCACATCTGTGAACTCTGATCTCTGTCTCCTCAACTCAATAAAGTCCCTAGACACTGGGTTTACCTTTCTATGCCCAGGATCTGGAAACTGTCTCCAGGCAGAAACTTGGGGGCAATAATAGCAAACAGTTGTTTTATATATTTTGCCCAGTTTTCTAGTTGTTTGTGGCAGGAAGTTAAGTCCAGCCCTTGTTATTCCATCATGGTCAGAAGTGGAACCTTGGGTAACCTTGGAGAGAGCCTAATAGGAAATACTCATCTAGGAGGGTAGAAGAGTGGGCTTTCTAGAAAATTTCAGTAACTTTCAGTAATTACTGAGAAGTAATGAATGTGTATCTGAGTGTCAGGATCATGAATTTAAAGTGAAAGCATTTTGCCATGTTAAGTGATTTTCTTTGGAAATTATTCAGCCGCTCAGGAGCAAGCATGATCTTGAAGAATAAATGGTTGGCTTGACCAGGAACGGAACTAGTGTATTGCCAGACTAGCATTATCATGCTAGACCATACATTTAAACCAATGTAGAGCAACAAAAGCAATTTACCAGTTTTGTTTTTTTGTTTGTTTTGAGATGGAGTCTCACTCTGTCACCCAGGTTAGCGTGCAGTGGCACAATCTCAGCTCACTGCAACCTCCGCCTCGTAGGTTCAAGTGATTCTCTTGCCTCAGCCTCCCGAGTAGCTGGGACTACAGGCATGTGCCACCACGCCCAGCTAATTTTTGTATTTTTAGTGGAGACAGGGTTTCACCATGTTGGCCAGGCTGGTCTTGAACTCCTAACCTCAAGTGATCCGCCCACCTTGGCCTCCCAAAATGCTGGGATTACAGGCATGAGCCACTGGACCCAGCCAGCAGTTCTTTAGATATTGAAAAGACCTACACTAAATTTTTCAATTGCTAACAAAGATAGATAATTAACGTTTGAAAGAGTACGTTGGAGCTTACGAAGCTATTTCACAGATAGATAAACTCATCTGTTCCTTAAAACAGCCTCATGAGAGTGAACATCATTATTTCATTTTACAGATATAGAAATCAATATTCAGCGTGCAAGAAACTAGTCTAAGACTGCAAAGCTACTAAGTTACAGAGCCGTCTTAAGTCTTATTGCTCTAATAAGTACTTAAAATGAGGGAAACTCTCTTAAGCTTCTGAAAAGTTCTAGACTCTTTTTCCCAAAAAATTCATAGAGCCTCTAATTTTATATATAATCTCAGATAATTCACAGATTCCCTGAAGTTCATGCAAGTGGCAGTGTACTCTTGGTTTAAAATTTTTAATTTTTTCAGCACTGTAAGACAGGGTGGGAAAAAAAAGAAAACATTTCTAGTTTTTAACTGCATCTAGACAGTAGTTATACGGGTATTCACTTTATAATTTTTTTCAACTGTATAGATACACATATATACACATACACACATATGTATATATACATATACACATATGCATATATACATATACACATGTATATATACATATGCATATATACATATACACACATGTATATATACATATGCATATATACATATATACACACATGCATATATACATATATACACACATGAATATATACATATATACACATATGCATATATACACACATATGCATATATACATATATACATACGCATATGTATATATACATACGTATATGTATATATACATACATATATAATACATATGTGTTACATTGACTTTTGTCAATGTATATGTTTTATCATAAAAAATAAAGGCTCAATAATGTAGAACTTCTCTACTTTTAGTTGTGCTTTGTGGATGTTAAGCATTAAAATAGAGCTGTATTTCTAAAATACTACAAGGCTACAGTAACCAAAACAGCATGGTACTGGTACCAAAACAGAGATATAGACCAATGGAACAGAACGGAGCCTTCAGAAATAATGCCACACATCTACAACCATCTGATATTTGACAAACCTGAGAAAAACAAGAAATGGGGAAAGGATTCCCTATTTAATAAATGGTGCTGGGAAAATTGGCTAGCCATAAGTAGAAAGCTGAAACTGGATCCTTTCCTTACTCCTTATACGAAGATTAATTCAAGATGGATTAGAGACTTAAATGTTAGACCTAATACCATAAAAACCCTAGAAGAAAATCTAGGTAGTACCATTCAGGACATAGGCACGGGCAAGGACTTCATGTCTAAAACACCAAAAGCAACGGCAGCAAAAGCCAAAATTGACAAATGGGATCTCATTAAACTAAAGAGCTTCTGCACAGCAAAAGAAACTACCATCAGAGTGAACAGGCAACCTACAGAATGGGAGAAAATTTTTGCAATCTACTCATCTGACAAAGGGCTCATTTCCAGAATCTACAAAGAACTCAAACAAATATACAAGAAAAAAAAGCAAACAACCCCATCCAAAAGTGGGGAAAGGATATGAACAGACATTTCTCAAAAGAAGACATTCATACAGCCAACAGACACATGAAAAAATGCTCATCATCACTGGCCATCAGAGAAATGCAAATCAAAACCACAATGAGATACCATCTCACACCAGTTAGAATGGCAATCATTAAAAAATCAGGAAACAACAGGTGTTGGAGAGGATGTGGAGAAATAGGAACACTTTTACACTGTTGGTGGGATTGTAAACTAGTTCAACCATTATGGAAAACAGTATGGCGATTCCTCAAGGATCTAG
The DNA here is from genome assembly GCF_002776525.5 of Piliocolobus tephrosceles. Classification (NCBI taxonomy): domain Eukaryota; kingdom Metazoa; phylum Chordata; class Mammalia; order Primates; family Cercopithecidae; genus Piliocolobus; species Piliocolobus tephrosceles. The sequence continues at coordinate 84,931,144 of NC_045438.1, forward strand.
AACTAGATGTACCATATGACCCAGCCATCCCACTACTGGGTATATACCCAAAGGATTATAAATTATGCTACTACAAAGACACATGCACACGTATGTTTATTGCGGCACTATTCACAATAGCAAAGACTTGGAATCAACCCAAATGTCCATCAGTGACAGACTGGATTAAGAAAATGTGGCACATATACACCATGGAATACTATGCAGCCATAAAAAAGGATGAGTTTGCGTCCTTTGTAGGGACATGGATGCAGCTGGAAACCATCATTCTTAGCAAACTATCACAAGAAGAGAAAACCAAACACCGCATGTTCTCACTCATAGGTGGGAACTGAACAATGAGCTCACTTGGACTCGGGAAGGGGAACATCACACACTGGGGCCTATCATGGGGAGGGGGGAGGGGGGAGGGATTGCATTGGGGAGTTATACCTGATATAAATGATGAATTGATGGGTGCTGACGAGTTGATGGGTGCAGCACACCAACATGGCACATGTATACATATGTAACCTGCACGTTATGCACATGTACCCTAGAACTTAAAGTATAATAAAAAAATAAATAAATAAAAAAATTAAAAAAAAAACAAATCCTTAAAAGTTAAAAAAATACTGTGTTACTCTCTTTGTTTTCCTTGTCTTTCTCCATTATTATCCATACCCTTCACAACAGTTCTCCTATTGTAAAAAAAAAACACAACCTGTATATTATATGTAGTGCATTGATTTTGAAACTGTGAAAGTCAGAGTCCTAGAATTAGCTGACAATCTCCTTTTCAAGTTTATCTTTCCTTCTCCATAAAAAGGCTTGATAATGGAGAGGGAAGTTGAGTTTTCAGGTCAATAATGAAAAAGAAATTTTGGAACAAGCAAGACAATGCAAGTCACCATTATTTCCATTTCTCTTAGGATAAGCATGAGCTATTTCCATGTACTTTCCCATATCCTTTTAGTCAGGAGGATCCCAAGATTATTCCTTAACCATCTTCTCCATGCAGATTCTTTTTCAGATGTTACTTACATGGGCACAGATACAAAAAGGCAGAAAAAAAAGAAGATAGTTTCGTTTCCTGATATAAACATAGCATAGCTTCCTGAGTTGAAGGGTCCTGTCTGACCCTTAAAAATCTACTTTTCTTTGTAATTATCAAGATTCTTTTTCTTTTTTCTTCTCTTTTTTAAGAGACAGATTCTTTCTTTGTTGCCCAGACTGGAGTGCAGTGGTGTGAATCATAGCTCACTGCAGCCTTGAACTCCTGGGCTCGAAGGATCCCCCTGCCTCAGCCTCCTGAGTAGCTGGGACTACAGGTATGCACCACCACACCTGGTGAATTTTTAAATTTTTTTGTAGAGACAAAGTCTTGCTACATTGCTCAGGCTGATCTCCAACTCCTCGGCTCAAATGATCCTCCCACCTTGGCCTCCCAAAATGCTGGGCCACAGCACCTGGCCAAGAATCTTTAAAGGTAAGATGAGTGATGAAAGAAAGCCTTAATTCTTCATTTTCTATCTCTTTCTCCATCACATGAATCAGTCAGTGGAGAAATAAGGGACCTTAGCATCAGATTTTCACAACCTAAATCAGGGAGGGTAATTGAGGCATTTAAGGAAGATAAACAAGCATAGGAATTTTTTATATATTACAAAAGAAATTAAAATTATAAGAGCACAAAAATGAAAAAAAAAGAATCAGTGAATTCTATTATAATCATCAAGCTTCTATAAAAAGTGGGGGCAATAGTGGTTCTTCTTTCTTAGAATTATAAACCAGGTGCAACTTCATATGCATACCACATGGTCCTAATTAGGAAAACAGGATTGAAAGCATCAACATCTTTGCTACTGTAGCATGTGTGGCAATGATTCTCAACTCTAGAGAGTGAAGGACAGCATATCAGCAATGCATTGGCAGCCCACCATGAGCAGCTCTGATAATGTGCTACTGATCTATTTTGTATATGTGGAAAATGTCACTGTGTAGCTTTTCTTAAAGGTGAATATCTCCCTGTCTTTTGCTCACCCACCATCTACCAATCCTTAACTAATGACTAAGTCTTTATTAACTTCTCTTGAACCAACTTGCTTTCTCCATTCCCACTTCTTCCACATTCATTAAAGCAACTGTCTTTTCTTGCTTAGATGACTGTAATAATCAACTAATTGAGCTCCCTGCCTCCAGTGTTGTATTCCCCCAATTATTTGCCTATACTCATCTTTCAATAGAAATCTGATCATGTCATTCCCTGCTCGACACCTTATAAAGGTTTCTCAGTGGTCTTTGGGTAAGTCCAGACTCCTTGGCATGGTATACAAAGCCCTTTATGTCAACCTCAGCTCTCACAACTGCCTCTCCTCTCCCAGCAGACCGCACTGTTGCCATTCTCTGGCCATGTTGAATTAACTTCCAGTTTTATCTGGCCTCCAGACCTTTGCCTAGAGGTTACTCCATGTATCTCTGAATGTCCCCTTTCCTCTTCATCTGATTAACTCCTCCATGTCTTCAGAAGCCATCTCTCCTATGAAACTGTCTCTGACCTGCAATATTGGGTTTAGGGTCCTAAATTTTTACCTCTAACTAGTTCCAAAACATTTTCACCACCCCAAAAAGAAACTTCATACTTATTAAGCAGTAACTCCCCATTTCTCCATTCCCCCACTACTTACACCTGACAAAGCTCTCAATACTCTATGGAAGTCTATTTTCTTGTCTGTCTCTCCCACTAGACCATAGCTCTTTGAAGACAGGGAACATACCTTGTTGGGTTCCCCACACCTAAGAAGAGAGCCTGGGATGTAGTAGTCACAGTTGACCATTAGTGTTAAAGAGGTGAGTACAGAAGTGAGTGGGTTAAAAAAGGGAGCGGGGGGAGAAATTTTAAACGTCTTTAAATGTCTTTACTAAAAGGTTAGAATGATTTCAGAGGGAAATTACAATTCTGAAGGGAAAGGAAAAGACATTGAAATTACAGGTTTCAGAAGAGCTCCCTTTGACTCCAGCTTTGGCTCTCCTGCCTTAGTATCCCCAATCTGCCCCCAAGCACCCTTGTATGCATTCCTCAGGAAGAGGGATGTTGTTCTCAGTCTTTTCCTCTTCCCTCTGTGCCTCAAAGTAGGCAGCTTCCAGTGGTGCCCTGGGCTTCAGAAGGTGGCCACTGAGCTGACCTCTAGGCTTGCAGGCTTCTTGGGAGAGCAGGTAGTGGAGGTGGGTATGGGGGGTGGTGACTGGGCTCCAGTTTGAATTTCATCTTTATGATTCCCTCTCACTATGGGGAGCATTACGGCATGAATCCCAAGGACAAATTTTAATTTGGGACCGTCTAAACCCTTATTAAAGTCATACTATTTTCTCAATCATCAAGAAAACTGCCTTTCTCTATAGTCCATAAGTCCTAAATTTTGTGAGGAGAAATTTATTTTTTATTATTTATTTATTTTATTTTATTTATTTTATTTTTTTGAGAGAGTCTCACTCTGTTGCCCAGGCTGGAGTGGACTGGTACAATCTCACTGCAACCTCCACCTCCCAGGTTCCAGTGATTCTCATCTCAGCCTCCCAAGTAGCTGGGATTACAGACACAGGACACCATGCCCGGATAATATTTGTATTATCAGTAGAGACAGGGCTTCACCATATTGCCCAGGCTGGTCTCAAACTCCTGGCCTCAAGTGATCCCCCACCTCGCCCTCCCAAAGCACTGACATTACAGGCATGAGCCACCACACCCAGCTAAGAAGGAATTTTTTGGATCTCCTTCCACCTTTGCTGAAATTCTAAAAAAGCTGCATTCCACTTTTAGCAGCTGTTTTCTTATGGCTGAATAAATGCCAGAGATGCCATCAGATTATTTTAATTCAATTGTCTCTCAGTTTTGAGGAGGGCTAAACTGTCAGTTTCCTCTTGGCACAATGCAAGTAGAAAGATAGTGATAAGCAGTCTGGTGCAGTGGATCATGCCTGTAATCCCAGCACTTTGGGAAGCCTAGGTGGGTGGATCACCTGAGGCTAGGAGTTCGAGACCACCCTGGCCAACATACAGAAACCCCATCTCTACTAAAAATACAAAAATTAGCCAGGTGTGATGGTCTATGCCTATAATCCCAGCTACTCAGGAAGCTGAAGAAGGAGAATCACTTGAACCTGGGAGACGGAGGTTGGGGTGAGCCAACATCATGCCACTGCACTCCAGCCTAGGAGACAGAGCGGGAGACTCCATCTCAAAAAAAGAAAAAGAAATAAAGAAAAAAAGATAGTAATAACTCACCTGAATTTCTCGTCAGCACTTCAGGATCATGATCTCTAACCCTCATCTTCCCTCTGTAACACTTAGGGTTGGGGTCCAGCCCCAGCTGAGGTCTGAGGACAGTGGGTGGATGTGGGGCAGGGAACTGGAAGAACACTCAAGAGACAGCAGATAAATGAGACATGGCTTTATTCAGCAGCCCCTTCACAGGGTCCGTGTTACATTTATACACTATACAAACATTAGTGGCTGAGAGCCAGGAGGGGAGCTTCTCTATGTTGTGTCTACATGGCTATGATTGTATAAGACATGGGGCTGTGTACTTGCACCCCAATCCTGCTGAGTCATCTAGGCTGTTTACCTCGGCCTATACCTGCTTCTCTATGCGTGCTTGGTGACAGCACAACCATGTTCCTTACACTCTCCAAACCTGTCCCACCCTCTGCATTCTTTATGGGATGAATTGGCATTGATTTAATAGCTGGCTCAAACCTGATCCCATTTCCCCTGCTCCCTCTCCCCTCACACTCAGACCTGTCACAAGCCTGCCCAGCCCTTCTCAGCAAGCTTCACATCCATTTCCTACCTTAATTACTAATGCTCTCACTCAGGCAGGTTATGGGAATCTCCTAACTGTATTATCTGCTTCCAGGCTGGGGCACTCCCACAGGTAAAGCTGATAATATTACTGCCTGTGTACAGCCCTTTCTGCAGGCCACAGAAGGCCCTACAGAAGAAAACTCAGTCCTCCTCAATGCGTTGCAAGACCCTCCTGCAACTGGCCTCTATTTATCTCTAAACCTGCACTGTTCAATATGGTAGCCACTAACTGTTGAAGCTATTTAAATTTGAATTAGCTAGAATTAAATTAAAGTTAAGATTCAATTCTTCAATTGTACTAGCCAAATGTTGCTAGTGGCTACCGTATTGGACCGTGACGATATAGAACATTACCATCATTGTAGAAAATTCTGTTGGATACTTACCTTACCCCTACTGCATCTGAACTCAAACTTTCAAATGACCCACACCTTTGAGCATATGGTGCTTTAGCTGAGGCAACTTCCTTTAATTGGATTACTTACCTTGCCAACTATACCCTTCAAAACACAGATCAAATATCATCCTATTCAGAGAAACCTTTCCAACCAGGCTTCCTATTCTTGTGCAAGTGATTACTTCCTCATTTGGACGCCCATTGCACTCTCTGCAGACTTCTACCAGAGCGCCCCTAACACTCCATGTCATCTAGTGTTGATGTCTGTTTCCCTTTACTACAGTATGAACCTGGGCTGGGGGCAGGAACCCAATCTTATTCATTTTTCTAGCCCCAGCTCTATACTAATGCCTGACATATAGGATATGCTAAGAACTAATTTTGGGAATAAATAAATATTACCAATAAATATTCTAAGGTCAAAATTTTATCAGATTTCAGAAACAAGAGAATATCCCAATTCAAATGCCTCACTGACAGGTAAAAACCTTGAAAAAGAAATATATTTTCAGTCAGATCAACAAAATACTGGATATGCTTTTTTAAATCGCAATCTCATGCTAGAGTTGTGTTCCATTTACAACTAACCCACGAGAGGCATGACAACTGGAGTGGATAACTGAGGTGGTTTGACAGGTATAGCGAGGTGTGGCTGACTGCACACGAAGGAAATTCTGGCTTCAGCAATTATTAGCTACACACCTGTGATATTAAAAGCATGAAGATTGGCTAGTCAATTCAAATATTAAGTGTCTAGGCTTAGAAATAGTTTATTGGGACATTTTCCATTATAAAAATAACACACACTCTTTATGAAAATTTGGGAGTACTAATCCACCACCAATAGTTTCATTAACAAAGGATTAATATTGTTAACCTATTCATGTAATGACTCATTCTATTGTACCTTATCTACATTCTTACCATATCTTCTGTTACTCTTTTACACTTAACATTACAAGCAGACATTTTTATATCTTATTATTGACTGTATTTTTAATAGCTGTATGATATGCAATTGAGTTGATGTGTCATAATTTACTGAAGTATTCCCAGTATTATGTAGCATATTTTCAAATTTTCACTATTATAAATAACACTGGAATTATTTGAGTATAAGAATTTTTTGTATTGCATGTAATTTATTCAGATTCCCAGGTGTGAAATATCTGAGTTTTAAAATATCTGCTTCATTTGCTACTTTATTCCTAGTACCTAGAACAATGCCTATCACACGGTAGGTATTTTATTAATAATTGTTGAATGAATATGTGATGTTAATTAAGTGGAAAAAAGCTGGCTTGACATGTAGACACCGAAAGCATGTCATAGGCATGTCTTGTGATAGGTTCCAGGGAAGACTTTGTCCCTACTTTTAAAAAAATTAATAAATTTTATTTTTTAGAGCAATTTTAGGTTCACAGCAGAACTAAGTAGAAAGTACAAAGTTCCCATCTATCCCTATCCCCACACACATAACCTCCCTGGCTATCGACATCTTGTACCACAGTGGCACATATGTTATAATTGATGAACCCATCATTATCACCTAGTCCATAGCTTAGGATTCACTCTTGGGGCTGTGGAATTTATGGGTTGGGACAAATGTATAATGACAGGTATCCACCATTACAGTGTCATACAGAATAGTTTTACTGCTATAAAAATCCTCTGTGCTCTATCATCCCTCCCTTCCCCCTAACCCCTGGCAATCACTGAGCTTTTTACTGGAGTAAAATTGTTGAACCACATATATTTGTTGAACCACATGGTGAGACTATGTATAGTTTTGTAAGAAGCTGCCAAACTGCTTCCCAAGTGGCTGTACCGTTCTGCATTCCCACGTGGCAGCAGAGAAAAAGAATTTCAGTTTATCCACATCCTTGGCAGCATTTGTTGTTCTCAGTGTATTGTTTTGGCCATCCTAATAGGTGTGTAGTAGTATTTTATTGTTATTTTAATTTGCAATTCCCTAATGACATATGATGTTGAACACCTTTTCATATGCTTAATTGCCATCTATATATCTCCTTTAGTGAGATATCTGTTGACATTTTTTCTCATTTTAAAAGTTGGGTTGTTCGTTTCATATTGTTCAGTTTTAAGGGTTTGATTTGGGTAACAGTCCTTTATCACATACGTATTTTGCAAAAATGTTATTGAAGTCTGTGGCTTGTGTTTTCATTCTCTTAATTAGGCATTTTGCAGTGCAGAAGTTTCCAATTTTCATGAAGCCCAACCTATCCATTTTTTATTTTATGGATGATGCTTTTGGTATTGTATTAAAAAGTCACCATCAAATTCAAGGTCATCTAGTTTTTTTTTTCTGTTATATCCTATAGGTTTTATAATTTTGTGTTTTACATTTAGGTCTGTTATCATTTTGAGTTAATTTTTGTGTCTACATTTTTTTTCTTTTTGCTTCCGGATGTCCTGCTGTGCCAGCCCCTTTTATTGAAAATATTATCGTTTCTCCTTTGGATTGCCTTTGCACCTTTTTCAAAATAATTGACTATATCTGTGTGGGTCTATTACTGGACTCCTTATTCTGTTCCACTGATCTATTCATTTATTCTTTGGCTTATACCACACTGTCTTGTAGCTTTTTAGTAAGCCTTGAAGTCAGGTAGTATCAGTCGGTACATTTACTTTTCATGTCTTTTCCCTCTCTTACTGTTCTAATTAAAACTTCCAGTTCAATTTTGAATAGTAGCAGTAGTATGTATGAGTTCCACTAGCTTAAAATAAATGCTTGCATTACCCCTTTAAGTATGATGTTTGCTGAAAATGAAAAAATAAATATCATTTTTCTGGTTAAGGACATCCCTTGCTCTTTCTTTTTTTTCTTTTCTTTTTCTTTTTATTCTTTTTCTTTGAGACAGAATCTCGCTTTGTCGCCAGGCTGGAGTGCAGTAGCGCGATCTCGGCTCACTGAAACCTCCACCTCCTGGGTTCAAGGGATTCTCCTGCCTCAGCCTCCCAAGTAGCTGGGACTACAGGCATGTGCCACCACACCTGGCTAATTTTTTGTATTTTTAGTAGAGACGGGGTTTCATCGTCTTAGCCAGGATGGTCTCATCCCCTGACTTCGTGATCTGCCCACCTCAGCCTCCCAAAGTGCTGGGATTACAGGCATGAGCTACCATGCCCAGCCGAAAATTTTCATTTTAACAAGCATTCCAGATTATTCTAGTGCAGATGGTCCAGGGGTACACACTTTGCAAAAGTAGCTAATTGAAAATACCATGTGCAGCAGGCACTTTTCCATTTTTCAATATTATATACACATTCTGTCTTTGATTCTGATGGACAATGATACATGTGTGCATTAGGCATTTAAAAAAATAGGTTACCCTGTCAGCAACTTAGTAATAAAAATGACTTGAAATACCAAACATGAGAGCATAGTTTATTGATACTTATAAACTTTTTAATCAATGTAAGTGTTGCAGAATAATTCTTATGATCTGATCACACTTTAGTCACGTGTGACTGAAATCTGCAGTGGCCCAGATTTGCTTCATTTGTGGACTTTCTCCAACAGTACCCCAGAATAGAGGATTCTAGCAAACCTCAGATCGATAAGGAGAAACAGTATGGGACAACGGGTCGAACTGGCCAGAATGGAACTGAGATTACCAGCTGTAGAATTTCAGCAGGGTCCACTTGATGGAAAGAAAGAGACTAAGGTGCTACTACTTATTTCTGATATGAAATGAAGCTGACATCTGTGGAGTCTAAATATCAAGGAATGGTACAATGAAAAGGTTCCTGGTGGGTTATCCATGCCATTACTAAAGTTGTAGCATAATTTTCTAGTAGTTAGAAGTCCAGATTGTGATGTCTACAGCATGTATGAATGAGGTACTGTTAAAGCTGAATGCCAATCTTTTTTTTTTTTTTTTTTTTTGAGACAGAGTCTCGCTCTGTCGCCCAGGCTGGAGTGCAGTGGCCAGATCTCAGCTCACTGCAAGCTCCGCCTCCCGGGTTTACACCATTCTCCTGCCTCAGCCTCCCGAGTAGCTGGGACTACAGGCGCCCACCACTATGAGAGAAGTTGAGGGAACATGTACTGCCAAGGATCTGACCTTCACTCCCAGAATAATAATCAGATTGTCATCCTCAAGAGGTAAGGATAGGTTCTAAGAAGGAAGAAAGTTGCTTCTGCTGCATTAATGTCATCTTTCATACAAAAATCAATATGAAGAATTGCCTCCATGTTCAGCCTCAATGATATACAGTATGTGACAATTACTCAAGTGACTGAAATGATTTCCTATACAGACCACAGTGCCACTTTTCTTACATATATGTAAGGGAGCCACCTACTGTCAAAATAGGATCTTACAGCTACAAATTCTCCCATTGCCCCGCCCCCCAATTATACAACTGCATAAACTTAGCCATAATAATTTAGATGAGAATTTTGCAGAATTCAAGAAACTGACATAAAATAATTTTGGGGGTGGGAAGGAACAATCCACACTGCCCTGTGTCCTTTACAAGTTGGAAAATATTCATTAAGCAGTTACCTGTTATGCATTGCAAGTCTCAAAGAGAATCCTGGTATGCTGGAATTAGTAAGACAGTTTGTAGTAACAAATGCCCCTGCCAATTTCTTTCTTCGTATTTTTGGTAATGCTATTTCTTCCTGAACGTGTCTTTGCCTGTCTCAAGCTTACCTAGCCTGCAAATTCAGCTAAGTCTTACCTCCCCCATGAAGACTCTGCATATCTCCAGCCTGTTGCAGCTTCTCCTGCTTGGATCTCTGTTGCTGTGCTTCATCCCAGAGGCACACTCCTGTGGGCATTTCCTCATACATACACTGCTTTGTGGTGGTAGCAATAGCTAGCATTTACCATATGTCAGCACTGTTGGACCACTTTCCTTCTATTAACTCACTTAATTATCATATTAACTCGATGAGGTGATTACTTTTATAATCCCCATTTTTTAAAATAAGAAACTGAGGCCTAGAGAGGTTTTAAAAAACTTGCTCAAGGTCCTTAAGGTTATTAAGCAGTAGTGTCAAAATTTAAACCCATGCATCTGCATTTCCAACTGATTTGTAAGCACTTGGTGGACAAGAACTATGTTCTAAAATTCTTTTGAAGTTCCCACATTGCCTAGCCTAGTGCTATGATCTTCAGGACCAAAGTTCATAGTTTCACTACAGTTTACTAATTTTTCAGGAAATCAGAAGACCCAAGAAAGAAGGTAGTTTTTCTCCCATTAATCAGGCTGATAAAAAACAAGTTTGGCAAGATACTACAGCAATAATAGGGAACTTGTATTAACCATGTACTATAAGCCAGGCACTGTGCTAAGCATTTTTATATATTATTTAATTCTTACAATAAACCTTTACAGAGAAGTACTATTATATATATATATCTTACAGATGAGAATGCTGAAGCACAGAGAGGTGAAGTAACTTGCCTAAGGTCCCACAGATTCTAGCCTATGACTAACCCATATGCTATCATCTCGCACCTACTGTGTAAGAATGCTTATTTACGGCCAGGCACGGTGGCTCACATCTGTAATCCCAGCACTTTGGGAAGCCAAGGTGGGTGGATCACCTGAGGTCGGGAGTTCAAGACCAGCCTGACCAACATGGAGAAACCCAGTCTCTAGTAACAATACAAAATTAGCCAGGCATGGTGGTGCATGCCTGTAATCCCAGCTACTCGGGAGGCTGAGGCAGGAGAATCGCCTGAACCCGGGAGTTGGAGGTTGCAGTGAGCCAAGATCGTGCCACTGCACTCCAGCCTGGGCAACAAGAACCAAACTCTGTCCCCAACCCCCCAAAACAAAACAAAACAAAACAAAAACCTATTTACAAGGGGATTTAGAAATTGCAGTGAATACACCATGAGGAAGATGGGCTTCTCCCATAGAACAATGACTCCTAATTTTGTAGGATTGGTACAGGAGGGTGAATGTCCACAGAAGAATTGCATATTCCCAACTATTGATGTCTCTTTCCCTTGGTGAGTTCATGAGTTACTGCTGCCATCACAGAACTGACCTCATGGGGGCACTGCTTCCAAACCCACAGCCATCCTGAGGCAAGGCTGGAACATTTGAAAAAGGATTTAGTCAAGTCCAGGGTAACAGGACACGTACACAACATAGAGCACCACAATCTGGTTACAAGATGTGGCTCGCTCTCCAAGTCTTGAACAAAATAAATATTTTTGACCCTCCTTCCTGCAGTGGCTCCATTCTTATGTTTATGACAGAAGAGCAATCACCTGGCACCTTTCTCTTCAGTTAAGCCCCTAGAGAGCTGGGTGCAGGAGGAAGTGGAAGTTTCCAGTGGTGTGAGAATTTCTGTTTCCTTTGTCAAGGCCTGGCACTTCTACATATGATGGCATTGTAGATGACCACTTTCTTGGGGAGATGCCTCCCCCTTCAGCTACTAGCTCCGGGAATGAGACCTGCTCTTAAGACTTGCTGCTTGCTATGGTCTGAATGTTTGCGTCTTCCCAAAATGCGTATGTTGAAACCCAATCCCCAAGGTGATGGTTTTAGTAAGTAGAGCCTTTGGGAGATGATTAGGTCAGGACGGCTGAGCCTTCATGAATGGGATTGGTATCCTTATAAAAGAGACCCTAGGCCAGGCACAGTGGCTCACGCTTGTAATCCCAGCACTTTGGGAGGCTGAGGTGGGAGGATCATTTGAAGTCAGGAGTTCAAGAACCAGCCTGGCCAACATGGTGAAACCCTGTCTCTACTAAAAAATACAAAAATTAGCTGGGCATGGTGGTGGGCGCCTGCAGTCCCAGCTACTTGGGAGGCTGAGGCAGGAGAATCGCTTGAACCTGGGGGATGGAGGTCACAGTGAGCCAAGATCATGCCACTGTACTCCAGCCTGGGTGACAGAGCAAGACTCCATCTCTAAATAAATAAATAAATAAATAAAAGAGGCCCCAGAGAGCTGCCTTGCCCCTTCCACCATGTGAAGACACAGCAAGAAGATGCCATCTATGAATCAGAAAGTGGGCCCTCATCAAGACACCAAATCTGCTAGTGCCTCGATCTTAAACTTCTCCAGAACTGTAAGAAATAAATTTCTGTTCTTTATAAGCTACTCAGTTTATGTTATTTTGTTATAGCAGCTGAAACATTAAGATATACCTCAAATGGACACCATAATGTCTAACTAGTCTATATAACATATTTACATGTACAATAATAGGTACAAGTAACAGCTGTCCACAAACCAACTCCTGTGGACAGGGTTTCAAGAGATGAAAGGAATCCTTGCACCCAGATGTCTAAGAGTTCAAGAGAAGCCAATAAGGTGAAAGGGCTCTTGCTAGGAGTACATCCTGACAATGCCATATACATGTGGACATGGGCCTGTGAGTGTGGACGAGAAAGGTGGTACATGTATTTTTGTTTCAAGATACTGCCTCTTGGGGTGCTAGTGACTGGGAGATCACTGAGAAGACTGCATGTGGAGACAAAGTGGAGGACAGTGCCTTCAGGATCCCTTCTGCTGGCGCTGCCTCCAAACCTGTCTGCCTACTAGTGCCAAGAGCCTGACTACCTTGTGGAGACCCAGACCCATGCTTGTAGGAGCTCAAAAGGCTATTCACTGATTTATATTAAGTGCTTGATTGATGTTTTTATTTTTATTTAAAAAAATAAACTATTTCTTTATTAGACAACAATGCTTTACCTAGAAATTTCTTTTCTGGAGCTTGATTTTGGCATCAGTTTGGTCTTTGCCCTCTACTGAATCCTCAGCTCAGCTAGCCTTAAAATATAAAGATTCTTACAGGCTCCAGCAATTTCTTCGATAATGGCACACGTCAAAACTATAAAGCATTGTAGGGTCAGTGGTCATTGGTGAGAAGAGACAAAACAGTTTGTTCCACTTGAAAAATATTTCCTTCCTGATCACTTAGATGTGCCAATCATCAACAAAGATATCAGTAATATCTCCAAATAGAGCAACATTCCACAAACCAGCCTCTGCCTGTTTTTGTATGGCTTGCAAGCTAAGGATGATTTTTTAAAATTATTAAATAGTTAAACAAAATTGAAAGAACAATAGTATTTTATGATATGTGAAAGTTATATGAAAACCAAATTTCAAAGTCTGTAATAAAGTTTTATTGGAACACACTCATGCTCATTCATGTATGTATCATCTCAGGCTGCCTTTGCTCTATAATGGCAGAATTGAGTAGTTTTGACAAAGACTGTGTGGCCCACCAAGCCTAAAATATTTCCTATCTGGTCCTTTACAGAAAAAGTTTGCCGACCCCTGACATAGTGTAACAGACTCTCCTGTGTTGATGCGTGTGCTATGTCTTCATCCTTTTCTCAAATCATCTCAGTGGTCTTATTTTACAGATGTAGAAGTGAGAAGCTCAAAAAGGTATAAACAGTCTGAATGATACAGAGCCTGAACTGAAGCCCTTGGCCAGATTACTTCAGCTCACTTAGCTTTACCTACATCACTTATCAAAAAAAAAAAAAAAAAAAAAAAATAGTGTTGACCTCATACAGTTGTGGTAGAGATGAAAAAAAATAAGACCGTAAGGGGTTTAGTGCCGTGTATGGCATGCCATAAGTGCTTAGTAAACGTAGCTATTTTTGTTAACTAGTAACATTATTACTATTAAAATTCAGATATTGTTTCAGCCCAGTACTCTTTTCAGTAAACTAAATAGCACACCTCTTTCCCACACTGAAGAAAAAAAACAGGAACAGGTTATATAATCACTGATTTAAAAATATTATTGGTGTTTTATCAAGAGTAAAGGTGGTTTTCACTCACTCCCCAGACATCTGATTCACTCAGATCCTCAACTTTTTCTTTCTTTCTTTCTCTTTCCCTCTCTTTCTTTCTTTCTTTCTTTCTTTCTTTCTTTCTTTCTTTCTTTCTTTCTTTCTTTCTTTCTCTTTCTCTCTCTCTCTTTCTTTCCTTCCTTCTTTCTGTCTCTCTCTCTTTCTTTCTTTCTTTTTTTTTTTGTTGTTGCTGTTTGTTTTTTGAGACAGAGTTTCACTCTTGTTGCCCAGGCTGGAGTGCAATGGCGTGATCTCGGCTCACTGTAACCTCCACCTCCACCTCCACCTCCCAAGTTCAGGCAATTCTCCTGCGTCAGCCTCCCAAGTAGCTGGGATTACAGGCATACACCACCACGCCTGGCTAATTTTTTGTATTTTTAGTAGAGATGGAGTTTCATCATGGCCAGGCTGGTCTTGAACTCCTGACCTCAGGTGATCCGCCCGCCTCGGCCTCCCAGAGTACTGGGATTATAGGCGTGAACCACCGCACCTGGCCAGATCCTCAACTTTCTACCATGGCCACAGATGATCCTTTGGGAGATGGATATCCCTTACTTAGGAAGTCCTTACAGACATTTTATCTCTTCTACTCTGTAAAATGAAGATAAGAATGTTCATCCTACGTAACTGGAAGCTCAAATAAGATGACAGATATGAAGGCACTTTAAAAGTGAAGTGTCCTTGCAGTAAAATTATATATGTAGAAAGCCTTTTGCAAAAGTAGATAATTCCTAAGATCATTATTCTTTCATAGGCTGTTGAGAGTCTTATCACCATGTGAATCAAATACAACCTTTAGGTTCTCTTTATTCTGCAAATCCTTGCTTTGTAGAGGAGCAAGCAGTATTCAGCTCCAAATGGTAGAGAATGTGCCAGTGATGGAATATGGGAGAAAGCTGTCAGAGAGGGAAGTGAACAAATGAGAAACCTTGGGAAGCTTCCTGCTAGCTGTATGTCTAAGTATTGCCCACCCCCCTTGTCTCTCTCCTGTGAGCCCTCTCTGCGGCCCTCCAGCTGCCTTCTTTCTTGCCCATTTCCCTTTTTCCTCTTGTCTTTCCTATTTCTTTCTTCTATCTTCCTGCCCGCACTGCGCTCGTCTTTTCCTCCCTCAGTTTGGCCTGAAGGACATTACGGGTTGAGCATCCCCAATCCAAAAGTCAAAGCAAAGGCCCACAACACAATTTATTCAGCATCCCCAAGGGAAAAAAGACCTTCAGCTGCAATATGTCTTTTCTGTGCATACCAGATACGTATGTCATATTTTTTACTAAGTACTTATGTATAAATAAGTGTATGAAAATGATTATCAGCAGCATATACATATTTTTTTTAAAGACAGAATCTCACTCTGTTGGCCAGGATGGAGTGCAGTGGTGTGATCTCCACTCACTGCAACCTCTGCCTCCTGGGTTCAATCAATTCCCTTGCCTCAGCCTCTCAACGTAGCAGGGATTACAGATGTGCACCACCAGACCCGGCTAATTTTTATAATTTTAATAGAGATAGGGTTTCGCCATGTTGGCCTCAAACTCCTGGCCTCAAGCAATCCACTGCTTTGGCCTCCCAAAGTGCTGGGATTATAGGCATGAGCCACCGTGCCTGGGCTGAGCATATAATTTCAGAGTCAGAAATGATGGCGATGCCAAACAACCACAGATTGTCCAATGGATGGCTGAGATAGTGATGCGTTTCCTTCCTCAATGTATACAAACTTTGTTTCATGCACAAAATTATTTAAAATACTGATAAAATTACCTTTAGCCTACGTGTACAAGGTATATATGAAACATAAATAAATTTTGTGTTTAGACTTGGGTCCCATCCCTAAGATATCTCATTACTATATGCAAATATTCCAAAAGCCAAAACAATCTGAAATCTGAAACACTTCTGGTCCCAAGCATTTTGGATAAGGTATATTCAACCTGAATTTATTATAGTTTCTATGTAGATAAAACATTTCTGTTCCATGTCCTTAATGTCATATTATTCTTCCACTCATGTAAATTGTTTCATGTTACTTGAGAAGAAATAAATTAAAAGGACTATTATTCACAAAGCTTTTTCATATATTATTTCATTAATCTTTCAGTTCTCTCAAACCTCATTTGAAAACAGCTCCAAATTACAACAATGGACAAAATAACAAAAAGCTTTCATTCCCCCCTGCCCTCTGCTTTTTTTTCTTAATAGGCAAGTATCTCTTGACTGAACAAAGAGCTTCCTGCGTTGTGGATTTGCAGTATGACTTGGTTGATTTAGTTCTCTATTTCTGGTTTTACTGTGGACATCTCTCGGGTCCATTTTGAAGGTGTTCACGATCATGTTGCCTGGCAAATAAATTCCTAATTCTTTTTCTGTTTGTTTGTTTGTTTTTAAGAGATAGGGTCTGGCTCTGTCATCCAGGCTGGAGTGCAGTGGCTAGATCATGGCTCACTGCAGCCTTGAGCTCCTGGGCTCAAGCGATCTTTCCACTTCGGCTTCCCAAATTGCTGGGATTACAGGCATGAACCACTGTGCTGGGCCTGTTTCCTAATTCTCTAGCATGGTATTGGAGAGCCTCCATGATTAACCCCTGACCTCTCTTTCCAGTTTTATTTCTCACCACCCCCTTTTATGTATCACTCTAAATTACATTTTCCTAACTGTACACTTCCTTATACATTTCTCTCTGGTTAGATTACCCCATCTTC
Organism: Piliocolobus tephrosceles; assembly: GCF_002776525.5. NCBI lineage: Eukaryota > Metazoa > Chordata > Mammalia > Primates > Cercopithecidae > Piliocolobus > Piliocolobus tephrosceles. The sequence continues at coordinate 84,947,884 of NC_045438.1, forward strand.
TCACCAAATCTGTCCATTGAAACTGGAATGGTCCTTCAAGTCCCAGGTCAAAACTAGCCATTATGTTTCTCTGAACTCACACAGTCCTTTGTTAATACCTCTACTGGGGCATTCCCCAGATTTGGCATTGTGCTGTTATTGTTTTGTTTTGTTTTTTAATTTTCTATAAGTACTTTTATTTGCCACCACAGATAATGCTACAATGAGCATCCTGTATGCATACTTTTATGTATCTTTGCTGGTATTGTACAAAATAGATTCCTAGATGTGGAATTGTTAAGTCAAGGGGTATGTTAAGATTTTTTTTCTCTGTTTTTTTTTTTTTTTAATTTTACTTTAAGTTCTGGGATACATGTGCAGAATGTGCAGGTTTGTTACATGGGTATACATGTGCCATGGTGCTGTTATTGTTATTGTTTATGAACCTATCATCTCTTACTACTGTCTGATATATCTCTGTAGCCCCACGACCCTAGCAAAATGACTACACATAGTAGGGTTTTCCATGAATGCTTATTGGATGACTGAGGCTACTGTCTCCAGCCTAAATTCCCTATTTAAGACCTGAAAAAAATCAGATTTTTTAAAAGTGTCATTCCATTTAAGAGTTAAACCATTTTTCTTATTTAGTGCCAGATTTTACTTTAGCATATATGACATGATGTTGGATACACCACAGTTCCATTTCTCTACCTCAAATCATAGTTCTGAGAAAATGAAAAATGTCTGCCGTAGGCACTTACTCAAGCACTGCGATCATGTGCGGACTAGACAAACATGACTCGGAATCTGACGCTGACCACTAGGATGGCTTCAGGCTTTACATGACCTAACACATGACCTCAAAGCTGGCTTTCCATTTAAATGCCAGTAGTCCAAAAAACACTTTAAATTATTTATTTCTCTGCAGTGGGTCACAAAACGTGACATTAATGTTATAGAAAAACATTACATTTGAATCTATTTGTAGCTGAAAGAGAATATGGTTGGTGGTATTTTTAGGAAGAGCTCTTCCTAAAGAAGAGCTCAAAGAAAATAGGAATAGGTTATATAATCACTGATTTTAAAATGTTTTGATTGGTGCTAAGATGTCTTAGATCGAGACATCTCATCAATTCGTGTTCTCAAGTGACATCATAAGGGCCACTATGGTCCTTCAGGAGATGGGTATCACTCAGGGAAAATAGCAGTGTATTTTCAGCTCATATTTTTTAGCAACACATGAAGTTAATCTTTTTAAAATTCAAAAGCCATTTCCCCTTAAGGCTACTGGTTTGTCTTTTTTCAGGTTCAGAAAATTTTCCCCAAACTCAGACTTTTTCATATTCCTGTTAAAGATTGTTATAACCTCTCCTTATAACCTTTTATAAAATGGCAATCCTGCATTTCTCTGATAGGACTTTTTATGTTTAAATGGAAATAAATTTATATGGTAGCCAAAATGCTAAATGGAATTTATGTAAAAGAGAGACCAGCGAAGCAAGCTCAGTGTGGCCTTGGCCCTGGGATTACATGTGCAGATGTGTCCGTGGTTGAAGAGAATAGCACTGTCATCTTTCCTATCTACTCAATCACCGTTCCCTCTGCAAGGAATCTCAGAGTGTCCTGATAGTACTCCTGGTGATATCTAAGCACAAACGCAAGTGTGAGAGTTGTCAGAATCGAAATGGAATTGCTAAAGTTAAGAAAACCCTGATAAATAGAGCCAGGAAGGTCACAAAGAGAGGGTTCGCATCTGTGTATGTCTGGTAACAAAAACTGTCACAAAAAACTACAAAACCCACAACCTTGCACAAAAGCCATTGCCACCTTACACAAAAAAATACCTCTGCAAGGACACCTGTCCCACAACTGCCTGTCCAACCTCAGGCTGGCATCACCCTTGTTGTTGATCTTTATAGCCAAGGATAATTATTTCCAAACAATGATGTAATCCTCCTCATTTTTTTCCTTTAAAAACCTTTGTCTTTCTTTTCCTCCTTGAATACACACATAGTTTACTATGGCATGCATACTGCCATTGCAATGCTCTATCTTTAAATACATATCCTTTCTTTTAGAGAGTCTGTCTCTGGTTGTTATTTAAGCTGACACAAGTATTCCTAAAACAGGGTCCCTGACGCTATCCTTTTAAGTAAAAATCAGGGTAAGTATTCAATAAATATGCCTCAAGCTGAATTCCTGCTTTCTCAGGAGGGATGAAGCATAGGTTAAAGCTCAGAAATACCACCTGTGAGTAAAACAAGTTGATTGATTATTCATTAAAAACCATGCCTGAGTTCTTCCTTCTCTTCAGTTGCAGCCTTTCAACACCCATTGCTCTGCCTGATCCCCCTCAACTCTTGCCCTCCCTTTGCATAGGTAAACAGCTAGATGCACATTTAAGTTTCATCACAGCATGAGGGGCATTTTTGATGAAAATCATATATTTGAAATAATTTAGAAGCTCCCCTAATGGAGTTTGCTGGAGATTTTTAGAGCTGTAACACCAAACTATTCCTTCCAGGTGCTCCATATCATCACTCACTCTTTTAATCAATGAATAGTTTTAGGTTTTCAAGGCCAGTCAGTTTCTCTGAGGCACTCTCTCTGTAATTCTTGCAGTTGCACACCAGAGTAGTGGAGCCTGATAGAGAACACAGGTTCATATTTTTTATTTTGTTTTGTTTTGTTTTTCTTGAGACAGAGTCTCACTCTTGTTGCCCAGGCTGGAGTGCAGTGGTGCAATCTTGGCTTACTGCAACCTCCGCCTCCCAGGTTCAAGCCATTCTCCTGCCTCAGCCTCCTGAGAAGATGGGACTACAGGCACCCGCCACCACGCCTGGCTAATTTTTGTATTTTTAGTAGAGATGGGGTTTTGCCATGTTGGACAGGCTGGTCTCGAACTCCTGACCTCCAGTGATCCACCTGCCTTGGCCTCCCAAAGTGCTGGGATTACCAGCATGCGTGAGCCACCATACCCAAACTCATATAGATTTCTTATTCCTATTACAGAGATTCTCAAACTTTCTTGGTTCCCAGTATCTTTAGTGTTTCAGTAATTTTTTCATGGAAACTCTAGGCCAAAAGAAGTACCTAATTGTTCTGGACCTAGGCCAAAGCTAGTGCCTAATGGGTCTAAACAACTTAATAACAGCAATTTGCATGGTAGCTGGCAAATGTCACCGTGTTGCCCTTGAAATGTAAAAATGTCCGGCTGCCTCCCTGTGAGTTCACTACAGTGCCCTGGAGCAACTAGTGTAGAGTTCGGGAGCACCATCTTTATGTTTTAGGGCAGTTAGCAAACATTCCTTTTCCAATTCATATATAATGTCCTTATAAAAAATAAAAATTGCTATGATTTCATATCTCTCTAGAAAATAAAACGGTGACATATGTCAACACGGAGAGATCAAAATGCAATGTTAGGTAAAAAAAGGCAAGTTGCAGAATAATGTGTAGAAAAGAATAGCTTTTATTTAAAATTTATATCTTATTTCTGCTGGAAGGATGCACACTCTCTCTAGGAGAGTGGTTATCTCTAAGGAGGAGAAAGAATTTGACTGGAAGGAGAATGAAGAAGACCTACATTTTATCTGCGCCATTTTAGATGTGTTATTAAAATATGCAAGGCAAACATGAACAAATGTTGACATTTTTTAATTCTGGGTGGTGAGCCATTGGTGTTTCTTATACTAGTCTTTGGACTTTCCCATCTTAAAAAAATTTTTTAACCCAGAACGTATTGAGCAAGAACTAAAATGGTAGATCAAGTATTAGTTTTCTTTTCTACATATGATCAATCCTTATAGCTATTTAATTTAGTTTGGGGTCATAAAATAATTCTAAATTTTTTCTGGGGTCAGAAATAGCCAGATGATGAACTACATACTATGTGTTCGAAAACCCCAGCTGCTGTGTTTTACAAAACCAGCTGCTTGCTAATCCTAATAAGGTGTAACTTTTGCAACTAATTAGTTCCAAAAGGCAAATTTAGATTTACATTCAGATTCAACACATTATCTTGTTGAAGAAGAGACCACATCATGTAGGTTTTTAAAAACTTTCAGTATCTTGCTGGGCGTGGTGGCTCACACTTGTAATCCCAGAACTTTGGGAGGCTGTGGGCAGATCACCTGAGGTCAGGAGTTCGAGACCACCCTGGCCAACATAGTGAAACCCTGTCTCTACTAAAAATACAAAAATTAGCTGGGTGTGGTGGCATGCACCTGTAATCCCAGCTACTTGGGAATCTGAGGCAGGAGAATAGCTTGAACCTGGCGGGTGGAGGTTGCAGTGAGCTGAGATCTTGCCATTGCATTTCAGCCTGGGGTGGCAGAGCGAGACTCCATTAAAAACAAACAAACAAAAATTCAGTATGTTATATATGGTAGGTATTCAATGAATGCCTTTCGAATTAGTAAAATTAATTTATCTTTACTTAGCATTTAAAAAAATTAACAATAAAAAAACCATTAAGGCACAGCTTTGTGGCAGCTTTATAATGTGGCTTGTAATTTTTATTATTTTTTAAATGTTATTTTAATTTTAAAGTATAATATGTTCATATGGTTCAAAATTAAAAGGTTTAAATCGATATGCCATGAAAAATAAGACTGCATTTAACCCTCAACCTCCAGCCACTCGGTTCTCTGAGAGGCAACCAAAGTGACCAGTTTTTGTGCCTATGTTTAGAAAAGAGGCATTTTATATATATACACCTATATATGTATTTTACATATATTATATATATGCACATGAATATATATACATAAACAAATACAAAAATTTGTTTTTAAAATAGTAAATACATGTCATATTCACAGCTCTCAATACCATCTATGGATGACATTGATTAAACAATCATTTGGATGTTTAATAAATATTTCAAATTTTATTTGAAACAAACATATTTCAAATAAGCTCCACCTGTAGCTTACGCATTCAGTTGATAGCAACCTTGGCCTTCAGGTTGTTCAGGCACCCTTGATCCTCTCTTTCTTTCACACTACACATCTAGTCTGTCAGGAAAGTCTGTTGATGACTTTGAAACATTTCCAGAATCTGACCTCTGCTCACCACTTCCTCTGCTGTTACCTAGTCCTGGCCACCAGCATCTCTCACAGGGACCACTGCCTTACCATACTCTCTACTTCCACCTTGTCTCTCACAGTCTGTTCTCCACCAAGCACAGAGAGATCCTTTTAAATTATAAGTCATAAATGCCACTCCTCTCAAAACCCTACAACAGACCCAGTGCAGTGGCTCACACCTGTAGTCCTAGCACTTTGGGAGGCCAAGGCAGGTGGAACGCTTGAGCCCAGGAGTTAAGAGACCAGCCTGGGCAACATGGTGAAACTGTCTCTACAAGAAATGCAAAAATTAGCCGGGCATGATGGTGCCTGCCTATAGTCCTTGCTGAGGAGGGAGAATGCCTTGAGCCTGGGAAGTGGAAGCTGCAGTGAGCCGAGATTGCACCACTGCACACCAGCCTGGGCAACAGCGCAAGAACCTGTTTCAAAAACAAAAAGCAGGCCGGGCACGGTGGCTCACGCCTGTAATCCCAGCACTTTGGGAGGCCGAGGTTGGTGGATTGCTTGAACCTGGAAGTTCAAGACCAGCCCAGCCAACATGGCAAAACCCTGTCTCTACTAAAAATACAAAAAATTATCCAGGTGTGGTGGTGCGCACCTGTAGTCCCAGCTACTAGGGAGGCTGAGGCACGAGAATTGCTTGAGCCCGAGAGGCGGAGATTGCAGTAAGCCAAGATGGCACCACTGCACTCCAGCCTGGGTGAGGTGACAGAGCAAAACGCTGTCTCAAAAACAAACAAACAAACAAAAACAACAACAACAAAAAAAAACAAGCAAAACCCTATAATTGTTTGCTTTTACTCAGAATACACTTCAAAGTCCTGCATTGATGAAGTCCTGCATGTAGGCCCTGCATTGATCTGCCTGCTTTATCTTCCTTGCCTTCATGTTCTGATTCTTTCTGGCTCACTCTGCTCAGCCTTGCTGGCCTCTTCTGTTCCCTGCATTCACCAGATACACTCCTGCCTTAGGACCTTTTCTAGCTCTCTCTGCCTGCAACTCTCTTCTCCCGGATCTTCTTTTGGCTAACTCTCTCATCCTTCAAGTCTGTATTTAAATCTTGCCTTCTGAGGCCCAACCTGACCACAGCTTGTTTTTTTTTTTTTTTTTTTTTTTTTTTAATAAAAAGGAGTCTTGCCCTGTCGCCAGGCAGAGTGCAGTGGGGCAATCTCAGCTCACTACCACATCTGCCTCCTGGGTTCAAGTGATTCGCCTGCCTCAGCCTCCCCAGTAGCTGGGACTACAGGCACATGCCACCGTGCCCAGTTAATTTTTGTATTTTTAGTAGAGACAGGGTTTCACCATGTTGGCTAGGATGGTCTTGATCTGTTGACCTCATGATCTGTCTGCTTCAGCCTCCAAAAGTGCTGGGATTACAGGCGTGAGCCACCGCGCCCGGCCTACCACAATGTTAATAGTGTCTCTTCCCCACAGGCAGCCCCTGGATCTCCCATGGCCTGCTCTACTTTTTCTTTTAATCACAGAACTTACCAGTTTCCAATATATTATATATTGTTCATGTTTGTTGTTTATTGACTGTCTCCCTTAACAAGGTGTAAGCTCCACTATGGTTGAGACCTCTGACTACTTTACTTACAGATTTATCCCTCCAGTGTGATGCTTGACACATAGCAGATGCTCAAAGGTATTTGTTGGATATGTGAATGAATAAATAAATTATACTCTGTATATTGTTTTGTGTCTTTTTTTCACTTAATGATATATTTATTCAAAAGAGGTATCTTGAAAATCTTGGAAATTTCTTACAAGCACATTGTCTCAGTCTATTTAGTGCTGTTATAACAGAATACCTGAGGCTGGGTAATTTATTTAAAAAAAGAGGTTTCTTTGGCTTACAATTGTGGTAGCTGAAAAGTTCGAGATTGGGCAGCTGCATCTGGTGAGGGTCTCATGCTGCTTCAACCTGCAGCAGAAAGTGGAAGAAGAGTGGGCATGGGCAAAGAGATCACATGGTGAGAGAGGAAGCAGAAGACAGACACCGAACTGAGGAAGCCAGACTTTTAACAACCTGCTCTCTCTGGTACTAATCAATTCCTGGAGAGGAAGAGCTCACTCATCCCCATGGCAGGGCATTAATCTGTTTTTGGGAGTCCTTCCCCATGACCCAAATACCTCCTACTAGTCCCCGCCCCTCAACACCCTCACATTGGGGATCAAATTTCCCTCCCTCCCTCCCTCCCTTCCTTCCTTCCTTCCTTCCTTCCTTCCTTCCTTCCTTCCTTCCTTCCTTCCTTCCTTCACTTTCTCTCTCTTTCTTCTCTCTCTCTCTCTCTCTCTCTAAGGTCTGGCTCTGCTGGAAGTGCACTGGCATGATCTTGGCTCACTGCAACCTCCATCTTCCAGGCTTAAGCCATCCTCCCACCTCAGCCTCCCAAGTAGATGGGACTACAGGCACGTGCCACCACCCCAGCTAATTTTTGTATTTTTTTGTAGAGATGGGGTTTCGCTATGTTGCCCAGGCTGCTCTCAAACACCTGAGCTCAAGTGATTCACCTGCCTTAGCCTCCCAAAATGTTAGGACTACGGTTGTGAGCCACTGTGCCTGGCCTGGGGGTCAAATTTCAATATGAATGTTGAAGGGGACAAACCACATCCAAACATAGTACACATACTATTTTTTCTCTCTCTCTTTTTTTTTTTTTTTTGTAGAGACAGGGTATCCCTATGTTACTCGGGCTGGTCTCAAACTCCTGGGCTCAAGCAATCTTCCCACTTCAGCCTTCCAAGGTGCTGGGATTATAGGTATGAGCCATTGTACCCAGCCCACTCTTTTTTTTTTTTTTACTAGAAACTTATTATTCCACCGGAAAGTTGTATCATAATTTATGTAACCAGCTATATTTAAATCATTTAGTCCTTTTTTTTAAACAAATAATACCATAATGACAATCTAGTCCATATGTTATTCTGCATGTGTTAGAATACATGTAGGATAAATTCCTGGAAGTGGAATTTCTGGTTCAAAAGGTATATCTATGCCAAAGATATTGCCAAACTGAATTCTATACTTTCACCAACACAGTTTTATAATACTATTTTTTGCCAGTCTCAGATTTTAAAAAGTCTTCTCAGTGTAGTTTTAATTTGCATTTATTTTGAGTGATTGAAAAATCCCATTCTTCAATGACGTTTAGTTATTTTTATATTTTCTATTTAAAATTTTAATCTACTTTCCTATAGGGTTGTTAATCTATTTTTTATTGATGCTTAAGAGTTCCTTATATAGTCAAGAAATAAGCCCTTTGTCTGTGATAGGAAATGCAAATATTTTTCTCAGGTTTGTGGTTTATCTTTCCACCTTGCCTGTAGTTTTTCTTTCTTTTTTCCGTTTTTTAAAATTTTCTTTTACAGCAACATTCCACTGAAGCCTATGATTTTTGACCTAGAAGCTTTTAAACAAATTTTTATGAAGTCGAAGTCATCAATTTTTTATTAATATTGTTTCACCCCGGGTTTTGTGTCAAAAATAGAAGGTCTTCCTCAATCTGATTTATGTAAAAATTCTTACATGACTTCTTTTCGTACTTTTGCAGTTTTATTTTTACTTGTAAACTTCGATCTACTTGGAATATATTTTGATGTATTACAAGAGAGGATTCAATAATATTTCACCTCAATAACTCTCCAGTTGCCTTCAAAACATTAACTGAATGTCATGTTTTTTTCCACTACTTTGAAATGCCATTATGTTAGTTTGTTTTCTGTTGCCTATAACAGAATACCTGAAACTGGGTAATTTATAAAGGAAAGGAATTTATGTCTTACAGTTTGGGAGGCTGAGAATTCCAAGGCTGAGGAGCCACAGCAGGTGAGAGCCTTCTTGCTGGTGGGGTTCTCTACAGATCCCAGGTGGTGCAGGGCTTCACAATAGCAAGTGGGCTGAATGTGCTGAGTATGCTAGCTCAGATCACTCTTCCTGTCCTTTTTTTTTTTTTTTTTGAGATGGAGTGTCATTCTGTTTCCCGGGCTAGAGAGCAGTGGGGCGATCTCGGCTCACTGCAACCTCCACCTCCTCAGTTCAAGCGATTCTCCTGCCTCAGCCTCCTGAGTAGCTGGGATTATAGGTGCCCGTCACCATGCCAAGCTATTGCTCTTCTTTTAAAGCCACTAGTCCCACTCTCATGGTAACCCATTAGTCCATGAGTGGATGATGAGATCCCTCATCATCTCCTCTTTTTTTCTTTTTCTTTTCTGTTTTTTTTTTTTTAAAGACAGAATCTCCCTCTGTCGCCCAGGCTGGAGTGCAGTGGTGGGATCTCGGCTCACTGCAACCTCTGCCTCCTGGGTTCAAGCGATTCTCCTGCCTCAGCCTCCCAAGTAGCTGGGATTATGGGTGTCGACCACCATGGCCAGCTAATTTTTGTAGTTTTAGTAGAGATAGGGTTTCTCCATGTTGGCCAGGCTGGTATCAAAACTGCTGACCTCAAGTGATCCACCTGCCTCAGCCTCTCAGATTTCTGGTATTATAAATGTGAGCCACCGTGTCCAGCCCCAATCTCCTCTTAAAGGCCTCACCCTTCAATGCTATCACATTGGGGATTAAGTTACCAACACATGAAATCTGAGGGACACATACAAACCACAGCAGCGATCTTTGTCATATACTAAATTAATAAATGCATAAGTGCATTGGTGTCTCTTTCTGGAAATTCTATTCTGTGCCACTGATTCTTGTGTCTGTGTATTCATGCCCCACAACTACTGCTTCCATTTCTATTGGTCTATAGTGAAAAGGCTAGTGTTCTATCATTGCATTTATTGTCAGAATGTCTCCAGATATTCTTGCTGCTTATTTTTTAACCTGAAATTTATAATCAGCTAGTTTAGTACCTTGCAAACAATAACAATACCAAAACCAAGATAGAGACAAAGGCTAAGACCAACAAGAGCAACAACCACAACGCTGTGGTATTTTGTGGGTTCCTATTATATTCATACTCTTCAGCTCCAATCTTAGCTATTGCCTTTAGCATATTTGAATGAGAAACAAAGTCTATTTCTGTTTTGTCTCTGAATCCCTCCCTTCCTCCCTTCCTCCCTCCCTCCCTCTCTCCCTCTCTCTCTTTTTCTTTCTTTCTGCCAGGCTGGAGTGCAGTGGTGATCTCAGTTCACTGCAACCTCCACATCCCGGGTTCAAGTGATTCTCCTGTCTCAGCCTCCTGAGTAGCTGGGATTACAGGCCCGGGCCACCACGCCCAGGAATTTTTGTATTTTTAGTAGACATGGGGTTTCGCCATGTTGGCCAGGCTGGTCTTGAACTCTTGACCTCAGGCGATCCACCTGCATCGGCTTCCCAAAGTACTGGGATTACAGGCCTGAGCCACCGCACCTGGCCAATTCTTTCTTTTTTTCTTTTTTTGAGACAGTGTCTCGCTTTGTCCCCCAAACTGGAGTTCAGTGGCAGGATATCGGCTCACTGCAACCCCCCATGCCTGAACTCAAGCCATCCTCCCACCTCAGCCTCCCCAGTACCTGAGACTACAGGCGCTTGCCACCACAGGCTAGCTTTTTAAATTTTTTGTAGAATCAGGGTTTTGTCATGTTGCTCAGGCTGGTCTCAAACTCCTAGGCTCAGACTAGTCTCAAACTCCTAGGCTTAGGCTAGTCTCAAACTCCTAGGCTCAGGCAATCCAGCTGCCTCAGCCTCCCAAAGTGCTGGGATTACAGGTATGAATGACCACACCCAGCCCGAATTAATTCTTTCTGAATCAACTTCTGGTTGTGGCTGCTATCTTAGTTTCTCCTTCATCATTGGTTTGGACTGTTGTTCTGGGTTCTGTGCTTCAGCAATCCTGATATCCTTCTATTTACTTTTTCTCAGTTCATTCTATAGCATAATTTAAAGCAGTTTGTTCAAAATTGTAATTATAAAGGACTTACCAGAATATACCTTTCATTCACTTCTTTTAGATAGAATTCTTATACTCTTGAAACAATCTTTCAGTCATTTCAATTCAAACCGGAGTTTGTGATTCTAACCTTTACATTTTTAAGTATGCTTTCCACTTGAGTTCTTTAAGATTTAGACAAACGACCGGTTTCTATGCAACCACGCAGGTGAAGGGCATGTTCTATCTTGCAGCTTTCCATTCCTTAGCAATGCGCTTCCATCTGTAGTCAATAAATATACTCCACAGGGAAAAAGAGAAAAAACATGAATTGTCTAAAATCATTCTTACATTAAATGTCAGCAGGCATTTTATAAGATTAATTTTTTAAGCTAAAATAAAAGTTCTACCCACCATTGACTAAATATATTTTAAAGCCCACAAGCATAAACTATACTTCACAGACATCTACATGAATACATAAAAGACTGAAGAAACCAAACATGGTAAAATTGGCACATTTTAAAAATTAGAATAAAAGCCTGGAGAATCTGCATGAGAAATACAGAACAATATGTGTCTTGTGGGGATGAAAAATAATAACCAACAGTTGGTGTACAGATGTTCCTTGACTTACGGTGGGATCAAGTCCTGATAAATTCATTATAAGTTGAAATTATTGTAAGTCAAAAATGCATTTAATACCTGATACACTGAACTTCACAGCTCAGCCTAGCCTACCTTGAATGTGCTCAGAACACTTCCATTAGCCTGCAGTTGGGGAAAATCCTCTAACACAAAGCCTGTTTTGTAATAAAGTGTTGAATATCTCAGGTAATTTACTGAATATTTTACTGAAAGTGAAGAACAAAACGGCTGTATGAGTTCTACGGAATGTATATTGCCTTTTCACCACTGTAAAGTTAAAAAGTCTTAGTGTGAACCATTTTAAGTCAGGTACAATGCTAAGCATTCTATTGAATCCATGGCATGACTCTGTGGACCAGATGCAATTATTATCCTCATTTTGTAAGTGAAGAAACCTGAGGCTTAATAAGCACTTTGTTGAAAGCCAGCCACTTACCAACTGGTAGACCAAGATTCACACGTAAGCAGCCCAATCCCAGGTCACTATACTGCTACTATGCAGAAATCCCAAACTGCTGGGATTACAGGTGTGAGCCACTGCTCCCGACTTATGAATGATTTTTTGAAATCAGCCTTATTCGGTTTAATAGACATAAAATTCACCAATATTCAGTGCACAATTAGATGCATCTCAAAAGTACACAGTAGTGTAATCATCACTGAAGTCGTAATATAGAACATTTCTGTCACCCTGGAAAATTCCCATGCTCCTTCACAGTCGGCTTCTCTCCCATCCTCTCTGACTCTTGGCAACCACTCATTGGTCTCTTTTCTGTAGTGAGAGTTTTGCATCTTTTAAAATTTCATATAAATTGAATCATACGGTAGAAGACTTTGAGGACGAATTTTTTAATTTACATAATGCTTTTGAGGTTTATGACGTCACATGTATGTTACTGACTTTTAAAAAAGAGACAGGGTCTTGTTCTGTTGCCCAGGTTGCAGTGCAGTGGCACAATAATAGCTTTTACTGCAGCCTCAAACTCCTGGGCTAATGCAATTCTCCTGCCTCAGCCTCCCAAGTAGCTAGGACTACAGGCATGTACCACCACTTCTGGCTAATTTGTAGAATTTTTTTTTTTTTTTTTTTTTTTTAGTAGAGATAGGGTCTCACTGTTTGCCAAGGCTGGTTGTAACTCCTGGCCACAAGCAATCCTCCAGATTTGTCCTGTTATTCTTTTTTATTGTTGAGTAATATTACATTGCATGGGTGTGCCACAATTTATTTATTCACCAATTGATGAGCATTTGGGCTGTTTCCAAATTGGGGCAATTATAAATAAGGCTGCTATGAACATTTGTATACAAGTCCTTGTATGGACATATGTTTTAATTTCTCTTGAGTAAAGTCATACTAGAAATATGACTTCTAGGCCGGGCGCGGTGGCTCAAGCCTGTAATCCCAGCACTTTGGGAGGCCGAGACGGGCGGATCACGAGGTCAGGAGATCGAGACCATCCTGGCTAACACGGTTAAACCCCGTCTCTACTAAAAAATACAAAAAAAACTAGCTGGGCGAGGTGGCGGGCGCCTGTAGTCCCAGCTACTCGGGAGGCTGAGGCAGGAGAATGGCGTAAACCTGGGAGGCGGAGCTTGCAGTGAGCAGAGATCCGGCCACTGTACTCCAGCCAGCCTGGGCAACAGAGCAAGATTCCGTCTCAAAAAAAAAAAAAAAAAAAAAGAAATATGACTTCTAGATTCTATGACAAGCAATACAAAATGGTTTTGTAGGTGAAAATCATGAGGATGGTATACAAATAATTGCCTTTTGCTAACTGATCCCATGAGCCTACGAAACCATATTAATGTAAAATGACATCTTTTATTTCAGTTAATTATTTCGATGATCACATCTTTTATTTCTTTCATTTACTTGTAATTAAAGGATACTAAATTACTTTTTAATTAATTATCCAGAAATCAAGGGATCAAATTGCAAAACAAAATGTCAAATTTCTAGGTAGACCTTGAGCCTCTTGAGATCCCTGGAACTGGTGACCACAATTGTAGGATTTTTTTTATATATATATCTCCCAAGGCCCTTCCCAAAGAGTCTGGAATTGTCTGCACTCCAAAGAACCCAGAGATAGTATTTTGTCAGGTACAAACCTATTGTCCTGAACCAATAGAGGAAACAACCATTATCCTGACCGTCTGAAATCTTGAGAAGAACAAACATGTGAGAACTAGGAAAATTTGTCTTTGACCCAGTAGAATCCACTTTGTATGCTGAAATCAAATTTTGAATCAAGCCATTCCTTCACTAATGTGGAGAGGACTTAGCACAAAGCAAGAATAAGTTAGGCTAGAAGGCTACTGATTCTAAGTGTTGGCACCCACCAGTATAGTATAATATCAACTAAGTGGCGCTACATGCCCATTATTGTTTTTTCTCCAGCCCTCAAACATAATGATACGGTTTGGCTCTGTATTCCCACCCAAATATCACCTTGAATTGTAAGAATCCCCATGTGGTCATAGGAGGGACCCAGTGGTAGGTAATTGAATCATGGGGGCAGATTTTTCCCTTGCTGTTCTTGTGATAGTGAATAAGTCTCATGAGATCTGATTGTTTTATGAAGGGGAGTTCCCCTGCACATGCCCTTCCGTCTGCCATCATGTAAGACGTACCTTTGCTTCTCCTTTGCTTTCCACCATGATTGTGAGGCCTCCCCAGCCATGTGGAACTGTGAGTCCAGTAAACCTCTTTCTTTCCTTTATAAATTACCCAGTCTCAGGTATGTCTTCATTAGCAGTGTGAAAACAGACTAATACACATAACAAGCGTGTTCACTGTCTTTCTATCCACTTCATTGAGTTCTCTAATTGTAAGGACTACTCCTTATTTTTTGTACCATGAACACAACCATCTTCACCTGACATATGGTAGTTTGCTTCTTGATGCATGTTGAATAAACAAAATCAATAATTAATATCTCATACATCGAATTAAAAAAGCTGCAATATAAAATTAAAAACTATAATGTAATTAAGAATGACATCTATAGAATTAGCTAATCCTATTATGTAACTAAATAATATCTTTTAAATAGGCAAATGAAACAAATAGCACCACTTGGGGACACTGAGTTGGGGTGAGGGGATGAGGTATACCTGTGCAGCATACAGTGGTATATCAAGAATACTGCCTGGTCTTGGGGTTCAGTTTGGGTCCTCAGCAGAGGAAGTCCTTTATGGTCTTAAAGTCCAATGATGGGAAATAGATACCCAAAGTAGGCAAGATGGAAAGTTCCTAAGGTAAATAAGAAATACCACATGTGGTTAAGAGTAAGGCAGACAAAGGGCTTGAATTTTGACTTTGCTACTTACCATCTTACTGAGCTTAGGGAAAAACATTTAGTTTCTTTGTTCCTTAGTTTCTTTATCTGTAAAATGGGGGTTATAATTGTACTCATGTCATACAGTTGTTGCAAGGATTAAATGAGTTAATATGGTATATGATAAATACCTAGAGTGCTTTGTCCATGTAAGTACAGAATACATATTAGCTTTTACAATATATGCATAACAATATAGAGCTAGAAGTACAGTAGGATATTTGGGGATGGCATCCATCATTTTTCAGCTGTGTGACCCTAGGTAAGTTAATCTTGATAAACTTTAATTTACTTCTGTATTAAGTAAGAATAATTAATTCTTACCTCTGAGGATTGTTGACAGAATTGCAGACAATGTGTATAAAGCCAGTGCCTGATGTGAAGCATTCAACATATAGGAAATATACTGTCCCTTCTTTTATGTCTAAGAACGTAAAATTTAAGACCTAACATGAAGTTGCTCTATATTAAGGGATATTTTTAACTTTATTCGATTCAATATAAAAGTGTTTCTATTTAGAACTAACTAGAGAAAAAAGAAAATTTTCAATGCTGCAATTTAAACTCAGAAATCGTTGGTTCTGCAGTTTTCAAACAGAGTGGCAGAAATTGGAACCAGGAAGAATACTACCCTCAAGTGCCTGAATGCCTTTATCTGGTGGCTGTGATGCAGCAGTTGAATAATGCAGGTGGAGCACTCACGTGCTGTCTGGCTTACTATTAGCAGACAACAAATGGCAGTACTTTTTTCCTTCCTTTTCTAAGTGATCCCAGACAAGCACAAATAAAACTTTATTAGAGGTAGCAAAGTGTCTAAATCCTCTCTCTGTAAATGAACCTAACTTTTGCCAAATAGTGTCTACATGATATCAGTGGGAATAAGGCCCCTAAAGGTAAAATATGCAAGCTTTATTTTTATTTTTTTTAAGACAGGGTCTCATTCTGTTGCTGTTGTGGTTTGAATGTGGCCCTACCCAAATCTCATCTTGAATTGTAGTTTCTGTAATTCCCACGTGTTGTGGGAGGGACCCAGTGGGAGACAATTGAATCATGGGGGCCATTTCCCCCATACTGTTCTCATGGTAGTGAATAAGTCTCACAAGATCTGAGGGTTCTTTAAGGGAAACCCCTTTTACTTGGTTCTCAATTCTCTCTTGTCTGCTGCCATGTACAATGTGCTTTTTACCATTCATCTTCTGCCATGATTGTGAGGTCTCCCAGCTACGTGGAACTGTGAGTCAATTAAACCTCTTTTTCTTTATAAATTATCATCTCAGGTAAGTTTTTATCAGCAGCATGAAAATGGGCTAATACAGTAAATTGGTGCTAGGTAGTGGGGTACTGCTATAAAGATACCCAAAAATGTGGAAACAACTTTGGAACTGGGGAACAGGCAGAGGTTGGAACAGTTTGGAGGGCTCGGAAGAAGATAGGAAAATGTGGGAATGTTTGGAACTTCCTAGACATTTGTTGAATGGCTTTAATCAAAATGCTGATAATGATATGGACGATGAAATCAAGACTGAGATGGTCTCAAATAGAGATAAGGAACTTGTTGGGAACTGGAGTAAAACTATGTTTTAGCAAAGAGACTGGTGGCATTGTGCCCCTGCCCTAGAGATCTGTGGAACTCTGAACTTGAGGGAGATAATTTAGGGTATCTGGCAGAATTTCTAAGCAGCAAAGCATTCAAGAGGTGACTTGGGTGCTGTTAAAAGCATTCAGTTTTAAAAGGGAAACAGCATAAAAGTTTGGAAAATTTGCAGCCTGACAATGAGAAAAGAAAACCCATTTTCTGAGAAGAAATTCAAGCATGCTGCAGAAATTTGCATAAATAACAAGGAACCAAATGTTAATCACCAAGACAACAGGAAAAATGTCTACAGGACATGTCTCCAGAGATCTTTGCGGAGACCCTCCCATCACAGGCCCGGAGTTCTAGGAGGAATAAATCATTTTGTGGTCTGGGCCCAGGGTTCCCCCTGCTCTGTGCAGCCTAGGGACTTGGTGCCCTGCTTCCCAGCCACTCCAACCATGGCTAAAAGGGGTCAAGGTATACCTCAGGGCATGGCTTCAGAGGATGCAAACCCCAAGGCCTGGCAGCTTTCACATGGTGTTGAGTCTGCGGGTGCACAGAAGTCAAGAATTGAGGTTTGGGAACCTCCACCTAGATTTCAGAGGATGTATGCAGATGCCTGGATGTCTAGGCAGAAGTTTGCTGCAGGGGCAGGGCCCTCATGGAGAACCTCTGCTAGGGCAGTGCAGATGGGAAATGTGGAGTTGAAGGCCCCCCACACAGAGTCCCCACTGGGGCACTGCCCAGTGGAACTGCGAGAAGAGGGCCACCATCCTCCAGACCCCAGAATGGTAAATCCGACAGCTTGCATTGTGCACCTGGAAAAGCTGCAGATGCTCAACAGCAGCCTATGAAAGCAGCTAGGAGGGCGGTTATACCCTGCAAAGCCACAGGGGCTGAACTGCCAAAGGCCATGGGAGTCCACCTCTTGTATCAGTGTGACCTGGATGTGAGACATGGAGTCAAAGATGATTTTGGAGCTTTAAGATTTGACTGCCCCACTGGATTTTGGACTTGCATGGAGCCTATAGCCCCTTTGTTTTGGCCAATTTCTCCCAAATGGAATGGCTGTATTTACCCAATGCCTGTACCGCCATTGTATCTAGGAATTAACTTTCTTCTGATTTTATGGGCTCAGGTGGAATGGACTTGCCTTGTCTCAGATGAGATTTTAGACTGTGGACTTTTGAGTTAATGCTGAAATAAGATGTTGGGGTACTGTTGGGAAGGCATGATTGGTTTTGAAATGTGAGGACATGAGATTTGGGAGGGGCCAGGAGCAGAATGATATGATTTGGCTGTGTCCCCACCCAAGTCTCATCTTGAATTGTAGCTCCCATAATTCCCACACATTGTGGGAGGAATCTGGTGGAAGATAATTGAATCACGGGAGTGGTTTCCCCTATACTGTTCTCATGGTAGCGAATAAGTCTCATGAGATCTGACAGTTTTATAATGGAAACCCCTTTTACTTGGTTCCCAATTCTCTCTTATCTGCTGTCATATAAGATGTGTCTTTTGCCTTCTGCTATGATTGTAAGGCCTCCCCAGTCACATGGAACTGTGAGTACATGAAACCTCTTTTTCTTTATAAATTACCCAGTCTTGGGTATGTCTTTATCAGCAGTGTGAAAACAGACTAATACAGTTTTCCAAGCTGGAGTGCAGTGGCAGGATCACAGCTCACTGCAGCCTCAACCTCCCAGGCTCAATCAATCCTCCCACCTCAGCCTCTTGAGTAGCTGGGACTACAGGTGCAGACCACCACACTCAGCTAGTTTTTTGTACCTTTTGTAAAGAAAGGGTTTCACCATGTTGTCCAGGCTAGTCTTGAACTCCTGGGCTCAAGCGATCTGCCCACCTCAGACTCCTAAAGCGCTGGGATTACAGGCGTGAGCCACTATGCAGGTTCTAAAATACACAAGCCTTAAATAAGTCAGATGAAATCAGAGTTGGAGAAAGAAACCATCAGAGTGACTTCTTGGTGATATAAAAGTCCAGTGATTACTAAACTGCCCAACTCCTTGTGCTTTGTGATTAGGATGGAGGCTTCTCCATCTGTCCGAGTGATGCTATACATCTGTTTCGTAGCGCACAAGTTCCTTTACTGCAAAAAGAAAGTTCATGTCTTGGTAGCAGCATAAATTCCAGAAAATTAAACTGCAGTAATTTCTTAGAGCCTTAGAGGCCTTCCCAGATGGCCTCCAGGAGTTAACACAGTTTCCTAATTACCAGAAACCATGTGAACTGCATGCACTCTTACTGTACAGGTAGCATCTAAGACAACTAAGATAAATGGACTTCTTTAAGTTCTCTTTAAAGTAGAACTCTGCAAAATGTTTACAACTTTAATAATTTATACACGGCATAGTATCTAAGGTCTATAATGGCCTCTCTAGGTATTGTACTCAAAGGAGAGTTATTATTGTTCTCTTGTCAAATTATGCTAAAAATTGGTTCACTTGGGGAATTTTTTTTTTATTTTTATTTTTTGAGACAGAGTCTTGTTCTGTCACCCAGGCTGGAGTGCAGTGGTGTGATCTCAGCTCACTGCAACCTGCGCCTCCTGGGTTCACGCCATTCTCCTGCCTCAGCCTCCTGAGTAGCTGGGACTACAGGCACCCACTAATTTGTTTTATATTTTTAGTAGAGATGAGGTTTTACCGTGTTAGCCAGGATGGTGTCGATCTCCTGACCTTGTGATCCACCTGCCTCGGCCTCCCAGAGTGCTGGGATTACAGGTATGAGCCACTGTGCCCAGGCCACTATGGGAATCTTTTTTAAAATAGTCCAACTTAATCTCTGTCTCAGTTAAGTTTCACTTGAAAATCAGGCATGAGGGTCCCAATGAGATTTCAAAAACATAACTCACTTTCAATTTTCACTTGACTTTGCTATTCTCATCTTGTTACAGGCAATTAGTCTCTCTCCAGAACCCTGAGGGCAAATCTGTCTTTCCTGACATTAGGATGGTGGGAGGGAGCTACAGAGTGTACCCCTCCACACATTCACCCATAGGCTTGGCATCAGAAGAGTACATCCAGCACGTTCAGGGAAGGGCATCCAGTTCTGCTCCCCATCATTCTTGGCTCCCTGCTCATGTCTGCTGGAAGGGTTAGGGTTCTGAAACCACTTTTGCAAAACTTATGACAGTGAGAGAAATCTAACACAGCAGACTCCATCTTGCTTCTAACCGCACAAGCTTATTGCCCTTGCTCATTTTTGAGTGTAGGCCAAGCTAACCATGGGAGGAATTTATTGTTTAACATTAAAGCAAGGAAGATAAATTGCCCCTTCCCAAAACTACCCTCCTCCTAGTTCAGGGACTAAAACCACCTTTGCAAAATGAATGAAAGGCCAAAATGTTAGAATTATGGGAGGAGCCTGAATTCTGCTAAGATGTATGCATGGTTCAGTGATAACCAGCCATGTTCCCTAGCTTGCTTACTACTCAGGAGTCATGTAGCCAGAGGTCACAAGAGTTGTAACTTTCTCAATTGTTTCTACAGATAACATCACTATTGTAAAACCTAAGATTGTTGTTTGAGATCTTTTTCAGACGTTTGCATCCTGATGAACTGACACCACTTGGACCCATGACTCATACCAAGGAAATGAATCAATTGGTCCCGTAACTCCCACCCAGAAGCTGACTCAGTGTGCGAAGACAGTTCCAGCACTCCTGTGATTTCATCCCCAACCAATCAGTAGCACCCATTCCCCAGCCCCCTGCCTGCCAAATTATCCTTAAAAACCTTAGCCTCTGAGTTCTCAGAGAAGTGGATTTGAGAAATATCTCCCACCTTTTTTTCTTTTACAACTGGCAAATATAAGTGAGTCTGTAGCCATACCAGACCAATCTGACCCAACTTTTATGTAACAAAGTAGTACATTGTTTTCCAGTTGCCATGGACCCTCAGGTCATGTAACCTGAGCATGCCCAGATGGACCAAGTGTTCAAACACAGAGGGAACTAATTGCTCACACTCAGGAGTGGGAACTAAATTAAAGAAGTGGACATTGCATGGCAGGATCCAGAATCCAACTGGAGTGAGCTTTGACATCACCCCATGGCAGGATCCAGTTAGATCATGCCTTCTGACATCCCCTCATTACAAGATCCAATCAGATCATGCCTTATTACCGTATGCTTATAAAACCTGACCCAGCCCCCAGCTCAGGGAGACACTGCTTTGGGGACTATCCCTGGTGTTCTCCTTACTCCTTATAAATAATAAAATCCCCTTGCTAAATCTTCCTTGGTTGTGGTCATTGGGTTGACACCCACCAAGTGACCAAACCGGCCTGTTGTGGGGCAGTAAGTCCTTCCTGAATTACTTTATATGGGAGTCCCAGAATTTAAATTTTATCCTACTGTATGTGAGAGAAATTGCTTTTTTAAATTCACAATGCTACTGCATTCACCAAATGATAATCTCTCTACTGGAACTTAGCGCACCTGCCCAAAACAGGAGAAACCTAAGAACACTTACTTTACTTGTTTTCTATGGCAATAAATACTGAAATAATTAATTATATGTCTGATGTAGAAATGAATAAAGACAGATACAGAAGCGTGTTTAGGCTTCATCCAAGAAACCTTTCCCCTCTTAATCAGTTTGCTCCCTCTCACTGATTTTTCTTCTCAGACTTGGCTCACTATAATCTGGAATGTACTTTTTAATATTTTGGTTTTCCATGAAAATTCTTACAGCCCAATAGTACCCTGCACAAGGCTGGGAAATCAATAAATGATTTTTGTAATGAGTAAATTTATTTAGTCTAGAATGATGTCTTTTGTAGTGAAATTTCAGTTGAAGACTTCTAATCAAGAGTTGTTTTGTTTTCCTCAATAACAAGATTAGAAGGTGTTTTCTTTCTTTCTGGCAGAATAAAATCTGCATGTCCTGGTGAAAGCTTAGGAAAGGTATAATTGATGTATTTTTGAAATGCCATCCTGGTTTCCTGTAATTCCTCCTCTAGGAAATCTTTCCAATTTGTCATGATTCCCAGTTGTTTTGCTATAGACAGCAGCTCCCCCTGGGTGTTAGCCAGTGTATCCATCATATTGCCAAGAGTGGCCTGATGTGTTTTCTCTGCTTCTTGAAGCACTTCCTGTACCTCTTCTTGCTTCTGCCTCTGAGCTATGCCATAGAGGACGTTCATTTCATGTTCTTTTTCCCTTATCAGTCGGGCCACATTGGTCTTCTCATCCTTAGTAACTGCGATACCAGTATTCACAATTTCCTCCATGGCTTTGCTACAAAGGATAATATGGATTTATAAGTTAGATGGACTGGCCACTAAAAACAAAATAATTTCATCTTTAAACACAGATGACTGAGTAATTGTTGAGATGAGCCACCAGCCTGAGACAGGCTGATACAGATGAGCTTTTGGATTGCATTAGCTGTTAACAAACAAAATATGTTTTCAGAGCAGGGACGCTTCCTATGTACTTACTTGCTGTGGGTTAGGGTGAGGCCACTAATCTAACATCTAATGGCAACTTTAGAAACCTGAGACCACCTTTTTCAGGAAAATATACATGCATTGTGCTTAAAAATGAGGAGATAGGGTCAGAGTTCCAAACTCTGTAGAGAAAGTATTTCTTTATATTAATCCAGCTGACCTTTAGCCAGAGATGAAAAAACTTTATACTCACAGGATAGATTTAGCTTTAATCTTGATTTTTATCTGAGCAATACTCTATGACAGTCACCTCAAACTTTTTGGTCTCGGGAACTCTTTACACTCTCAAAATTATTGAGGAAACCAAAGAGCTTTTGTTTATACGAGTTATAGGTACTGACATTAACAGTTATATAAACTAAAAGGGAGACATTTAAAAAATATTAAAAATCTCTTATGAAAAACATTTTCCAAAATGATGAAATATTTCATGAGAAGAATGGTATAATTTAACTTTTTTTTTGAGACAATGTCTTGCTCTGTCACCTAGGCTAGAGTGCAATGGCCTGACCCTGGCTTACTGCAACCTCCAGTTCCCGGGTTCAAGTGATTCACACGACTCAGCCTCCAGAGTAGCTGGGATTACAGGTGTGCATCACTACACCCAGCTAATTTTTATATTTTTTAGTAGAGATGGGATTTCACCATGTTGGCCAGGCTGGTCTCGAACTCCTGACCTCAAGTGATCCACCCACCTTGGCCTCCCGAAGTGCTGGGATTACAGGTATAAGCCACTGCACCCAGCCTAATTTTAATTGTAATTTTTTGCAAAACTCTTTAATCTCCAGCTTAGTAGGTAAAAGCTGAATTTTCATACTGTTTCAATTTATTGTGATATCACATATCACAAAACCCTGGAGAACACTATTTTATATTCATAAGAGACTAAGAGTGAAAAAGGCAAATAAAGTCTTAGCGTTATTAAGAAAATAGTTTTAATCTCGTGGACTGCCTCCATAAAGAGTCTCAGGGACCTTGAAGGGTCTCTGGACCACACATTCAGAAGCACTGCTAAATGATTAATAGACTTCTGGCTATAATGTAGGGAATTATATATAATTTATAGCAGCCAACCATGTTGACCTCTTACCATGTCCAAGCAGGTTAATGAGCATTCTATGCATACATTAATTCAATGAATCCTCAAAACCAATTCTGTAGTGTGGTTCCATTACTATGCTCTTTTTATGAAGAAGACATTGAGCTCAGGGAGTTAAGTAATTTGTCTAAGTTTGCTTAATAAGTAAAAGAGGCAAAATCTGGGCCGGGCGCGGTGGCTCAAGCCTGTAATCCCAGCACTTTGGGAGGCCGAGACGGGCGGATCACGAGGTCAGGAGATCGAGACCATCCTGGCTAACACGGTGAAACCCCGTCTCTACTAAAAAATACAAAAAACTAGCCAGGCGAGGTGGCGGGCGCCTGTAGTCCCAGCTACTCGGGAGGCTGAGGCAGGAGAATGGCGTGAACCCGGGAGGCAGAGCTTGCAGTGAGCTGAGATCCGGCCACTGCACTCCAGCCTGGGCGACAGAGCGAGACTCCGTCTCAAAAAAAAAAAAAAAAGAGGCAAAATCTGCAACACAACTCAGGCAGTCTGAGTCCAGGACAAAAGCTCTTAGCCACTGTGATACATTTCCAGTGGATTTCTGCAGTTAACACAGTTTGAGCAGAACCTCAAAGATTTGAGGTTTTAAGATCTCAAATGTATGATTGTTAATAAAAATCCCCCCCCTCTGCCTCCCAGTCTAATACAACCTTTCCAAGATTTACCACTGGCCCAATCTCCTAAATCCCATCCTCCAAGATGCAATTCTCTCATCTTCTCTGAGTCTTTCCACTTGACTTTCAAACCTGACAGATTTCCCTTGTCTTGAAGTAAATCACATCTTTCTTTAGCCTCTGTAGCCATTAAACTATTTCTCTTCTTCCTTTTCCTACCAACTATTTCCAATATTAATAACAAGGGTAATGATTATTGAGTGCTTACTGTATTGCAGGAACTGTGGTAAGCATTTTACATGCATGATATCTCATTTAATTTTCACAATAACCCATTGAAGCTGATATTTTATTTATTTATTTAGAGATGAATCTTGCTCTGTCGTCCAGGCTGGAGTGCAGTGGCACCATCTTGGCTCACTGCAACCTCCGCCTCCCAGGTTCAAGTGATCCTTCTACCTCAGTCGCCCACGTATCTGGGATTACAAGTGTGCACCACCACACATGGCTTTTGTATTTTTAGTAGAGACAGGGTTTCACTATGTTGGCCAGGCTGGTCTTGAACTCCTAACCTTAAGTGATCCACCCTCCTCGGTCTCCCAAAATGCTGGGATTACAGGTGTGAGCCACTGTGCCTGGCCTATTTATATTTATAACCTATGACTATTCCCTTGTAACAGGTGGGAAATGGAGGCTTAGAGAAGAGGGAGTTGTTCAATGTCACACAACTGAGCAAGCTGGGGAGTTCCTGCCCTTAATCATTACCTGCTTCAAGCTAGAGTGGGCACTATAAATTTTTTGTCAGGAGGACAGCACAATGAAAATAACATTTTAGACTGTTATTCAGGTAACAGTGGGTGAACTGAATCTTAGTGGGGTGAGCTAGAGAGACCAATTGTATCATTTCATAATATTCTTGAGGTGCAATGATGAGGGTCTGAACTAATGACAAAAGAGAGGGTTGGGAAGAGGGAGAGAAAGGGTTAAGCCTAGGAAATATTCAAAAGTCATAGCTGCCAGAATCTGTGACTGCAAAGATATAGGGGATGTGGGAAAAAGAGGAATCAAAACCAACTTGCTGATTTTCAACCTGGGTCACAGGGGAATGGAGGTTCCATTAATAGAAGTGATGCTGTGTATAGAGTGGGCAGTGTGCATCGACACACATTCTTAGGATTTAGTCTGATGTCTGATAACATCCTCAGGCTGTCGATGAGATTGTCAGGGTGATGACCAGGGATCAATCTCCAAGGAGGAAGCTGTGCTCCCTGTGTCCTCTGACACAAGCAGGCATGAGTTTCCTGCCAGGTGGGGCTGACTCTCCTCTCACTCAAATAGGAGGTTTCATTTATGGGCTAACTGGAAGGCTGTACCAGAATTGAGCTCAGGTAAAACTCATCCAATAATGTATATCTCGGATGACTCCAGCTCCCAACCTCAATGACAGTGCCTTTCAGACTCCCTGATATCAAAATATCTTACTGCTCTACAGAATCTGGTACATAAAAAATTTTTTCCAACTTTTCTTTCTTCTGTTTTAAACAGGGTCCCACTCTGTTGCCCAGGCTGGAGTGCAGTGGCACCATCTTGACTCACTGCAAACTCTGCCTCCTGGGCTCAAGCAATCCTCCCACCTCAGCCTCTGGAGTAGCTGAGACTACAGGCATGTGCCACCATGCCCAGCTAATTTTTGTATTTTTTGTAGAGACAGGGTTTTGCCATGTTGGCCAGGCTGGACTCAAGTGATCCTCCTACCTCGGCCTCCCAAAGTGCTGGGATTACAAGCACGAGCCGCCGCGCCCAGACCCAACTTTTCCCAGCCTGCCTTAGTGCTTGAATATTTGATCCCTTGGTTTAAGGTCTGAGCGACTCTGAATTTCATTCTGATGAGTTCCCTGAAGTTGTGGAATTAAAGCCAGGAGTGGTGTGGGGTGCAGTGCATTGAGGGTGTGACCTGGAATGCCCATTTATCTTTGTATCTCCCCTGCCTAGC
Organism: Piliocolobus tephrosceles; assembly: GCF_002776525.5. Classification (NCBI taxonomy): domain Eukaryota; kingdom Metazoa; phylum Chordata; class Mammalia; order Primates; family Cercopithecidae; genus Piliocolobus; species Piliocolobus tephrosceles. The sequence continues at coordinate 84,973,548 of NC_045438.1, forward strand.
GTGGTACCCGTTGTGGATACAACAGGCAATCAATAAATGTATGAATGAATAAGTGGGTAATACAGATGAAGTTCTCTCTAATACATATTGTGCTGAATAACACTAAATTTTAAAGCAGCTATGTTGGAACATTACAAAAGCTTAAAAGAATTCATGAGGCTGGGTGCGGTGGCTCACGCCTGTAATCCCAGCACTTTGGGAGGCAGAAGCAAGTGGATCACCTGAAGTCAGGAGTTCAAGACCAGCTTGGACAACACGGAGAAGCCCCATCTCTACTAAAAATACAAAAATTAGCTGGGCGTGGTGGTGAGTATCTGTAATCCCAGCTACTTGGGAGGTTGAGGCAGGAAAATTGCTTTGAACCTGGAAGGCGGAAGTTGCAGTGAGCAGAGATCACATCACTGCACCCCAGCCTAGGCAACAAAGCAAGACTCTCTCAAAAAAAAAAAAAAAATTCATGCTTAAAAAGGATTCTTCAGCGAAATATTTGCCATAGGAAAATAGCCAGTTCTTGGGATATGTGTAAAATGTTTTTCAATGTACATAAATTAGTCTACCTGTATTTTTTTTTTTTACCAAAAGAGGACCTACAAAGCTTATCATATGAGAAAGAACTGTGAAAGAACTAGGTATTAGTACATTTTGGTTTTTCCTTCCCTTCTTCAAATTAAATCTTGGACATATTCTCTCTCCTCAAACATTTGAAGGATCACCATGCACAGAGGAGGAGCAGGGCCAGAAGCCAAGGGTAAAGGTGAGGCCCAGAGTTTCTGGATCCACCTAAGGAAGAACATGACAAGTAGAGGTGTTCAGCATGTGGACCAACCACCTCCGCCAGCAACATCAAGGAGGCTTACCAATGACTGGCTGGCATGTAGCAGAAGGAATGGCATGTCCAGCTCCATAAGCCCCAGTGCCCATTCTGATGTGAAGTGAATGTCTGTGCTTTCTGTAAGCAGTGAGGTTCTTCTGCCATCTCTGTCTTTGTGAGGCTGTACACTTGTAATTTTGAAATACACAACGTATTTCAGAGTGGCACTGGCCAGAAAAGTAACTATTTTCAAAATAGTTGTAGTGTGTGTCCCAGGATTCAGTCTGATATTTTATAAAACAGACTCTTGGAAAATGAAAACAAGTTACTAAATAAAAACATAATCTGATATATAATAACTCAATCTTAACTGATAGGGAAAAAGTAAACCATGGAAAATCCATATTAGCAATTGATCCTTTGCCTGGTTAGTCTGTAAATAAGCTATTAATCTACTTTTCATTAGAACTATCGGACTGTTAGCACTATTTCAATCAGGTACAAGCATTGTGCTTACCAGTAACCTATATTCTGATTTTCTACCTGGGACATGGGGAACTCCTGGCTCTCTGGTCTGGCAGAAGGCTGCAGGCATTTCAGAAGTTAGGTAGGTGAGGGACATCTCCAGATGCCAGCATTCAGCAGTGCATTTCTATCCCCGGGTTATTAACACTCTTGAACCTCCCCTTGGCGCTGCCTCATTATACATCACGCTTCCTCCTTCCATGTCTCTGCTCATTCTGTTCTCATTCTTTTGCCTCTCTCACAAGTGGGACCTCCTACCTTCTCTCTAAGGCCCAACCCACGACAAACTTCCTCCAAAAAACCGACCTCACTACATACCCCACCCATACTGCTTGATCTTTCCAGGACTTTGAACTCTTCCAGCACCTATGTGCTATTTGTACGAGTCCATCCAGCCTTACTTGTTGGGGGCAGCCATGCTCTAGTGATTTTACACAGTGTTGAGAAAGGGCCCTTAATTTGTGCCACATCCACAGAAGGTACTTGAGGAGGTCTGTTGAAGTGAACAAACCCTCTAGAAAACTCACATAGCTTCTCTATCTCTACAGCAGGTAGCATAATGGAAGGTCATAAGCTTTGACATCATAAAGGCCAGGGTTCAAATCAGACCCTGTCACCTCTTTCCTCTGTGACCTTTGGCAGTTTACTTAGTTTCCCTTTAAGGCCTTAACCCTCCAGGGTCTTTGCCTGAAGATATGTAGGATGATACAATCTCCTAGGAAGGGATATGCAGATGCAAGAAGGAGTATACAAAAGGCCTTGCACTGGCCGGGCGCAGTGGCTCACACCTGTAATCCCAGCACTTCGGGAGGCTGAGGCGGGTGGATCACCTGAGGTTGGGAGTTCGAGACCAGCCTGACCAACATGGAGAAACCCCGTCTCTACTAAAAATACAAACTTAGCTGGGCCTGGTGGCACATGCCTGTAATCCCAGCTACTTGGGAGGCTGAGGCAGGAGAATTGCTTGAACCTGGGAGGCGGAGGTTGCAGTGAGCCGAGATCGTGCCATTGCACTCCAGCCTGGGCAACAAGAGTGAAACTCCGCCTCAAAAAAAAAAAAAAAATAAAAGGCCTTGCACCTTGGGCTAGAAAACAAATAGAACCTTTACAAACAGAGACTTTTTTTCTTTTTTCTTTTTGAGAGGAAGTCTCACTCTGTCGCCTAGGCTGGAGTGCAGTGGGGAGATCTTGGCTCACTGCAAGCTCCGCCTCCCGAGTTCACGCCATTCTCCTGCCTCAGTCTCCCGAGTAGCTGGGACTACAGGTGCCTGCCACCACACCCGGCTAATTTTTTGTATTTTTAGTAGAGACGGGGTTTCACCGTGTTATCCAGGATGGTCTAGATCTCCTGACCTCGTGATCTGCCTGCCTTGGCCTCCCAAAATGCTGGGATTACAGGCCTGAGCCACTGCCCCCAGCCTTTTTTTTTTTTTTTAACTTTAAGAGAAAGAGTCCAGTGTCTCCTGGGCAACCTGTTTAGAATCTAATCACCTCAATCCACAAAAAAGTTTTCTGTATAGTTAACAAATTTCTCATGATATATAAGTGCTCTGAATCCTTAAGTCTTGATGAAAGTTTATAAGATCTGGTGTGCTGAAGACTGGCTTCAACTAACTGGAAGAAATTTAAACCATTTGTTCAATAAATATTTCAAGAATGCCTACCATGTGCCAGACTTTCTTCCAGGCACTTGGGAAACATCAATAAACAAAATGGGCATTCTAGCTGGATGTATTTTAACACTACACATGGCAGTTCTTTAATCCTAGTCTATAGATTCAATAAAAGGCAGACATTGAAAACCTTCCATCAAACCTCACAGAGGAAAGGGCTGGAGGGGGTGCAAAAACAATCTAGCAAGAGAGGGAGGAGACCACAAGTGTGTGTGAGGAGGGGACCCAGAGGCTCCCACAGGTGCCTGCAAAGCTCCTGCAGATGCCCAGCAGGAGAGAAGGGAAAAGAGGATCCACTTTCCAGTGCACTGAGCCACGACTCATTCCCTAACCCCCTCCTGGTATCCCCTCTCATCTTCGTCTTCTACCTCCACAATGACCTGTAATCTATGCAGGAAGAGAGGTACCAGTTAAACTGTCACAGCTGCAGCTCTCATTCTCATTTATCTGTACCTCCTCCAGGATCTTACCTGTGTCCCTGTTCTAAAGAGTTCTAATGAAAAAGATTTTACCCATTAATTATATAGAAATGGATTTGTTTGTTAACTCAAGCAGCAAAGCAAAAGGGACCAGTCACAAATGCCAAATAGGGAGGTCTCAGTCTCAGCTCTGCTGCTACAAATCAGTGATCGTGGGCAGGTAAATGACCTGGTACAAAAAAATCTGGAAATTACGTTTTTTCTCTTGCCCCTGACAATTCCTGAACTCCTAACTGCTGTCCTGTTTCAGCAAATAATCATTACATATATAGAAATAGTTACCTTGGTTTTCTTAAAATATATATATGTGTGATCTGATCTGTGATTATGCACATACATATGGCTGTAAACAATTCAAAAGGGCATGGAAGGATATAGACTCTATTGTTTAAAATAACTGTCTCTGGGAGGCAGGGAGGGTGCAGGGGAAGAAATGCATCAGGACTTGCAATTTTGCTCTATATATTTCCATAATGTCAAATTTCTTTTGCAACATATACTACTTGTATAATAAGAAAAAGACCAAAAAGTAACACAAACACAATAGTGTATGATCTAGGCTACAGAATGTGAAGACTGATTTTAATGATGTGTTTATGGGAAACTATTTCTTGATTCCTGTCCTTGGTTTCTTAAAACTGGTGATACAGAATGAAAAACACCATATTTAGAGAGTAGTTACCTTTCAAGCAGGGACAAGAAGAAGATATGACTGAGGAAGAACACATGAGAGCTTTAGAAAACAGCAATTTTCAATCCCTTAAGCTGAGTGGTAGGTTTTTGAGTATTTACGTTATTATTTTTCTTTAAGCCACACACATACTCTACAATATAAATTGCTCCCTATGTTTGGTATTTTCCATAATAAAAAAGTAAAAACACAAAAACTGGGCAATATCTACCTATGTACTGTAATCTTATTTGTTTCTCCAGGTTGATTTTGATAAAGGAAGATACTAATTTGCAATTGAGTTCTCTGGAATACCTTTTCTGGGCCTGGATTGCTTCCTGGGCGATGAGTCTTTCTTCAGCCCTGGCTTTCTCCACAGCTTCCACCTTCTCTCTGTGGCATTCCATCATAATCCTTTGGATTCTGTGGACCATGCGCTGTTCTGCAGCCAAGTGCTCTCTCTTCATTTCGTCATCCATGTTTTGATACGTCTCTGTCTTAGTTTTAGCTGTCACTTCCTGAAGCAATGGCAAAACTAGGTTTAGCTATTACAGATTTGATGTCTAAAACCACACATTGAGAGGCTCTTTAAACCATTTTATCTATCTGCTGGCAAGTGTACCTGTTAACACTGATGATTTAAAAGAAGAGTGTGTATGATATGGAAAACTTTTATTTATATGATGTTAGGTAGAACCAAAAATGTACAAACAATGTAATATAAATATCTACGTAGATAACATTGAAAGGGAATATGGAAGAAAGAAAATAGTTGGGTTAGAGGGGTAGGGTTAAAGGTCTTTTTTCTTGATTGTTCAAATATTCTAGTATCATAATGCATAATTACATAATGCAATTCTGCTTTAGTAAGCCAGTCCTGGAAAATGGCAGAAATAATTATTATGCCTCCTGAGTGTCTCCTGGGTGGGAGAGAACCTGAGGTTCAGGCAGAAAACAGTTGCATGATGTTACAGTCACAGGAATCTGCCCACCTGTCCCCACCATTGTTTCAGCATTCCAGCTTATTAGTGTTGAGGGGCGCTTTCTCCTTCGCGGAAGGGGCAGGAATAAGTGCTCCATTGTTCCAGGAAGGAGGACCTGAGGAGGGCCTTCAACCAAATAAGTAGAGGAAGCACTAGTCAAACCAAGACCTGTGGAAAACAGACCCACAAATTGCGCTCAAGGAAAACCCTGTCACCATTTTGGAAATGTCTACTAATACCACAGTGTGCCTGGCACTCTGAGGCCCAGATGCTACATACACAAGAAGGTGGGGATCTTGGTCCTCAGGGGATTCACTGTCTAGTGGAGGAGGCCAACAACCTAATTGTGCAATACATGTTACAGAAAGATAACAATATGTAGAAATATAACATTATAAAGAGGAGGAGCAAATCATTCTGTCCAAGTATTTTAAAACTTTCATTTAAAGGTAATTTTTTTTTTTTTTTTTTTTGAGACAGGTTCTCATTCTGTTGCCCAGGCTGGGGTGCAATGGCACAATCACGGCTCATTTCAGCCTCCCAGGCTCAGGAAATCCTCCCACCTCAGCCTCCCATGTAGCTGAGACTATAGACACTTGCCACCATGCCTGGCTAATTTTTCTATTTTTTGTAGAAATAGGGTTTCACCATGTTGCCCAGGCTTGTCTTGAATTTCAGGGTTCAAGTGATCTGCCCATCTTGACTTCCCAAACTGTTGGAATTACAGGCATGAGCCACTGTGCCCAGCCCAAAGGTAAATGTTTATCTCTAGTTGCGAAGACATCAAAAGAACATAGAGAAATTAAGTTATTTCACGTAGCACATCAATGGAAGAACTAGGAATAGAAGCCAGGGTTGCTGACTGCCAGTTTCTCACTTCAATCCTGGCTGCGATGCTGGAGTCTTTCAAGAGATTCATCAATTGTACAGTCTTATAAGATACAGTACAGTGGGTTTTCTTTCGTTTTCAATAGCTGCAGAATCCCTTCTTTAAATGAAATCTTACCCAGAATAGAAAGGAATAAAACCAGTAAGAGTTCTCTTGGCTGAAGATTGCTCAACTCCCTTTAGCACCATTTCTATGGGAGCCTCTGAGAGAGCCAGCTGTTTACAGTGTCCAGAGAGAATCCTCAGCTGAAGCTGAGAGAAAGTCAAGAGAACTTTAAATTATAAGGGAAACTGAAATTGCTTCAGTTTCTCAGAAGATTATTTCAGCAATTAAAATATTTGTTAAGACAGACCTTTCAGCTTTTTCAAGAGAAAAAGTTTTCAACTTCTCACTTTGGTTACTTCAAGGGTGAAAAGTTAAAAAATGAAACAGACACCAGAAATCAACTTTAAGAATCTCTCCAAAGTGGCCTCAGTTGACGTATTTAGAAAATCATTTTAGGAAAACATTGGCCATTTAGAAATGCTAGCTGGGTTTCCTACAGAAGGCTTCGTCTTCTGCTAGCAGAAGGCTTTGTCTCTTAAATTACTAAAATTTTTTTTGACAAAATATTTTGAATGGAAATGTTTCTAAATGTCTTTAACACCATAAAAAGAACATTATGAAACAATCTAACACTTTCTTGATGATCCAGGTTTGGTAGACAAAGATGAATGATTGTACTGGGCCAAAAACTTCATGTGGCATTTAATAATTGTTGAAGTTCATAGAGCCACTTGTTATCTGTCATAAATGACCCCAGATTGCTTTGCTTTTTGAAATTTCATCTTTGCTCCTTGTAGGTATCAAATCAAATTTTTCTTTTCTTCAAAGAACAAGAAAATTACTTGCCATCAGGCTGAGGATGCTGCTGTAGCTGCTATCAGTGAGCCCCTTTTTGTTATTTTTACTTTCCAGTATTTAATCTATTTCCAATTTGAAAAATCAAGCAACCCTGCTGGGTGTGGTGGCTCATGCCTATAATCCCAGCACTTCGGGAGGTTGAGGAGGGCAGATCATTTGAGGCCAGGAGTTCGAGACCAGTCTGGCTGCCAGGCCAACACGGCAAAACTCTGTCTCTATTAAAAATACAAACTTAGCTGGGTGTGGAGGTGCACACTTGTAATCCCAGCTACTCGGGAGGCTGAGGCAGGGGAATCACTTGAACTCAGGAGGCAGAGGTTGCAGTGAGCCGAGATCACACCACTGCACTCCTGCCTGGGATATAGAGAGACTCCATTTCAAAAGAAAAGAAAACAAAAGAAAAATCAAGCATCTAAGTCTGTTGGGTTTAGGTTGTCAAATAAGCATAATGACATCTGAGTGGGGGTGAAGAGGTTCTGCTATGTGTAATAAGCCTGAGTTATTCTCTTGTAGTCAGAGGACTTTATTTAATTCCTTAGGGAGATATTTTAACTTACTTCTAGGTTTTCAAGTTGATGGTTGAGCTTAAGACAGGTGAAGTACTACCATAATATATTCCTATATGAATCATTAATTTTTTTCAGAATGAAATCTATTTAATATAACTCTTGCAAACATCTGTTGAAGAAGGAAAAAAAGTCAGTGTCAATAGGGTGGTGTAAGACTGTTGTATGCCTGATTTTTTTTGGCACAATGTGATTGTGTTTTTTTTTTTTTTTTTTTTTAAATTCCTAATTACTAACTAGCAATTCAGATAACTGAACTCAGTCCCTCATTTACGTAATGATTTAATAAAACCAAAATTCATTTACTGTCTCACATAGCATGTGGAATACATATTTAAAGCTTCAAAAATAATAATAATTTGTTAGTGTTCTTATTCAATGTAAGGAGGCCTTACATTGCTTTTACTTTTAATGAAATGCTTTTACTGAAATGCATCTTGAGTGAGTCATCCCACATTTTGAGATATTGTAAGAAACAGATTCATGGACTCCATTGTGTTAACTGTACAGATGTTTGACAGGCATTTTTACACAATGTCCCCCTCAGGAGATACTGCTCTGAGGTTTCATAGCTAGGAATATCTGAGCCTCTCAGGTGCCTAATTTGTCTGTACCTTATGGGCATGGTGAGTCACAACATTTTCCTCTTTGCATTGGCTGCCAGAAAGCTCAAGGCCCAATCAGTGATAATTGCACAGGACATCATGGCATGTATACATTTTTAAGTTTTAAATTTACTTATGACTTTATTATATTTTCTACTCTAGTTTTTCATTTATTTTTCCTTTAGCTTTCATCTTCTCATTTACTTTTAGATATTGTCTTTCAATAATATAAACGCCTTTTCAAAAGATTACCTATCCATCAAATAAGATCTAGAAATTTTATCTAACAGCATGCATTTGAAACACACCAAACTCCTTTTTTTTTCACACTTTAAAAACTTTATTTATATAAAAACTCATTTGTTTTTAAAAGCATTAACAAGACAGAAAGAAAGGAGAAAAGGTATGAAGCAGAACACAGGCCCCTTAGTAGTGTTCGGTGGGAAGGTGGGATTTTTGGTTCTCTGGAATTGAATGTTTTGTGTTTTTATAAACGAAAGAGAAAAAAAAAGTTAAAGGTCCCCAAAAGCCCATGGCTGTTCTATTACCCACATCCCACTGAGAAAAAAGAGCACCAGGAAAAGAGCAGAAGAGGACAAAAGAACTCAAGACTGGAGGCAGGTCTGGATGGGGCAATTTCCCCTGTGCAGGAAACACACCAAACTCTTTAGAGCAATACCTGGTGGTCTCGACATATCAGAATTTAATATTTTGCTCTAGAGGAACTTGGTTTTCTGCTATATATTGGTAATCTCAAATTTTAATATGTGTGAGAATCACTTGGGCTGCTGATGGAGTCAGTAGGTCAGAATGAGGCCCAGGGATCTGTACGTCAGGCCCCCAAGTGAATAGATTCTGATGCAGGTGGTTCACAGACAAGCCCTGAGAAGCAGTACTGATGTCTGTGTCTTAGTATCCTACAGACATAACAGGTTGAAATAACCCCATACACTACTCTAGACTAATCATTCCTTCAGAAATAAAAAATATCTGAAATAGTGGTATAAATGTAAATTCTCAACCCCTGGACAATTATTTCAGGAAGGTCCATCCCCCTTTAACTATTTACCTTTACATTTTCTTAGGGCTTCTTTCTACTGAAGCACTAAGTGCATCAACTCCACTCAAAGGCTATGTGGGGTACAATAACATTATTTAAAGAAAGACTTGCATGTGAACCTTGAAATGGCCTCACATCTTCCTTATGTCTTTACAACCTAATGCCAGGAAGGACATTCAAAATGTGTATCAACCAGCACAGTAGGGCCCACCTATCTGAATGGCCTCTGGCTGCAGCATTATAACAGGGAACTAGAGCCCCTTGCCAAGCCATGAGTTATCCTTTTAAATTGCTGGATTGGGAGAGGTCCAGGAGTCTGCTGGGGAAGCAACCAGGGTGACCAAGGTGATAGAGGGCTTAGCGGGTGACTAGTTATCAATAGAGAAGTATTTTAATACTTTAATTGCCAGAATGGCCATACTTGTGCATAGCAACTGAAGAGCAGTCCCGCTTAAGACATGCTATAAATGCTCTTCATTTTAGTTCTGAAATGGGGAATGGGCAGCGGGCCACCACAGCCAACCCCTCAGGCACCATACCAACCCTGGCTGAGGCAGGCCACTGGAGCGGAGCGTTCAGGAGCCCTGGTGAGGAGCTCCCCTTCCTGCCAGCAGGTCCCCTCTGGGTAAAGACAGTTGATTTTTCTCACCTGGTACACATCTAGTATATGGTAGTTGCTCATTGTTGCAACAATGAATAAATTGGCCTGCAGTCCCTGAACTGCCCAATACTGTTCTTAAGTTAGGCCAAACCTGGGGCTCGACCTCTGCCACTTTCCTCCAGCTTCTGCCCATGTATTGTCATACCTGTACCTTATCCTGTCCTGTCCCTCCCTTGACCAAAATGTGAAAAGAGATCTGTAACCTTTTCCTTTGAGCAGATTTTGTACTCTTAACTAACAATGTTAGTTCAGGTACTGAACTAATAATGAACACTAGGGTCTCCACCTGAAAGTTTGTAAGTTACCTAGAGTCATGTACTTGCACAGGCTACAGGTTAGTATCCTTCATCTCTGACATCTGGCCCTGCATTAAATTCTTGAGGGACAGCTCAGATGTCCCTCTTGGCAGTACAGTAAGTGCAAACTTTAGAAAAAAGGAAGAAATCAGAGAAGGAGAACAGCCTGCTTCACTTGTTCAACTATTTGAGCACCTACCAAGTCAGGGAATTATGCTGGGCACCTGAGCTAGTCCAGTGATGAGACAGACACCCCTGCTGAAAGCTGCAGTCATGTGGGGGAGTCAGACATTCAACAACTAACCACACAATCATTTATTTAATTACAGTGAAGACTGCTATGAAAAAGATCAGGGTGTCATGGACAGTGTGTGGGTGGCAAGGCAAGGCTGGTCAGGCAAAGCTTCCTTTGGGAAGTAAGCTATGGGTTCTTCTTCACCCATTCATCACTGCTCTAGAGAGCTCGGCATCTCTTCTGAGAACCTCCCAAGGATCCCAGCTAATGGCCATGAAACACCAACCTAGATTTTCTTATTATTTTTTTCTCATTCCCTTGCCAACTTTTTTTTTCTTTTTACTAATATAATTACTTTTAAAAGACAACAAGCCACTATAAAAACCTGTAAATCTTTTTGATGTTCCTCTTTCAAAATCTGAATTTCAATTTTGTGTCTGCCATTTGCTTCTTCAAGTGCTTTCTCCACTGCTTGTTTTTGACGTTCATTAGCCTTTGAAAGAAAGAGTCCATTTATCTATTAATGTAGCAGAATAAGTACAGGGCAACTTGGCTTATTCGGGATGTTAGTAAATCAGGTTTTCAAATTTACTGAAAATTAGCAACCACCACGGAGTCCCTAATTTCTTGCCCCATTCCCATCTCAAACCTCCCATATCAAACTGTCTGCCTTAGCCAGAGATGCTCTAACGCATCCCAATCCAGGGCTAGCCTTGCTGTTTCTGGAATCGCTAAAGGCAAGGCAGCTTTACTATACGTAGGCTGCTGGGTTGCCTTTTCTCTTTGGCACTTTATTTCTTGCTTGATTGACTCTCAAAGTAACACATGTGCATTGTGGAAAATCTGGAAAACACAGTGAAGTGAAAAGATGTACAAAGCTAGAAGGAGCTGAGTAAACAGGCAGAGTACCATCCAGGTCCCCTGCATTAGGTCCTCAGAAAGAACTTCAACACTTATTTGAAAAGAATACACAGAACACTAGACCAACTTACATTCAAATTGTAGACTATTTACAAAAGCATCACCTTGTATAATTGATGTATAATTGATGGTTCACAATCAGTTTGAATTTTACCACTAATAAAAATAGATGACTACAAAGATTTTGAGATAAATCAAAATCTGGGGTATACAGAACTGGAATATTCATACAGAACTGGAGTATTATGTATATTCAAAACATTTTCATAACAAGCTTTTGCTGGCATTAATACTGAACAATGCTAATACTATTTGCTATAATGTCTATTTTATAAAGAAACTGAGAAACATTGTTCTAAGCACAGTGGCTTGTTCTGCTCTCACGGAGCTGTAATTCTCTTTACGAAGTTATTGATGTCATTCTATGATTGGAAGAAGTGGGGCTACAGGATTGAGGCTTTGCTTCAGTTTGATGCCTTGGATCCCACTGTCAGCCCTGATATTTAAATTGCCCTTATAGTGCTCAGCAGTCGTATGGACAAGGTATTAAGGATTTTGGAGAGAGGGGAGGAAAAGGTGAGTAGGCCATAAAGAAGCATTTGAAGAAACAGGAGTGTTACATGCTCCACAAATGGATAGTCTATATATTAAATGTTAGGCCATAAGAAACAACTATCAACAAGGAGTCTTCTTAGTTAATTTTTTTTTCTTTTTAGTTTTGGTTTCAATCAAATGAAAATAAAGGGAGCAAGAGTTCTCCATACAGAGAGGGCAGCTGAGAAGAGAGGAAGCTCCTGATGATGCCAGCTTCTTACTAAGCACCTACTGTGTGCAAGGCATATTATTTCATTGAACGCTCCCAACTATCCCACAGAATGGGTACTATTATTAATCTTTTACAATGAAGAAACCAAGACTACAGAGGTTGTAGAACTTGCCCAAGGTCCCACAGCTAGCCAGGATTCAGTCAGTTCTGACTACTACACTATACAATTGTTTCAGACAAATCCAAAATGTGAAAAAATTGTAAAGATGGACTTTGGGTTGACGTGTAACTTCTTTTACCTGAGCCCATACTTCAGCTTCTGCTTTTGCAATGCATTCTCTGAGTATATCTTCTTGAAACTTCTCTTCTTTTTTCAGAATATTTGCCCCAATATCTGTGTATTTGAAGAGCAATGGTCACAAACTTCCACCAATTGCTTCCTGGCTTTCCTTTCCACCATTATGTAGTTATTTATGAGGGCTACTTAGGAGATACATCCTTTTAGGAGATGTCAGTATATATATTTCAAAGATACCCATTGAAAGAGTAAGTTTTTCTCTAATTAGGAGGGAATTCACAGCACTGTCAGGCCTGGATAGAGTTGGTCATTCCCCTCATCACAACCAGTCCACAACTAGCAGACAACTGGGGAGGTGAAATAAATGCCCTGAAGAAAGGGACACATTTTGTACACTCAAAGTAGAATGATGAGTGAATATTCAAGAGGTCTTAGCACATTATACAGCTCTCTCTCTCCCTGTTCCTATTTGGGTGCTAGTGCTAGCATCAGGAGAGGTGAAGTGGAATGCCTTCAACACATTACATGCCTTTCTTTAGTTTGTAGTTCTTTGTGGGTTTAACTGCTTCAGTATGGAGTGAGCTAAGGGGTAGAAGTTTACTATTTTTCTGCCAATGATCTAATTTGATTTCCAAATAATAACGTTCCCATAATAATATCCTCTCTACCCAGACAAGGTAATAAAATTCTAGAGGAGGTTAGAGGACCACGCAATATCTGATAGCCAGGTCTTTCTCCACTAGTATTTCTTTCTTTTTCTTTTTCTTTTTTCTTTTTTTTTTTGTTTTTGAGAGGGAGTCTTGCTTTGTAGCCCAGGCTGCAGTGCAGTGTCGCCATCGCAGCTCACTGCAACCTCCGCCTCCCGATTAAAGTGATTCTCTTGCCTCAGCCTCCTGAGTAGCTGGGATCACAGGCGCCCACCACCATGCTTAATTTTTGTATTTTTAGTAGAAACGGGCTTTCACCATGTTGGTCAGGCTGGTCTCAAACTCCTAACCTCAAGTGATCTGCCCACCTCGGCCTCCCAAAGTGCTAGGATTACAGGCATGAGCCACCGTGCCTGGCCTTCCTCTGGGATTTCTATGCTGAAGGTAATAGATTCTTAGAGCTATCTTGATCCACATTCTTCCTTTCCCAGCTGCTGGAGTAAGTCTAGCTGCAGCAGTAAACCATTAAGCCAACTCACTAAAAGGGTAAGCATGGACAGACTGAAAGCCTTGATGCCAGATTTCCCTTGGGTTTCTCTGTTAAAAGAGTCAAGAAATTCCATTTTATGCAGTCTATTCTGAGTTATGTTTCTGTCACTAGCAATTAATAGTATATGTTTGATGGCAGAGAGTCTCCTACTAGTTCATCAGTGAATCTTAAAAACACAGGGCAGCATATATTGCAGTAGAGATGGACACATACTGCAAAAGCCCAACATTGTGTAGAAATAATTAGAAAAGATTTTCTAGGACAAAATGTGACTAAGCATGGATCATCAATGTATTGAACTTCGTAAAAATGTGATACAGGTGTAGGCTACCGCTATCCTCTTTTATGTTTAAATCCCACTGGTTTTATTAGTTGTTCTCAACCCTGATTGTACAACAGGATTCCTGCAAAGCTTTTAGTGCACGTACTGTAAAAGGAAAAAACTATTAATAAACAACTTGGATGAATCTCAAGGGCATTAGGCTGAGCGAAGAAAGCCAATCTCAACGGGTTATATAATGTATGATTCTTTAGATAGCATACTCAGTGATAAAATTACAGTGATAGAGAACACATTAGTGGTTGTCAGGGGTTCAAGTTTGGGGAGAAGAGAATGACAGCTAAGGGGTAACACGAGGGAGTTCCTTTGTGGTGATGGAACAGCTCCATGTTGTGATTGTGGTGACAGTTACACTAACATACACAAGTGATATATTTCATAGAACTATATGCCTGGGGGAAAAAAAGTATACATAAGGTCTGTACCTGAGTTAATAGTATTGTTTCAATGCCAATGTTCCGGCTTTGACAAAGTGCCAGGATTACATAAGATATCAATGGAAGCTGGATGAAGGGTACAAGGGAACTCTGATATATTTTGCAACTTGTGAGTCTTAAACTATCTTGAAATAAAAACTATTTAAACGTGAAGGAAAACATACACATGCTTAGTCCTGACTATAGAGGTCCTAATTTAGTGGCTCTGTGTTAGATTAGTATTAAATCCAGTGGGTCTGTGTTTGGATATCTGTATTAATGTATTTTTCAAAGTTCTATATAGTGCACTGCCAGGATTGAGAACTATTGTCTTATGAAATACTCACTAGCTCTTCTATGGACATTTCAACATGCTTTTGAACTTACTTATAAAGAACAGAGAATTTCAACTTTTTTTCTTTTTAACTTAAAACAGTTCAGTGACAAATAAAGGTCACTGAATAGAAAAGATTAATTTCTAACAATAGATTTAACTTATCCACTTAGGGTTTGGGTTAGATATTCCATAAGGCACAAGGAAATCAATCATTAAGGTATATCTAAGAATGGAGATACACTGTCTTGGGTATGAAAAGTCACTTTAGAGATTATAATGAATCATTCATACTAACGTTTACTAAATGCTAAAAAACAATTTTGGTATTGATGTTTTTAGAGGATGATTCCAATTTGATCTCCCCCTACATTTTAGTTTTTTTTTCCAAACACCTCTCCAGATTCTTATATTTTCAAATATCAGAAGTGAAATGAAATCACCTTAGTTTACCATTTTAAAGGAAGAGAGGATCAGAGGAGTATTTTGAGAGTCCTTAGGAAAATACTTACAAGGCTCAAGGTCAGATTGAAAACTCTTATGAGAATAAAAGAGAGACGGAAACCTATAGCACAATTTGATTTGCTTATGTATTATACATATGTATATACAGTAAAAGTTCTCATGTTATCTATATGTAAATCTACTTTTATGCCACCAGCTACTATTTAAAGGTTATAGTTTCTTTTACCAGTTTATTAGGGTACTTTAAATTTTTTTTTTTTTTTTTTTGAGGCAGAGTCTCGCTCTGTCACCCAGGCTGGAGTACAGTGGTGCGAACTCAGCTCACTGCAACCTCCACCTCCTGGGTTCAAGCTATTCTCTCACCTCAGCCTCCCGAGTAGCTGGGATTACAGGCACATGCCACCATGCCTGCCTAAATTCTTTTAGTAGAGATGGGGTTTTGCCATGTTGGCCAGGCTGGTCTTGAACTCTTGGCCTCAAGCGATATGCCCACTTTGGCCACCCAAAGTGCTGGGATTACAGGTGTGAGCCACCGTGCCCATCCAATTAGGGTATTATTTAGAGATAATATTTCCTCTCCTACACATACTAAAAGGTGCCCAAGTATGGCCAAGGGCAAAATGAACTCACATTTACTATTATGTGCTAGGATTTATAACAGATACGAATACTTCATTAAAGTCTCATAACAACCTGTAAGATAGGTATTAGTATCTTTATTTCCACATAAGGAAACAGATTGAGAGGCTAAATACCCTGCCCAATACACACAACTATAAGTGGAGAAGCTGTATTCCAACCCATATTCTTCTCAAACATCCCTGTACAGACAAGCAACTCTGAAGAGAAAAAAGCTGATAAAAGTCTATGTAACAGAAAGAATGACACATAATGCTATGAAGTGTTAGAACAAGGAAAACAATAAAGTCACTTACCTAGTATGTCTTTGTGAGTGTAAAAGCGTGTCTTCAGCGGCTTGTATTCATGGATCCGTTTGAAGGTTTTTCCAAAAGGGGCTGGTGGGATTATTTTATTACAAACAGCACAGCAAACAAAGTTGTTGTAATCTGAATTTCTGATCATAGTTAAATTTCAGATGTCTTCTCCTATTTACAGTTAAAATAATCTTAGAATCAGAAAAAGTCGTTTCAGGAAAAGCTGAAAGTTTAAGAAAGCTGGAAGAGGTTCAGGGTTTTAGGATGCTAGAGGCTGGTAAGGATTAAACGGTTCACACATTAGGTAATGTTATGTGTCTAACATTAAAGAATGGTACTAAAAGCCCCTGCCATAGAAGGTATGGGCACCAGATTTGGGAAGATTTAAGCAGTTGCTCCTTCCCAAACTCTAGCATTCAGTTGTTAACTTACTTAGCAACTGTTGCTAGGTTAAGACAAGCTTTGCTCATAAAAGCAATTTCAAATAATGACAAAAGGGAGCATGATACAGCCATTCATTTTCCTGATACTTTCTATATTAGTTTCCTATTGCTGCTGTCTTACTCTGTTTTCTGTTGCTTATGATAGAATACCTGAAACCGGATAGCTTATAAAGAAAAGGAAATTACTTCTTACAGTTTATGGAGGCTGAGAAATCCAAGGTGGAGGAGCTGCATCATTTAAGAATCTTCTTGATGGTGGGAACTCGCTGAAGAGTCCTGAGGTGGTACAGGGTATGACATGGCCAGGGGCTGAGCTCACATGCTAGCTCAGGCCTCTCTTCCTCTTCTTATAAAGCCACCAGTTCTCCTCCCATGATAATCCATTAATCCTTTAACCCATGAATGAATTCACTCACCTCTTAAAGGCCCCACTTCTCAATACTACCACATTGGGGATTAAAGTTCAACATGAGTTTTGCAGGGGACAAATATTCAAACCATAGCACCACTGCGACAAACTAACACGAACTTCATAACTTAAATGTAACACAAATTTATCCTCTTGCATTTCTGGAGATCAGAAGTCTAAAATAAGTCTTAGGGGCTAAGATCAAGTTGTTAGAAGGGCTGGTTCCTTCTGCAGGCTTCAGAGGAGAATCTGTTTCCTTGCCTTTTCCAGCTTCTAAAGACCATCCATATTCCTTGGGGTCATGGCCTCGCATCACATAGCCTGTCCCCCCAGTGCTTCCATAGTGACATTGTCTCTTCCTCCGATCTTCCGCCCTGCTTTAAGGACTGTGGTGATTATACCAGCCTCATCTAGATAATCCAGGATAATCTTCCCATCTCAAAATCCTAAACTTACCCGTATCTGTAAAGTCCCTTTTGCCATATAAAGTAACATATTTACAGGTTCCAGAGATTAGGATCTGGACATTTTTGCAGAAAAGGAAAGCATTAGTCAGCCTACCACACTTTGTTTTAAATTGGTTTTTAAATAATTAATTTCTTTTAAGGCCAGCAATGGAGGTAGCTTAATTTCTTTAAGGTTTTTAATAAACGTGATGTTTTGGTGCCATGGTAATAAAACGGGGAAATATCATGGTATCTTGAAGAAAGAAATTACTTTCATTCAGTCAGCATTCAAAATTACTAAGCCTGGTTTTAACAATCACGTGGTTAACTAATTTGTTCCTCTAATTTTAGATAAACAGCCATAGAAATTCTGCCTATCACAAAAATCTGTGCAACTGATTATACCAAGTAACTGAATTTTTAAAAATTGCCTGACAATGTCATATGCTGCAGCTACTTGGCAGGACTATTTTATAATAAGTGAATGCCATCAGTGAAATTAATTTCAACAATAGGACTCCCATAGGGCCCTGAGCTAAGTGTAGCACAAGTTACTCTATAATTTCTGTTGATACATACAGCCTGATAACTGGCTGAGGACCTTAAGTAACTATCAAACTGTGCCAGATCTGACTTCAAGAAAAGGGTTACCTGGGACTTGGAGAGGAATTAAAAACAAAGAGATGAATTAGTACTAAGAATGGTGATTACTGCATCCACACAGTTAATTATCTGGATTGGGAACTGAGGCTACTTGTGCCAATGACTTTCCTATCTGTTACTAGAAATTCTTGCCCAGATGAGAGGATAACTAACTGGCCTTGATTTGCCTGGGACTGTCCCTGTTTTAAACTGAAAGTCCTGAAGAACTTCCTTAGTGTCTGGAAAATTGGAAGAGTTGGGCCCCTATGGAAGATAAGGCTGTAAAACCAATAAATAATTTCAGTGTTTGCCTTAGGAAATCCTTGAAAACCAATTTATCAACTGGACAGCTTGCTGATCTAGGCAAACAGCTCTTCCATCAGAAGATTAGATTATTCCCCCGGGCAAAAAGCTCCCTTAACATTTACTGAACAATAGTTTACTAATCAAGACTTGCTTCAAGATCTAATCTGTTATGTCAGGTGCCTTGCCCATTCTCAACCAGATTCCTGCATTGAAAGACCCTTCTTTAATCACCTGAACTCAGACTTCAAAACACTTTAACATCTTCCCCTGACCATCCCCTTCTTAAATACAGCTAACTTTGTAAAAGTGGTATTTCCCCTTAGTGCAGTAGATTCAATAAGCTTAGTTTTGTTTGATCATCCGGTTGTTCTGATGGTCTTTTGAGGGAGCTGGCAGTTAACAGTCCTTTACATAATTCTGTTTTAAAGTACAGGAGTGTTTCTCTACTTAAGATCTAAACTTATTTTTAAGGGCTAATGTGGCTGCTTTATTATTATGTGGACATTTACACATAGGAGGTGGTATAGTATGGTGAAAAGATCCCTAGACTTTAGAGCAAGAAGATACAGGTTCTAGTCTGAATCACCATGATCTTTGGTAAATCTCTTAGCCATTCTCAGCCTATTGTCTTAACCATAAACTGACAGGATTGGATCAGGTGAAGTTCAATGTTCAGAATCTTCGGACTATTTGAAAGGTATTTTATTTTTGATGGTTGTACCCTCATTCAAAAGAGAAAGGATGAAAACATCAACACATAGCCAGGCAGCCGTTGACATCAGCACACACAAAAACTGTCCTACAACTTGTAGCCATTCTGTAAAAAGTACAGTGGTCAGGTACTTGTTCCTAAAATTCCGTATGATTCTTTCCTCACACTACTTTTCACAGCTTTGTGCTTGACTGACTCTAGTTACTTTGGTTGATTCACACAGATCTTACATGAGTTGAGTCTGCACCTTGTACAGTTTCTGTTGCCCTCCTGCACTGCAATCTCTTGACAGTTCACGCGCCTAATATCTTCTCTGCCACCAAACATCAACTTATTCTGTTAAATAGTAAAAAATTCTAAAAGATGGCAATATGTCATTAAATGCATAAGTTAAAAACAGAAGAACCCTAGTTTTGTGACAGCCAAAATACACAGGGAAACCAAAAACAAAAGACAGTCTTTAAAAGGGATTTTGTATCACTGAAGTGCATTTAAAACTATATGAAGTACATTATACAGAGAGGCATAGCAAATAAATATTTGGGGCTCAGTAGTAAAGATTTTATTTAGTTACATGTAAATTCAATTAGCTAAGTTCTTTAATATCTACAAATCACACATAATTACATATTCATGTGCCTTACAAAATGACAATAAAGTATGATAAATTAAAAATAACATTATGATAAACTCTGCCTGTGCTGTTATTATTACTTGGTAATATTAATAGCAACTGAAGCAAAACTTCAGAGGTGAGATTTACTACTGAGGCCCAATTACAATAATTTGGAGAATTAGGTATATATATCTAGAAATGAAACAGGTCCAGAACACTTGTGATAAAGATTTGAATTCTATAAGGCAGAATCTGGCCAGACACAGGGGCCTAGCCTTGACCGCTGTCCTAGACCCCTGGGCCAGGTGCCAGGACAACCAAGGCCATTCTGCTGCTCGCCTCCAGTGAGTGCTGACCGTGGGGCTCGGCTTTGTTTACACTCATTTTTACCCCCTTTTCTGTCCCCACTTCCATAAAAGACACTTCAAAACACCAAAAGCAACGGCAGCAAAAGCCAAAATTGACAAATGGGATCTAATTAAACTCAAGAGCTTCTGCACAGCAAAAGAAACTACCATCAGAGTGAACAGGCAACCTACAGAATGGGAGAAAATTTTTGCAATCTACTCATCTGACAAAGGGCTAATTTCCAGAATCTACAAAGAACTCAAACAAATATACAAGAAAAAAACAAACAACCCCATCAGAAAGTGGGGAAAGGATATGAACAGACATTTCTCAAAAGAAGACATTCATACAGCCAACAGGCACATGAAAAAATGCTCATCATCACTCGCCATCAGAGAAATGCAAATCAAAACCACAATGAGATACCATCTCACACCAGTTAGAATGGCAATCATTAAAAAGTCAGGAAACAACAGGTGTTGGAGAGGATGTGGAGAAATAGGAACACTTTTACACTGTTGGTGGGATTGTAAACTAGTTCAACCATTATGGAAAACAGTATGGCAATTCCTCAAGGATCTAGAAGTAGATGTACCATATGACCCAGCCATCCCACTACTGGGTATATACCCAAAGGATTATAAATTATGCTACTACAAAGACACATGCACACGTATGTTTATTGCGGCACTATTCACAATAGCAAAGACTTGGAATCAACCCAAATGTCCATCAGTGACAGACTGGATTAAGAAAATGTGGCACATATACACCATGGAATACTATGCAGCCATAAAAAAGGATGAATTTGCGTCCTTTGTAGGGACATGGATGCAGCTGGAAACCATCATTCTTAGCAAACTATCACAAGAAGAGAAAACCAAACACTGCATGTTCTCACTCATAGGTGGGAACTGAACAATGAGCTCACTTGGACTCAGGAAGGGGAACATCACACACTGGGGCCTATCATGGGGAGGGGGGAGTGGGGAGGGATTGCACTGGGGAGTTATACCTGATATAAATGATGAATTGATGGGTGCTGAAAAAGAAAACCTCCAATTACTCTGGGATATTCTTATTTAATCCTTATTTTAGTAGCTGAGTGGAAGGATCTTTTCCATTAAAATAAAATTCTGCCCCAAAAATAGCTAAAACGGAAACTGAAATATATGAACCATTTGTGACACTATAAGAACTACTTGTCAGAGCCAACTCAGTTTCTCATATCTCATATTTTTAATATTGACTTCAGGCTTTAAATTTTCTATTTATCTTTCTTTAAAAATATAGGTTCTATGCCAGGGAGAACATGAACATTTCCTTTGCAAGTAGCAAAACAGAACTAAACTTTCACGACAGCTGCAC
Source organism: Piliocolobus tephrosceles (assembly GCF_002776525.5). Taxonomy (NCBI): domain Eukaryota; kingdom Metazoa; phylum Chordata; class Mammalia; order Primates; family Cercopithecidae; genus Piliocolobus; species Piliocolobus tephrosceles. Next base: position 84,994,866 of record NC_045438.1, read on the forward strand.
CAGCATAATTCATCTTAAAATATTTAAAACGTCATGCAAATTTAACAGCATGGGTACTTTTATTATACAGAATTTAATAATTAACAAAAACAACTTCCATTCTCATGGCACTTTTATAAGAGGCAAGGAAAGAAAAATATTATGAAGCTCGCTCTAAGGAAAAAGAATGAGATAACGGCTGTGAAAGGACAAAATTTACGACAGTTGTCTGGTTGCAACTGCCATCTTCTGTCTTCATTAGCATGTTCTAGAATAAGAAATATGATACTGTACACTCACAAGGTCTTTCATTTGAAGATTTCAGAACGCTTAATAAACGTGCATCTGCAGTAACCAGCACTACTAATCCCATTTGGATGTTTTCCGCCTCATATAACTGTGCCCCTCACTATCAATAGCTTCATAGAGGTCCTTTTTATTCTCTTGTGTTGCATGCAGATAACCAATATATGCCACGCAAAGTGAAAGAGTGACCAATCCAAAAGCCATTACAGGTTTGTTCTGTCAAAGAAAAAAAAAATTATATAGCTTTAGTAAGACTAACAATTTGAGGAGACCCAAATATCAGTTGCATTTTCCTCCTGACATGCCACATCTTTATTACAACACTAGCCTTACCATGGCAACATTTCAACTAGAATCATTTATTCAGTTCTTTATTCAATTAGCTAAACTACTGATTATCCAGAGATTATAGAAGACTCTTGCTTCTCCTCTCCAGTCTTTCTCCAATCTACATCCTGGACATCTCAGACCTCTACCCTCAGGAAGGTGACAGCTGGGAAAGGAGTGGGGCAGGAAAACTGGTCTGGTACCCAGAGTTTTCAATGTTATCTGTGTGAAGTGGAGGAGCTGCTTAACTTCCTGGCTCCTGGGCCCAAGTCTCTCCATTTGTAAACCTCAAATTAGTTCATTTTATTAGGAAGTGAGGAATGAAGTACACACGCTATTCTTCTTGCCCAAGTCATGAATAACTGGCAAAAAACCTTTTATATATTAGGCACAGAAATGATGATGATGTATACACTCTTCGCTGGGAACCTACTCCATAACCTCAAGAAATTTAGCAATTGGAACAGCTATTATGCTGTTAACCTTGATTTACTCTTGGACAATCCAAGACCCTAAGAGGCAAAGTTATGTTTTCAGACACACACACACACACACACACACACACACAGAAAAGCTGTATTGTTGTTGTTGATGTTAAGAGACAGGATCTCACTCTGCTGCCCGGGCTGGAGTCCAGTGGTGCAATCATAGCTCACTGCAGTCTCAAACTCCTGGGCTCAAGTGATTTTCCTGCCTCAGCCTCCCAAGTAGCTGGGACTACAGGTGTGCACCACCATGCCTGGCTAATTGTTTTGCATTTTTAATAAATACAAGGTTTCACCATATTGGCCAGCTGGTTTCAAACTCCTGACTTCAAGTGATCTGCCCACCTCAGCCTCCCAAAGTAATGGGATTAACAGGTGTGAGCCACTGTGGCCAGCCTAATTTTAAATTTTTTTGTAGAGATAGAGTCTCGGTATGTTGAACTCCTGGACTCAAGAGATCCCTCTACCTCAGCCTCCCAAAGTATTGGGACTGCAGACATTAGTCATGATGTCCAGCCCCCCAACCCCAAAAAAGAAAAACCTTTTAAATACAGGAAAGATGTTCACAACTCCAGAAAAGTATTTTATCTATTAACTTTGTTATTCCTGAAACTGTACCTTAGACCATTTTCTTTGCATGTTCACACTCAACGAATTGGCCTTCCTTAGGTCAATGTAAACGCACAGTAGTGATACAAGTAATAGTTTCTGCTTCTGTCACCGTACCTGCAGTATCACTACTGAGAAATAAAAGAAACTCTTTAACTGAGAAATGTGAGCCCCCTTTAAATTATCAGGCCCAGAGAGGCACTGGAATGAGCTAGTAGTCACGTCTTCAGCTAAGTAATAATTTTGAAGCCCCTGCTATGTGGGCTCTGGACTGACACCACCAATAGCTATAAATTAACCTTACAATGCCATCCACTAGACATTATAACTCATACTCTGTAATTCAACAATGTATAGCCAATTACTAATCAATGTCATTTCTGCAAACCAATGAAAATTACTGAAAAGCAATTTTTGTACTTGCCCCCCTCCTGATTCACTTTTTTTCTGAAAAATTCCACCCTCTCCTTTGTTCTCCAGAGTGCTTCGCAAGGTTACTGTGAAGTGTTTCCCAGGTTGCAGTCCTCAACCTTGGCCCAAATAAACTCCCTACATATATTAATTTGCCTCAGTTTCTTCCTTTAGGTGACATTTCTATTTCAAAATAAGGGTCAAACATTTTCACTTAGATGAACACCTAAGAAAGGACACGGACTCAGAGCAGTTTAAATTTACAATTCTTGAAATGCTTTTAGCAATTAAAAGAACACATTAGTTCAAAGCTTTTAAAATATTTTACCTTGATTTAATGATCTGATTAAGTTGACCTATTTAACAGTTTACACTGGTAACTGTGTTACTAAAATTCTAATCAGATTCAACACACTTAAATATTTATCACATTTTATTTTAACTTGATTTTACATTTATTTTAAAATAGAATCTACATTTATTTAAAAATAAACTCAGCCAGGCGTGGTGGCTCATGCCTGTAATCCCAACAATTTGGGAGGCTGAGGTGGGAGAATCGCTTAAGGCCAGGAGTTCAAAACCATCTTGGGCAATATACTGAAACACCAGCTCTACAAAAAATTTTAAAAAGGAGCCAGGCATGAAGGTATGCACCTGTAGTCCCAGCCACTCAGGAGGCTGAGGCGCGAGGATCCCTTGAGTCCAGGGGTTTGAAGCTGCAGTGAGCTATGACTGTACCACTGTACTACAGCCTGGGTGACCGAACCTCTAATGAATAAATGAATTTCATCAAATCAAATGTTTTGGAATTTTTCACAAAGTATCTGTAATATTGCTTAGATAAAAATATTACCTACAGGCTAGAATTGCAGTACGTAAGAATGGTCAGATTTTCATTTTGGTTTCCTTGCTTAAATGGAAGGTCTTATTTACCTAATAGTATCTGAGCAAACAACAAAAGTTGTCTTCAAATTAATGCAATGATTAAAATAGTACTTTAGATAGTTTGAGAAGCCAATCCATTAAAGTGCAACCATTTTCCATTATAACTCTCAAATGCCCTTAAAATATTTACTTTTATATGTGTATTTATATGTGAAACAGCATTTACAATCGTCCTTCCACCTGCTTTTATTCACAGGGAGGTCTTGTCAACGTAAAATTTCCATGATAAAATCAATTACAAGAAAATCAGAACTTCCTGACAGTCTGGTTGGATTAAACATAAAGTCTTATCCTGGATATATTTCTTACAGGTTTAATGAACAGCTCTGGATTCACAGCACGAAATAAGGTTGTTGTGCGCACCCCTCTGAGCCCCGGGCTTTGAAAGTCTTTCTCTTTGGGTGGTTCCTTTTTGAATGCTGGAGGCTCAGGTGCTGAAGACATCTTCATCAATGATGGTTTATTATCTAAAAACAAAATAATATATTTTTTCCCTTCATAATTGTGCGTCTCTGATAAATTTCTTTAAAAAGTCATTCTTAAATTCTTTCTTTGAATTCCAACCCAGATACATACCAAAGGTGATTGTCAGTTATCTTATTACTTTGTATTATGCACTTTGTAAATGGTGTTTTAAGCTTAATTTGGTAATTTCATTCATTATTCTAATTTTCACCTCAAAATAAAAGCTGTGGGCAAAGGTTGTTTTCCTACTTTTATAGAAGACTGGAGAATTGTTTGTTGGTCTGAGTCACGTTGTATCACAGGAAACCAGGACTAAGAGTAGGTGAGGCCAGTAGGTTATCTGTTCCTTTATTTCCTTGTTTTCACTCCTCCTCGCCTTTCAACAGCCCCTCCAGAACCCCAACCTGAGGCAAGGATCAGCATTCCTTTGCTCATTATCTTCTCCTACAGATTTACTCCTGGCCAGTTTCCCCCACTGCTCCTCTGTCTTCCTCCACTACCACCCACAAACTCATTTTCCCAAGCAGTAAGGATAAGGAGCTGTTTGTACTCACTCCTCCTTTGCCAATCAGCAACTTTCTGGGTAGGACATGCCCTGCTATCTCCTTAATCTGAATATCCTTTTTTATCTTAGCTACTCTAAATCTATCCTATTAAATCCAAGTGTGTCTTTTGTCTTCTTGTTTTCCTAGCTGAAATGTCAGCACTTTGGGAATATTTTTCTCTTCTAGGTATTATTAGGCAAAAGCTTAGTTTATCATCTCTGCCATCTAATGCTGGGATGGGAGGTGAGGGTTGAAAGAGGGGAGGTGGAGAAAGAAAGCTTCCAAAGATGGGTATAAATGACAATATAGTAAAATTATTTGGGGGAAATGCTGCAATCACTGTACAGTAAATGTTATTGGGGCTTTGTTTGTACAAGTTTTTGTTTTTGTTTTTTTTTTGAGACAGAGTCTTACTTGATTGCCTAGACTGGAATGCATGTGCAGTGGTGTGATCATAGCTCACTGCAGTCTGCAGCCTCAAACACCTGGGCTCAAGTGATCCTCTCACCTCAGCCTCCCAGGTAGCTAGGACTACAGGCATGCACCACTACACCTGGCTTTTTTTTTTTTTTGGTAGGGGCAGGGTCTCACTATGTTGCCTAGGCTGGTCTCAAACTCCTGGCCACAAAGCAATCCTGCTTCTGCCTCCCAAAGTGCTGGGATTACATGCATGAGCCAGCACACCTGGTCAGTATAAGTATTCATTAAGCTTACTATTTTATAGACTTTATAAAATCATTATTTTCACAACTTCATAGTTAAGGAGAAAACTAGGAACTTGGCTTTTCAAAATACATTGTGTCGCAGTAGACATTGAATGTTCATCTATACCACTTGATCAGGTACGCACCTCAAGAGGAACATCTGCTTGAAGAGAAAGGAATGTTCTAAGCACTTTATACACTTGCAAAGGCTTCAGAAATGTTCACTGTTGCCAGTTCAATCACTTATTCCTCATGCATGTCATGATTATCATTGTTGCCTTCTTCATCGTTATCACCATGACTTTCCGGTTCAATTTTTATATCAGTTAGCACTCCTGTAGCAACTTCAGGATTTGGTAACTTGGGAATAAACTGCTATCTGTAGCCACACAGTCTTCAAAATCAAACTGGTTTGAGACATCAATGACAGTAGCAGTTGAGTGCTAGATTGGTTCAAACACCACATTTGGTTGCAGCCTTCTTACAGGAGGGCCTCAGGAGATCCCACAGGAATCATGCCTGTGTTTTGCTAACATTTCATGATTACAGATAACTTTATAGACCACCAAGTCTCTGCAATTATGTCAATGGCTTATTCATGTTGCTTTTCTCCATTTTCTCTTCATTCTCTACATCTAGAAACTGCTTTCAGAAGTGAGCTTTCTCTGTGCCAATTATACCCTGATCCAATGGCTACAGAATGGCTGTGTAGTTCAATGGGAAAAACTCAACTCCTACATGATCCAAGTGTGGGAGTATGTTGTGGGCAGAGCAATTGTCTATCAGCAAGAGGATACTGTGGATTGCTCCTTGCATTCCCTTGTCAATCTTTATCAGTCATTCAGTAACACATTTCTCATTATTCAGGCACGTGTACTGGCTTGGTAATCACGGGGGAACATTTCTGAAGTACTGATAGCTAGCTGACTTGCCAAAGACAACTGTTCCAGAATGCATTACAGTAGAATACACCAATCATCAATCTGTTTATTTCCTTTGCAAAGTCTACCTTTAGCATGAAGCATATGATAAGGTAACAAGAACATCTGTTTCATCATCATTTAAAACACCATTCAGGCTGGGTGGGGTGGCTCACGCCTTAATCCCACTATTTTGGGAGGAAGAGGTAGAAGTACTGCTTGAACCCAGGAGTCTGAGACCAGCCTGGGTAACATAGCTGGACCCTGTATCAAAAACAAACAAACACACAAGCCATTGAAGCTGTAAACAGCAATTTTTGTTTTTGTTTTTAAGTTTCTCCTGCAAGTAAGTTAATAATTTTCTCTACCAAAACAGTGTTTTCTTCACTATAGGCAACTTGTGAAACAATTCCAGAATAAGGCTGAAGTTTGTTGAGGCAGCCCGTACTTGCTTGAAACTCACCATGCCTGACAAGCTCTGGATGTTTGTCCCCTCTAAATCTCAAGCTGAACTGTAATCCCCAGTGTTGAAGGTGGAGACTGGTGGGAGGCATTTGGATCATGGGGGCAGATCCCTCATGAATGGTTTGGTGCCATCCTTGTGGTAATGAGCAAGTTCTTACTCTATGAGTTCACATGAGATCTGGTTATTTAAGAGTGTGACACTTCTTCCCCCTCCTTCTTGCTTCCTGTCTCACCATGTGACATGCCTGCTCCCACTTAATCTTCCACCACAACTGAAAGCTTCCTGAAGCCCTCACCAGGGGCAGATGCTGGCACCATGCTTCCTGTACAGTCTGCTGAACTGTGAGCCAATTAAACCTCTTTTCTTTATAAATTACACAGCATCAGGAATTTCTTTATAGTGATGCAAGAAGAGACTAACGCAATGCCCAAGGTTGACAAAAATCCGATGCTTTCTATAGCACAGTTACATGCCCATTTCTTGCATGAACCCGATACAGTGCAGAAACAGTGATAAAAGGGGCCTCACATTCACTTCTGCTTTAGTCCCAGAATCCCTTTTTAAATTTTCTCTTCAATCTTGGCTCAATCTTTCAAAAATGTGAACAATGTTGGGGTCGTGGTGTTAAATTCTTTGCTATTTCTCCTTTATTGTGGCAGCAACCTACTGCTTCCATTACCGTCATTTTTTTCTTCTAATGAGAACTGCTGGTGTTTCATTTTTCTTCTCTTAGCCATGATGGTGTTTATAACGGTATTTAGAATTTAAGTAACAAATGTTGACCACCAGGTGCCTATACCAGGTGTCAGTGATGTTTCTCCCTGTGCTAAAAACTTGTTTGACTATAAATGTGGGTACTATAATTTGGATATTTGTCTCCCAAACCTCATGTGGAAATCTGATCTCCAATGTCAGAGGTGAGGCCTAGTGGGAGGTGTTTGGGTCATGGGGGTGGATCCCTCATGAATAGATTAATACCCTCCCTGGGGGAGGGTGGGGAGCAATGAGTTCTCACTCTATTAGTCCCCTGGAGAGCTGGTTGTTAAAAACAGCCTAGCACCTCCCCTCTCTTTCTTGCTTCCTCTCTTACCATGCGATCTCTGCACATGCCAGATCACCATCACCTTCCACCATGGGTGGAGGCAACCTGAGCCCCTCACCAGAAACAGATGCTGACACCATGCTTCCTGTACAGCCTGCAGAACCATGAACCAAATAAACTTCTTTTCTTCATAAATTGCCCAGCCTCAGTTTCCTTTATAGCAACATAAATGGACTAAAATAGGGAAAGAAAATGCAAAATGAAGCAGTCATTAAAGTGGAAGGAATATTATAGTCTGTCAACAGACAAACCTATAAGAAACATTAGGCAGAAAATAGTTAACCCATGGCCATGTTATTAGAACTGAATCTCAGCCTCAGAGTGTGCTACTACATGAAACTGAGGCATTAGATAAAAATACTATAAAGGCCTGAAAAAGCAAATACACAAAGGTAAAAGTCATTCTAACCAGAAACTGACATAAACAGCATTTTTCCATTTATTATTGGAAAACAGCTGCGTGTATTTAAAACAAAGATAGCCTGTGGAAAACAGATTAAAGTTATTCATCGGGAAGAAAAGGTAATGGAAAAAAAGATGGGTATAGAAGTTCATATTGCAGAGCACAGAAGGGTCCTCAGAGCATAGTTTATTTACATATACTTTGTGTGGATGATAATGTGCCAGGAATTGAGGATGATGAACTACTCCATACCTGATGTCCAAAATTAAATAAAATTCTTATATATAATTATATATTAATTATAATATATGTAATTTATTAACATAATAAATTATATATTAAACAATAATTTATTATAATATACAATTTACATTATATATTATTATTACTCTACTCCTGGGGTATATAAAATTATATACTGTATATAATTTTGGACTTCAGGTGTGGAGTGAGTTAATCATCCCCTCAGGGAGGGCATTAATCTATCTACAAGGGATCTGCTGTCATTTTTACATATATATATATATGGGGGAGAGGAGAGGGGGAGAAAGAGAAAGAGAGACTAGTTACAGCTAACAAAAATGTCACTATTTTAAAATTAAACGGACGCAGTGATGCTGAGTGTTATGAAATTCAACCTATATGAAATATGTCTGTAAATAACTATATAGTTAGTGTTCTAACACTAATTGTGATGACTTAATTTTAGTTGTAAGATTGCTTGATCTCCTTTTTTCCTTAGCAGAACCTATATTTCCTTTACAATGAATCAACAAAATAATCAGGGTAGTAGTGGTTATACTGCAACTCCCAGACACCCACATTTACCTTAATAATTCACTGTTTATGTTAAACTCTTTGCTAGGAATGACAAAGAATATTTTGACTGGAAACTCACATGTATATTTTAAAAGATTTAATATACCCCAATTTCCACTGTTATTGACACTTTCTGGAAAGTATGAGAGTAACATTTTCTATTATTTATCATTCTTTTATTAGAAGTGGGATAAAACAGCTCAGTTTTATTGCTGCTTCTCCTTTATAAGCCACAGTCACTGATGATACAACAGTTCTCCCAAAATTGCATGAACTTATTCACACCATCTATCAAACTAAGACTTTTTAACAACCATCTATACTTTGTTAAAAAAAATTCAGATTACTGAGACCAGAAAGGGTCTCAGCAGCCAATAATTTGTTATATATAACTATTTTAACAACAACAACAACAACAACCTTTTCTACATAGGAGAAAATTCTTCTGTATTTGTTCACATGCCGGCCCACAGAGCTGTACAAGTATGACTGAAGCATAAATTCAAGATGTGCCAGTTGAATAAATAAAACAGGTAGAATGCAAAACCTTAAGTCATTTCTTCACATATGTGTAAATTGTTTGGGGGAAAACAAATCTGTATTTTAACAAGTAAACTTTTAATCCTGAAGTTTAAGTTGACTAGCTATTTTCAAGTACAAAACTAATACAAGTTCCAATTTTAAAAGCTGCAGAACTAATCATAAGGTCAAAGCATGGCAATAACTTATTCTGACATTACCACTCAGGTGAACTGCACCTAAGACAAAACCAGTTAATGTCTAGCACACTTTCATCAGAACTAGTCTTCCCACTAGTTTCTTCACCTTCTTCCCTTACTCTTTTTGTTTCCATTACAGCTCTCACTTACTTACTTACAGATGATATTGACCAATCTCTAGTTATTATCACTTTGAAGATCTATTTATTTTTAAGCTGGATTTAAAAACCTCATTTACTGTGTTACAACAGTAATCACATAAAACATACATAAGCAGATTAGCAGGGATGCTGGGAACCTGGCATTACACTGCTCTTGGCTAAGTAATTTTGGGATTAATTTGTGTGAGGCCCTACCTGCAAAATAATTAATCAGGCACCCCCGGCTGTGTAATCTGCCCCACTCTTACTTCTTCTTCATTTTTCCATCACCCACTTCTTGTTCCCTTTTCTATGCATGATTAAGAAACTGCTATTTATCTTTTCTTTAAAAAAAAAAAAAAGAGGAGAGTAGAACATTTTACAGCTGCCTGTAAAAAAGGTCTAAACTAAGCTGTATTTACTTCATTTGTTTCTCCCCGGTAACATGTTCTTTACCTTTTTCTCCTGTCCATCCTCCTGTGATGGAAGCGTGCAATGGAAAAAGAAGCAAAGATAAAGGACTGCCTATTTACCCAACTCCATGAGAGTCATTTACATCTCAAAGCATAAGAATAGTAAGCCCCTGAAATTAGTAACACACAATGTGAGAGGTTGTACAGATGGTCCTACGCCGAGATTCAGGAGTAGTCATTTTTGAATGATTTTCCCTCCTTCAGTAAAAGTCTTGCTCAGGGAGTTATACCAGAATACATGACTACCTATTAGTATATTGTACATGCAAATTAGACCAAGATATAAAGAATATAAGAATTACTTTAAGGGAAACAATCTTCAAATATGTATTTTAGAAATAAGCACCTCAATAGAAGACAAAACAAAATGACCAGAATCATAAAATGTTAACGAGCAGGAATCTTATTAATAACGAAAGCCGTTCCTTTAATAGACAGAGAATTATAAAATGGGCAAAATATTTTAATGAAAGTACAATACACTTTTTAATAGTTTCACATGCCACATTATCTTAAGAGACTAACTTGAAGTTTGGGGCAGAAAACCTTCAAAATAATTTAAATTAGTTTAAACAAGTTTGGGATAGAATCAGAGGACTTTATGGCTTGAGGGAATCTAGCATAACCTCAAATTCTCACTTTGCTACTTATAACCTGTGTGTCTTTAGGTGCCAACTCTGATTCTGTTTCCATCTTTATAAAAGGGGCACTACTATCTGTTGCATAGATAGGTACCAAATGTGTGCATTAAATAAGACGAATACATTTTAAAGGATGCAGATGTTCAATGAACGGTAGCTACTGTCATACTCACCATTTAGTCTAACTCCCCCTTCTACATCCCCTTCTGAGAAACTCAGACCCAGGGAGATGTCTTTACCAGGAGGGTGCGATCACCTAGGTCTCCCAATTTCCAGCCCACCAATATTTCACCACCTCACTCCATCTTACTTTTAAACTCATAAAAGACCTTTGCATATATATTACGATATTTAAGAAACAAAATTATAATCACTTGTTTTAAAAACTGATTATATGTATGTTGTTTTTAAGGTAAAATATACGTTTTTAAAAAGTATCTTTCCCGCCGGGTGGGGTGGCTCACGCTTGTAATCCCAGCACTTTGGGAGGCTGAGGCGGGTGGATTGCTTGAGGTCAGGAGTTTGAAACCAGCGTGGCCAACATGATGAAACCCTGTCTCTACTAAAAATACAAAAATTAGCCGGGTGTGGTGGCGCACATCTGTAATTCCAGGTCCTCGGGAGGCTGAGGCACGAGAATCGCTTGAACCCCGGAGGTGAAGTTTGCAGTGAGCTGAGATCGCGCCACTGCACTCCAGCCTGGGCGACAGAGCGAAACTCTGTCTTAAACAAAACAAAACAAAACAAAACAAAACAAAACAAAACAAAGCACCTTTCCATCTCTTGGATGTACTACGGCCCCTGAAAAAAGAAAGGCTTTGCTGGTGACAGCCTGAGGACTGACAATCTGAGTCGTATCTGGCTTCCCCCAATGTCATGGACTACCGTTCGCTGCCGAAGGCTTACTCAAAGACGCATTGGAAGCCTCCAGAAGAAACTTCATTCAGTTAAGTTCTACACATTGTGTTGCAGGGCTGAAACAGCACGCGTGTCCGCACAATGACAAAAGAAAAGGGGCTTCTCCTGAAAACACCACCATGCTCCCCTATGAGTCTGGTGAGCCAGGACACTAAGAAACTGAAGGAAACGAGAGAGTTCTAGGGGTGGGGGAGTCCATGGATGAAGCACCGAACAGACTGGCGCCCGCAAGGTGAGTCCGGGAAATGGGCTCTGTGGGGCCAGAGAGCTCCACTGACTTGGGATGCGGGTACAGGGCGTCCACCGAGAGGCAAAGATTTGGGCTGCCCGAGAGGACGCTCCCTCCCTGGGAGGCCGGCAGGGCAGCCAGGAAGGGCAGAGATGGGAGCGTGATGGTGCGGCCGCCCGGACCCCTCCGGGCCGGCACTCAGCCACTCAGCACCATAGCTGCCACCGCTTACCTTTTGCGGGGTCACGTCCTCTCAGCGCCCGAGACGCCCCGCCCCACCTCACCGCCCCGCCTGCGAGAGAGAGCGGTGGAGCGCGCCCGGCGCGGCGCCACAGCGTCCCCTATCTTCCGGAGGCTGTGGCGCGAGGCTGCGGAGACCCATTCAGCGCTTGCCCTTCCGGTTCTGAGGACCTCGCGCCGGTCCTTGAGGTCTGCGGGCTGGAGTTTTCAAGGGACGTTTTTGCTTTCTTCCCTTTTTTGACCTTTAGTTTTCCACCTCCCAACTTCAAATTACCTTCCAGTTCCGTGTGTATGTTTGTATAAATAAAAGGAGACATCTCCTAGAAGTATGTTTATTTCATGAAAGTGGAAAGCATTCTGATTTGGGAAAGAAAGCTAGATCTGATCTCCTACTCCTACTTTAGGGGTACAGTCATTTAAGTGTAGAGTTAATACTCTGCCATTACGTTAGGGCCTTGAGAGTCCAAGATGCAGATGTATGCAGGTGCAGTTGAGACAAGAATAGATATAGGGATACTGGTTTGCACATACTTTGCTGATGTTTACGTTTGTTGGGATACACGTGAAAACTGATATGGTTTGGCTCTGTGTCCCCACCCAAATCTCATATGGAATGATAGGCCCTTGTGTTGAAGGAGGGCCCTGGTGAGAGGTCACTGAATCATGCGGCAGACTTTCCCCTTGCCGTTCCCATGGTGAAGTTCTAGAAGATCTGTTCGTTTAAAAGTGTGTAGCACTTCCCCCTTCGCACTCTCTCTCTTTCTGTCTCTCTACTGCACCATGGTAGGACGTGCTTGCTTCCTCTTCTGCCATGGTTGTAAATTTCCTGAGGCCTCTGGAGCCATACCTTCTGTACAGCCTGTGGAACTGTGAGCTAATGAAACCTCTTTTCTTTATAAGTTACCCAGCCTCAGGTAGTTCTTTCTAGCAGTGTGAGAAGAGACTAATACAAAAACCAAAAATAAAATTCTAAGCACCACCACCACCACCCACCTACCCCCAAAAGGAATGGACCTCTGTCTTGGCCAAGGTAATCTCAAAAAACCCTGAAAAATGAGTTCAGGCCCTGATGGGAAGGGGTGGGCGGTTGGACATGCCTCATTATACCCTCCTCCTGTTGGAGTTTAGACACAACTGACCAGAATTAACATTAAAACGGAGATCTTAAGACTTATAAAATATACTGTAGCAATAAGAAAATTCCAACCTGACTCTGGAATAACATCACATGACACATAGTGGGACCTGAAAGAAATAAAGATGTTACCCCAAAATATATTTATTTGACGTATTTTGAAATGGCCTTGAAAAGCTGTCTCTTCTGGGGAAAATTTACGTTCTATAGAGGATCACTTTCCCTTACTAGATTTTTTTTTTTTTTTTTTTGAGCTGGAGTGTGGGAGTGTCACTCTGTTGCCCAGGCTGGAATGCAGTGGGATGATCTTGGCTCACTGCAACCTCCACCTCCTGGGCTCAAGCAATTCTCCTGCCTCATCCTCCCAAGTAGCTGGGACTACAGGTGTATGCCACCATACCCGGCTAATTTTTGTATTTTTAGTAGAGACAGAGTTTCACCATATTGATCAGGCTGGTCTTGAACTCCTGACCTCAGGCAATCCACCTGCCTCGGCCTCCCAAAGTGCTGGGATTACAGGCATGAGCCACTGCGCCTGGCCCCTTCCTAGGTCTTTTCCAGAGAGTCTGACATCTTTTAAGGTCTGATAAGAGATGTTCACATCTATTCTCTGAAGCCAGCTACCTGGAGGCTTTATCTACATAATGAGAACCTTGGTTGCCACAACACCCCCGCTTACCTTAGCTCAAGCTGGCTTCACATCTTCAGGCAGAGCTTAACTCTTTCAACTAATTGAAAACATGAAAAATTTTTCAATTCACCTTTGACCTGGAAGCCCTCTCCCATGCCCGCACGCTGCTTTGAGATGGGCTTTACATGTATTGATACATGTCTTTGCCTGTAACTTCCATTTCTCCAAAATGTATACAATCAAGCTATAGCCTGACCACCTTGGGCACATGTTCTCAGGACTGTCTGAGGCTGTGTCACAGGCCATGGTCCTTAACATTGGAGAAATAAACCTCTAAAATGATTGAGACCTATCTCATAGACTTTCTGGTTTACACAAGTTATATTAAAATGAACAGAATAGTTGGTATAGAAGGTACCCATATTTTGTCATGGATTTATGTAAAGCTTTGGTAAATACGTTTCAAATTTAAAACTTGTTCTCCCAAGCCAAATTAACTTCACATTTGATTTGAGGTTTAATTTTTTAAAAATTTTAATATTTATGTGTATATATTTGTGGGGCACATAAGATATTTTGATACAAGCATACAATGCATAATAACCACATCAGGGTAAATGGGGTATCCACATCGAGCATTTATCATTTATGTTACATTCCAATTATACTCTTAGTTATTTTTAAATATACAATCAACTATTGCTGACTATAGTCACCCTGTTGTGCTATCAAATACTAGATCTTATTTATTTTATCTAACTATACTTTTGTACCCACTGGAAATCCCCATTTCCCGCTCCCCCCGCCCCCACTACCCTTCCTAGCCTCTGGTAACCATCATTCTACTCTCTATCTCCATGAGTTCGTTTGTTTTAATTTTTATCTCCCACAAATAAGTGAGAACATGCAAAGTTTGTCCTTCTGTGCCTGGCTTATTTCACTGAAAATAATGTCCTCCAGTTCCATCTATGTTGTTGCAAATTGTTTTTTTATGGCTGAATAGTACTCTGTTGTGTATATGTACCACATTTTCTTTATCCATTTATCTGTTGATGGACACTTAGATTGCATCTACATTTGGTTACTGTGAATAGTGCTGCAATAAACATGGGAGAGCAGGTATCTTTTTGATGTGTTGATTTCCTTTCTTTTAGGTATGAAGTTTAATTTTGAAAAGTTCATTGGCATCTGGTATTACAAGGCAATCTTCTGACAGAATAAGTTAAATTTCAATTAAAAAGCTGTTATTGCAGTAGCTAAAAACAATTGCAAGGCTACAAAATATTATTATGTTGCATCCTAAGCAGACCCAAACTTTTTTCTTATCCCTTAGGGTTCTCAGTAATCTGTAACATGTCAGATATCACTATGGAAACAAAGTACTTTTACTGTCATGATCAGTAGAAAGTGATCAGATGAAAGAATACAAGAAACATAAAAATGTGTAAGAAAAGAGCACAAGCCATAGGTAAAGATAACAGAGAAAAGCCTGAGGGCCTTGCCCATTTCATGGATATGAATACAATGTGAATGATATGACATGTTTAGTCATTTTTGTTTATAATTCATTCCATTTTATGATGCTTTTAAGAAATTACTTTGAAGAGTGATGCCAATCTGATTCAGCCTTTGTAATCTTCATTTTGAGCAGGGCCATCAATATTTAATAATATTTCCAGGGGATTTTGTATTTGATGGGATTGCATAAAGCAAAGTTTAATCTGTGTGAAAACACAGAGGGACCAACGATATCTATTGTAACCTGGGGTTCCCAAAGTGTGCTGTGGGAACAACACTGGTGGTCTGGGAGCCTTCTCAAGGGATCACTGATGCCACTAGTGCTTTTTAAAATTCAGGCAAGAATAGTTGATGGACAGTATTTAATAAAAATCATACATTACTGGTATTTTGTCAAAGGCAGTTCTTTTTTTTTTTTTTTAAATAATAACATAAATGCTGGCGCTTATTTTTTTTCCTAGCAGAAAGCCAAGCCAAAGCAGTTGATATGATCAATGTGAGCCAAGGATATCTGACTCCCTTGAATGAATTATTAGTTGACAAATGAAAAAATTAAACATGTTGTGGTAATTTGAAAAAAATCCTCCTAATTCTTCACCCGTCCCTGTGTCCCACCTTTATCCATGCTCTCCCACTCTGACTCTGGGGGGTCACCCTTGTGATTTATTTTTGCTAATATGATATTAGCAAATGTGACACAAAATAAGCTGGAAAAACACCTGAACTGGTAAACATACTCCAGCTAGCCTGCTGGAGATGAAAAACATGCAGAGCAAAGCCAAGTCATCCTAGTTATTCCATCTGAGGCCACTCGAGATTGACCAGTTAGGTGTGCACGCCTTGAGTGAGGTCAGTCAAGCCTGCCCAGATCAGCTGAACTCTGCAGATTCATGAACTTAAATATGTGTATTTTTGTTTGCCACACTGAGGTTCAGTTCATTGTTGTGCAGCATTATGCTGCCAATAGAAACTGATAATATGCCCTCCATTGTAAATTCCTTCAAATCAAAGAGTATTTGCCTGGTAGTTTAAGGAGCGGTCTGTTTTCTAGTGGTGCTTGTAAGAAGGACAAACATCTTGCTATTTTTGAAAACTATGTAGCTGTCTGGCATCACAAGAATGTCTGACTTGGGAAGAAAATGAAATCTATGAAATGCTATGAGATATAAATTAGTAAAAAAAAAAAAAAAGAATAGGGAGCTGATATTATTAGAGGATCACAATTCATTACTGTTTTTCTTCCATATAATTTTAGCAGAACTGTTTTTAATACTTTTCATGTCAGGTCATCTTGTATTTACTTCTCTCACATTTTGAAATACTGGAAATAATAATAATTTATTCTATATTATTTAAAGTCTTGTGTTTTTTCCTGTTTTTTGAGATGGAGTCTCTCTCTGTGGCCCAGGCTGGAGTGCAGTGGAGCAATCTCAGCTCACTGCAAGCTCCGCCTCCCAGGTTCACGCCATTCTCCTGCCTCAGCCTCCGGAGTAGCTGGGACTACAGGAACCCGCCACCACGCCCGACTAATTTTGTTTTGTATTTTTAGTAGAGACGGGGTTTCACAGTATTAGCCAGGATGGTCAGGATCTCCTGACCTCGTGATCCACCCGCCTCGGCCTCCCAGAGTGCTGGGATTACAGGGGTGAGCCACCGCACCCGGCCTATTTAAAATCTTAAAGTACCTTAAAAGTGATATGAGATGAAAACATTTTTATTCTAACTGTTCTTCTTTTGAAAAAGCATAAGGTTATTATCAGTGTAGTTAGGCTCAGGTTAGCAAGAAAATTTTTGGTGCATTCAGTGTGCCACATTCTTTCCTGGGCACCAGGAATTAAAAGATGATTAAGACATAATCTTTGCCCTTAAAACTCTTAAAGATTAGTGAGGGAGGCCGGCCACCATGGCTCACACCTGTAATCCCAGCGCTTTGGGAGGCCGAGGCGGGCAGACCACCTGAGATCAGGAGTTCAAGACCAGCCTGGCTAAAATGGTGAAACCCCTTTTCTACTAAAAATACAAAAAATTAGCTGGGCATAGTGGCACGTGCCTGTAATCCTAGCTACTCAGGAGGCTGAGGCAGGAGAATGGCTTGAACCTGGGAGGCGGAGGTTTCAGTGAGCTGAGATCATGCCATTGCACTCCAGCTTGGGCAACATGAGTGAAACTCTGTCTTAAAAAAAAAACAAAGAAAGAAAAAAGAAAAAGATTAGGGTGAAGTGAGGGAGACAAATATAAAACAGATAATATCTTGTGTTTTTGTTTGTTTGTTTGTTTGAGACAGGGTCTAGCTTTGTTGCCCAGGCTGGAGTACAGTGCCGCGATCTCAACTCACTGCAATCTCCGCCTCCCAGGCTCAAGCAATTCTTGTACCTCAGCCTTCTGAGTATCTGGAATTATAGGCATGTGTCATCATGACTGGCTAATTTTTTTTTTTTTTTTTTTTGGTATTTTTTGTAGAGACAGGGTCTCACCATGTTGGCCAGGCTGGTCTTGAACTCCTGATCTAAAGTGATCTGCCCACCTCAGCCTCCCAAAGTGCGGGGATTACAGGCGTGAGCCACCACACCCAGCCAGATACTTTAAATATAAAGTGATTTGCACAAGGTTCTATGGAAGCACAGAGAATTAGATGTTGTTTGGCCTGGATGTACCACAGAGGATGGTATGTGGCTGATGACTGAGCCCAGAATCACAGTCAAAGTGATAACCAAGGCAAGGAAGTTAGAAAGGATGTTTCAGGTCAGGGGAGACAGAATGAACACAAACCTGAAAGCATGAAGCCGTATAGTGTGGTGTGGTGTATTTCTTATTCCTAAAGAATGGATAATAAAATGGAACATAAGAGAAAATGACAATGGAGAAACAGATGGGGGCAGTCTAGGAAGGCTCATATGCATCCATGTTTAGGGAATGAGTAGAGCAGGAGACCACGAAAAGGTTTGAGAAGAAATGGTCAGAATAGAGTGAGGAAGATCAAGAGAAGTGTCTTGACAGCCAGAGGAGTCAAGATGATTAAGAAAATCAATGCCCCAGCAGCTTTGCCACCAGCCAAGCTCCCCTACGAGCTATTGTCCTCCTTTCTAGAATACACATCTAATCACGTCACTCTTCGGCTTCACACTTCCTGATGGAACACTCTTTCCTGCACCTGCCCTTTGCCTCACTCCTACTTATCCTTCACAAGGATAATCAGGGGAGGCATCACTCCCACAGCTCAGCCCTGCTTGGTGTGTAGGAACTATATTCTCTGGGAGGTGACCTTTGGAGAAGAACTGGAGCTATGCAAGAAAAAGAAAAGGCTAAGAAACTGAAATAATTTTATGAGGGGGGGACTAGAGCAGAACAATCCTGAGCTCTTGCAGAGATTGGGTACATGGATCCAGCAACTTCTGCCCCCACCCATTCAAAATATCTAGTGTCTATTGTAGGAGTTGATAGGAAAGGAGGTCATTTCTTTCTTGGTTAAGGGGGAGGGAAGAGAGTTGTACATCAGCTCATGTATACAGAAGAAATAGAGAACAGCAAGTTTTCCTGTTCCTTGGCCAACTGAAAACAAGATCTGATCCCCTAAAGGGATGGTGAGCAGGAAGAAGCTGAAGAGAGAATTTGTTGAATATAGGGTCTTGAAGACTCAGCACACACCTGTTATTTCAGTTGCAAATGACAGAAACTTGACTGAAACTAACTCAAGTTCAAAAGGAGTTATGTTACCATATGTAATGGGAAGTCTACGGAGGAAATAGATTTCAGCAGTGAGATATGGGACATCTGAACATGTCAACAGGAATGTCTTGTCTCATGTCTCCATTCTGTTTCCTTTCCCTTCCCTTCCCTTCCCTTCCCTTCCCTTCCCTTCCCTTCCCTTCCCTTCCCTTCCCTTCCCTTCCCTTCTCTTCTTTTTCTTACTCTGTCACCCAGGCTAGAGTGCAGTGGTGCGATCTCGGCTCACTGTAAACTCCACCTCCTGGGTTCAAGCGATTCTCGTGCCTCAGCCTCCCAAGCAATAGTAACTACAGGCACGCCCCATCACGTCCTGCTAATTTTTTTGATATGCTTAGTAGAGATGGGGTTTTGCCATGTTGGCCAGGCTGGTCTTGAACTCCTGACCTCAGGTGATCCACCCTCCTTGGCCACCCAATGTCTGGGATTACAGGTGTGAGCCACCACACCTGGCCTCTATTCTGTTTCTTAAATACACTGATTTCATATATTGGGTACATCCCTGCTGGCAGCTCCAGGTTTCTATCCTGTTAAAATACATCCAAGTGGAAAGGGAGCCTTCCCTGTCATCCATACATCAAATATCATACAACGACTCTTTTGGCCTTGTTTGGGTTATGTGCCCTTTTTCAGGCAAATTGCTTTGGACAGGAGGAAATATATCACTGCTGGAGAGGCCAGGGTTAAGGTCATATTATCAAAATTGTGGAGGTGCAGTTCTCCAGCGGTTGGGTTGGGAGACAGATGCTAGGAAGATGAAATCAACAGATGCCCACTTCACACAAGGGGTCGGGGGGAGGAATATGCTCCTGAAAGCAGCATCCACAAAACAGCTCTTTTCCACTGAGTGGTGCTTTTGCCACATTTTTGTGGAAAAGAGATGCCTTCTTCCAATGGCAGCTAATTAAATGAAGGGGCCAGAGTGGAAAGATAGCTGGGCCTATCTTTGCTCTGAGTGCACACGAGAGAGCTATTGTCTCTGAGTGCTCAAGAGAGATTCCTGAGGGACTTAAAAAAAAGTTTATCATTTCCTGACATTATATGATTTATTTCTTTATTGTCCATCTTCTCCAATAGAATGTCAGTTCTGTGAAGGCATGGATGCCCCAGGAAAGCTCCATGGAGCTCCATGCAAGCTCCGTTCCTAAATGTGTAAGTTTTGCTTACAGTTGGATTCCCAGATATATTGAAGAGTTCCAGAAATATTAATTGAAGGAATGTTGAGTAGACTAGGGAGATGTTAAGGAAGGAGGCGAGGTGTCATGGTGAAGTGAAGTTAACCAATGCATTACTTTGAGTCTGTAGACCCTGAGGGGCCACTTGCCTAGAATGAGGGTAGGAGTGAGATAATGTCAAAGAGGGCCAAGTGGAAGAGAGTGGAATTGATCAGGATGGGCCTACAGCCTCTATCCATGTCCTAAAAAATTCCATAGCTTCTACCCACAGCACCCAGGGCTACAGAAACAACTTGTCTCAAGGTACTGAGGCACAGGTCTCTTATTTCTTCATAAACTTCATCCCATAACTGAAATAAAAACACAAAGAAACCCCTAAACTCACCCTTCTTCTTACTCTTCTACCCTTGCCCAAACCCACTTCCCAGAAAGAAGGGAAAACAGGGGGCCTCTGAGATAGAGAGGGGTCCACGTGAGGCTTTGTTGCAGATCTTTTGTACTAGCCACACCCTTGAGTAGGGAGGGCTAAGGTCCTAAAGTCTGCAGGGAGAGGCAAATAAGTCAGTGAAATGCCAGTATCAATGTTCTAATGGCCTTATATTTACCCAGATACTAGAAAAGCGTGGAAACATTTAGGTTGTACTAGAAATTGCTGCTCATCATACAGTGCCTGTGAAATAAAACAACTTTAATGTAGATATAAAAAGCAGTACATTATGAAATGTATAGCTATTTAGGGGGGATGTCCCGGAGCTTAACAGATGAACTCACAAGATTTCTTAGTGCTTCTGAAGACTTGTCAATTGGTCCAAAACATCCACATCTCCTCAGCATTATCCTACATGAGTAGTTCTCAAACTTGAGCATGCATTAGAATCACCTGGAGGATCTCGTTAAAACACAGATTACAAGATCCCATTCTCAGAGCCTCTGATTCTGTAGTCTGGAGTGTGGGCCTGGGAATTTCCGTTTTTAAAAAGTTCTGAGGTGCTGCTGCTGCTCCTCAAACCCCACTTTCAGAAACACTGACCTACATGATAAGGCAATTTTTTTCCTTTTCCATTTGCCAAATATGACATAATTACTTTTTATTACATAGTTTCTACTTTGGGGAGAGAGATGTCTGATATTTGAACTCAAGAGAATTCTCTGAAGATTTAAATTTCTGACCTAGTGAAGCCTCCAGCACAACAGACATGACAACCATTTCAGATGGTTGAGATCTGAATGTGATTGGAGTTAATAATAAATCTTTATGGATTAGGAATGGGGCAATTTTATTTGAATACAGTGACATTTATCCTGAGAACATACTTCACAAGACTTACAAGAAATACAGAGATTTTGGGGAGATTAAAACTCTATTTTTAGCTGCATCCTTTTAGGGCACAAAGCAAATAATTGAGTTACTTAGATGCATTAGCTGTAATAAAGTCCCTCACTGTAACAGTCCTAAAAGGGTGTCCCCTAATGCCTCAAACGAAATTGAAAAGTCTTAAGTTCAATAAGTAGTAGGAAGAATTCCTTCTCTTTTATTTTTGTCTATCTTTTTATCCCCTTTCTTCTCCTGTTCCTTGATTCATTTGAAAACTTGTGATGTTTTCCTCAAATCATTGAGAAGTTGTTACACAATAGATGACACACAGGCAGGGTTATTTGTAGATTGCAGTGATTGTTTTATTCACAGCAGAGCTGTGAATGTGCCAAATTAAGATAACCCAATGCTTTTCTTGATTAATGATAGAAGTTGTTAAAAATGCACAGTGAAAAGACTGAAATCTCCAGGAGAGGACAGTCTCACATGGTAACAGGACTTTTGGGTTTTTCTAATCTGAACAAGATGCTCACCTTATTTCTGTTTCAGATCACTAAACCTCTAACTCACTCCAAGCAACTAGGAATGCCCTGTCTCTTTCAGCCATGGCTCATAAACATCATATATTACACATTTTCTTCCTGAAGAAAGTAGAGCTTTGATCAATACAATTTGAATAGGGAGGCAGGTAAACAAGGCTCTGCCATTCGCCCATGAATGTCTGATAAAATAAGGCAAAGTGGCAGCAGGTATGTAATAATGGAAACTGGGTGAATCAACGCAAAAGGGATAATTGGATTGTATACTTATGAGAGATTATCATCTTTTGTTAAAATGTTCTTTAATACTGTTGTTGCACTTATTTTCAATAACATACTTAAGGTATAAACTGGTGCTAGAACTTAGGTCTTTGCGTTGACCAACTCCAGTTTTTAAATAAACTTTTTGTTTAATTGAAGTATAACTTATGAATAGAAAAGCATACAAATTCCAAGTCTACTGCTTGATGGATTTTCACAAGTGAACATACTCAGGTAACCAACATCCAAAATAGGAACTGGAATATCACCAGCATCCTAGAATCTCTCATGTCTCCTCCCACTCACTATCAATTCCCTCCCCTGGGAACTGACTTTTTTACTTCTATCACCACATACTAGTTCTTTTTTGATTTTGAGTTTTACAGTTCTTCATATTGATGCATTATTAGTTCATTATTCATTTCTGTTGATGTCTAGTATTCCATAGTATTGAGAATCAAGGGTACCTGCATCAGCCTAAACTTGACTATGGGACTGAGAGCTGAAACCACCTGTGTCAATATTACTGCTTTTATGCCTCAAGGAAGTCTTGCCAGGGAAAATGTGATTGCAGAACAATAAAGTACTATACTGTTTGTATCGGGAAATTCTGCAAACCAATTTATACAATCAGTTTGCTTACCAAGAACCCCAAACCCTGTATATATTCCTCTCTGATTTCTCTTTTTTCTGATTTCTCTGATTTCAGTAAGACTCTGTAAGCTTTGCTTGGTCAACAGGTTTTTCTGGTGGTCTTTGTGAGGAAGTTGACAATATGAATATTTCCCAATGTATCTACCCATTCTAATGTTGATGGGCATTTGGGTATTTCCAGTTTGAGGCTATTATGATTAGTGCTGTTGTGAACATTATTGTATTTTGATGCACATATGTATATATTTGGGATTGGAATTTCTAAGTGGTTGGTAACCATATGTTCAATTTTAATAGATTCAAGAGTTTTCCAAAGCGATTGCACCAATTTATACTCTCAGCAGAAGCGAATGCAAGTTTGTTTCTACATCTTCTCACCAATACTTAATAGTGTCAGTCTTTTTGGTATTAGCCATTCTAGTGGCTGTGTAGTGGTAGCACATTGTGGTGTAATTTGTATTTCCTTGATGATTATAATTATTCTCTTTTCATATGCTTATTTTTAAACTTTTTATTTTGAAATTAAGATAGACTTACAAGAAGTTTATTCCTTATTTTCTCTTTGGCTCCTGCTTTTGGAATCATCTCTAGGAACTCTGCATATCCCCAGTTTGTGAAGATTTGTTTCTGTGTTTTCTTCTGAAAGCTTTATAGTAAAGTAACAGGTTTTACATCCAGATAGACGATTCAATTTGAGTCTAATTCTTATACAAAGTGCGATGTTTAGGTTAAGGTTCAATAGTTTGGTGATTAGTATCCATTTACACGCTTATTTTCCATTGGGGTATCCTTTTTTAAAAGTACCTGTTTTTTGGCTGTCTTCGATTGAGTTTCTAAATTTTTCTTGTTGATTTGTATGAATGTTTTGTTTATATTTTCCTTTTTTTATTTCAATATGTTTTGGGGGAACAGGTGGCTTTTCATTACATGGCTAAGTTCTGCAGTGGTGATTTCTGAGATTTTGGTGCACCCATCACCCAAGCAGTGTACATGGTACCCAATGTGTAGTCTTTTATCCCTCACCCCCCTCCCACACTTGTTTATATTTTCTTATTAATTTGTATGAATTCTGTATAGATGCTGAATACAGTTTTCTTGTCAGATACATGTATTGCAAATATCTTCTCCCATCTTCTGATTGCCTTTTTACTCTCTTGATGGTGTCTTCTGATTAACAAGTTCTTAATTCTAATGAAATTCAAATTATCAATTCCTTGAAACACTGAAATTCAATTTATTAGGCCTTATGATTAGTGCTTTTCATATCACATCTAAGAAATCTTTTCCTAAACCCTGGTAATGAAGATATTCTTCTTTGTTATCTTCTAGAATCCAGAAACTTTATTATTTTATCTTTCTTGATTATATCTACAGTCCTTCTAGAGCTGTATTTTGTGTATCGTGTGAGTCAGCAATCAAGATGAATTTTTTTTCCACATGGATTTCCAATTGGCCCAGCATTGTTTATTGAAAAGACCATTTTCTCCCCAATTACACTGCAACATCACATAAAAAATTATGAACTATATAGGAAACCAGCCTGTTGCATGACAAGAGCAATCCATCTTGATGCAAAATTACCGTGATGACCCATGTTTGACTCTTGCATACCAAGGTGTTCTGCAGCAAGATCTTTAAACAATGCTCATAGCACAGACAACCCCTCATAAGCTGCTTCTCTGACCTCTTCAGTAGTCACAAGTTTCAGCAAGAAAGTCTGAGGTATGACCAGCTGTACGTCTTACCATAAAAGCTTCCATAGAAAGGATACTTTCTAGAGGGTGGATGCAGGGATTCACTGTCTTACAGCCACCAGAAACATGGCTTCTGGTTGTAAGTCCCTATTAAATATTTTCTTTTTTCTTCTCTGATCAATACATCTCAAAACAGAAGAAAAAAAATCGATATTTTCTCTCTGAGAAACTGGTTTTGTCAGCCTCTTCCTTCAGCCTTTCAGCTCCCTTGGCCTTTGGGGGTAGGTTTGCATATACCTGCTCACCACGGAAGGGACTGTATATGTGTGGGTCTGTTTCTGAGCTTTCAGAGAATTGGATTGTGCAATTGTGGGAGCTGGTTGAACAGTCTCTGTGAAGCTGTTGTCTCCATGTGTGATACTGGAGTGGAAAGTCCACGAGGCAGGCAGTCAGGCAGGGAAGACTCTGGAAGGCTGGAACTCAAAAAGCACAAGCTGGAAATCCACAAAGAAGAACTGAAACCTTTGTCTTGTTGCCTCTGACCTTGGTGACAAGAGTATCCTGCAGAAGCCTGTGCCCTTCGTTACAAAGCTAAACGCATACCTGACCCAGGAGTCAGGGAAGATGAAGGAGGATCCAGGAGAACGTAGAGCAATTGCAGGCCCAGTTGCTGCTTCACACCAACAAGGTGAATTAGCCTGACAGCAACAACATGTGTCAGCTGCCAAGGCTGTAGCTTGTCTTCCAAACCTCCCACATCTCTCCCTGACTGTCCATGCTAATCAGAAACATACAAGAAAGGGAATTCAGCCCAGCCAGAGGGACACTTCCAGTATTTGTTACAGATGATTCATAATATCTTTGTCTTTTTTGTCAGGGAAAGGAGATGGAGATGTGTTCCCTATATGATTATTTTAATTTGGGTAAAGAATTTTAGGTTGCACTTCTTTTCTTTCAGCACGTCACATATGTCATTACATTGTTTTCTGGAGTCATTTGTTTTTATTAATTGAATCAGCAGTTAGTCTTATGTTGTTTCTCTAAAAGTCATGCATCTTTCTTTCTGGTTGCCTTTAAGGTCTTCTCCGTCTCTGGTTTTTAGTAGTCTTATTATGATATACCTCAGTATGTTTTCCTTTGTATTAATCCTCCTTGGGATTCATAAAGATTCTTGAATTTATGTCATGATAACTTTCGCATGATTTAGAAAATTCTTGGCCAATAATCAAATATTATTTCTCCCCATTTTCTCTTTTCTCTCATTTTGGGACTCTAAGTATTTATATTTTAAACTTTTCATTATGACCCAAATGTCTTTTTCTTTTTTGTTAAATACATCTTCATCTTATTTTCTCTCAGTGCTTCAATAGACATTTTCTACTGATTTGTTTTCCAGATTAATGAATCTTTTTCAGTTAATCTGCTGTTAAAGCTATCTTTTGCAGTCTTAATTTTAGTTATGGGACTTTAATTAGAATCTCTAATTGATTTTTTGAATGTATTTTCATCCTCTGATGAAATTTTCTATCTTGTCATGTATTTTCTTGAATACATTAATAGCTGTTTTAAAGTCTGTATCAACTAACATCAGTATCTGGATGCTTGTCAGTCTGTTTCTTTTTTTTTTTTAGTTTAAACAAATTTTTATTACACAAAGTTGTCACATAATTGGGTATTTTCCTACTTTGTATACAATTCTTATTCTCTACAGAAAGGCTACTTAACTTTTCATCTGGTGATAGTAAGCACTAAAATTCTGACTTATAGAATAGTAAAAATACCTCTGTGATTTAAGTTGAAAGAAGTACATTGGTACATGGTGGTTGCACCCAATATCAGGAATGCACAAATGTCCTTTTATTCAAAAATACAAAATAAATTATCTGTAGGCATGGACAATGGCAGCAGTAACCCATTATATATTGTCAACTGAAACCAGCAACTGATGGTTATAGTGATTTTCTTAAACATCAGCCTTCAGTCATTTTCTCCAGCTGACTTCTCTGAAGTTATTGGTGAGGAACACTGCCTTGAGCTTCCTGTTGCAGTTCATTAATAAAGCACTATTCTAGGAATAAGAACATCTCACTTCCCGTTCCACCCACTGCACCCATTCCAGGGTTCTTCCCTTCTTTAGGAATTTCTATAACTACAACTTATGATGTAGTTAACAGAGAGTCCACCCCATTAGCACCCAGTAAAGCAGTTCTCACAACCTTTGTTGGGTCAATTTTTCCTTTTTCCACCATATTCATAACATAGCATCATCACCAACTTCTGAGAAACTGCATAATTTTCTCAACTATCAAAAATCCTTCAACACCTGCATGCTTAACAACAGTAACTGCAGGATTTTTGAGTGTTCTTTTAATAACTTCTATACCAATTTTTAAACCTTCATTAGCTGGAGTTAATGAATCCAAGGCTCGAATGCCCTGGAGCAGGGCACAACCCTCTCCCAGAACAATGCCTTCTTCAACAGCAGCTCTTACAGCATTAAGGGCATCCATAACTCTTTCATTCATTTACTTTGACATCACCTGTCCCACCAGCCTTCAGCATTGCTACTCCATCTGAAAGTTTTGCCAGACATACATTCAGTTTTTCCTTCTCATATTCACTAATTGTAACATCTAACTGCTCAATGATTACTTGAATACATTTTTTAATTTGAGCCTTAAAAGAAAAAACCTTTTCCTTTTAAAAGCATAGCATCATATTTGGTCAAAATGACCTCTCCATTTTTTTCTAAGTTACGAGGCTAAATAGCTTCAAGATTGAGGGCTAACCCCTCTTCACTAGCCACTAGACCACCGGTAGAAATAGCTATATCTTCACATTGGTTCTTTCTGTTGTCACCAAAATCTGGAGTTTGACTGCTATGATCTGAAGACCAACTTTTAGCTTATTAAAAATGAGTGTACTTAGAGCTTCTCTATCAACATGTTTAGCAATTATGACCAAGGACTTACAGTGAGTATTGGCAATTTCAAGAGCATGTACAGTGGTCTGGACACTAGAAATTTTCATTTCATTCAATACCACATAGGTATCCTGGAATTCACATTTCTAACCTTTTAATATATTAATGAAGTATGGAGAAATATAGCCTCAATCAAACTTTATGCCTTTAATAATTTCTAATTCATCATTCAGTGTTTTTGCATCCTTTACTGTGATGACACCCTTTCTTCCAATCTTTTATTTGCATCAGAAATGATGTTGCCAATTTCTTTGTCTCCATTTGCAGAAATCGTAGCAACCTGAGCAATTTCTTCAGGGGTTGTCACAGTTCAGACAGCTTCTTAAGTTCAGCAATTACAGCATCAACAGCTAACATCACACTTCTGATTTCCACAGGATTAGCACTTTTGCTAATCTTTTCAAAGCCTTCCTTGGCAAAAGAGCATGCCAGTACAATAGCACTGGTGGTGGCCTCCCCAGCTTCGTCATTTGTGTTATTAGCAATATCTTGAACAAGTTTAACTCCAATATTTTTATGTTTATCCTTTACATCAATTGACTTTGCAACAGTCACAACATCTTTTGTTACTTTAGAACTTCCCCAGTTGATCAATCATTGTTTTTGGCCCTACTGTAACAGCTACAGCATCTGCTAAAAAGTCTACACCTTGAAGCAATAAGTCTTGGAAATCTGCACCAAATTTTACATCTCTGGCAAAATCCCAAGTGAGATAAGGGGCTAGTACCCTAGACACTGGTCTCATCTGGCAAAAGACTGTGGGTAATTGAAGCATTTCTGTGGGATGACAGTGGGACGTGGGTGCGGTGAGGCAGGTCGTCAGTGGCGAGTGAGGGATGAGTCTATTTCCATGTTTTTTATTAAATGGCTGAAATTATGCATTTCACACTATGGAAGTTCTTTCTAGATAATGCTGTTTTCCTTTTGAGAAGTATTTTTTTGTTTTGTTTTGTTTTTAGTTTGTGAGACACAGAGTAGGAACATATCATCTTCATCTGGTAAGGACTCCATGTGATTTAGAGTTGGATTTCAGCCCTTTCATTTCTTATTTGCCTTACTGAAATTCTGGGGTGTATACCAGGAATTCTTTACGCTGGCAAATCCTGAAGACTAATTTTAACTCACTAGCACCAAGAGATGCCAATAGCTCAGCTTCAGTCCTCAACCTGACAGTATTCACTTTCCTCTTGGTTCTCCTCTTCTTGGCCTGTGCTGCTTCTATATCAGTGAAAACCTAAGGGAAATAGAGAAGGGGAATGTTGGGTTGGCTTCAGTGAATTTTCTTTCTCTCAGTGATCTTGGTTCCACAATTCCTGGTTACACTGGTGGCTCTCTGATGCCTTCAGACAATTTAACTTTGTTTTGTTTTTGTGTTATATTAGCTGTTCTAGTTGTTCTCAGCTAGAGGATTGATTGGCCACAAATCTGTCATAGCCAGTAGGAAGAGACCCCTCCATTCCCTTTGATTCTGTCTCTGACTCCAGCCAATACCTGCTTTCAAGGACCAGAACACTTTTACTTACTTTTGATTGATCAAAACCTCTTTAATTCTGGTGACAGAGTTGTTCAAACAGTCTTTATCTCCTCCCCTTGTCCAAGGCAAGCCCTTCTCTGGAGGATCATCATAAGAAAACCAAAGAGAAAGATGACCCTGCATTCTAGGGTCAAGTGAACTATTTCTACAAAATCCTTGAGTCCTCAAACCCAGTATCCTCGTTTGCCCTGACCCTGCCTGTCCAGGTGTAGTGAGGAGCAACACTAACTCAGTGCTCATCCTACTAGAAGCTCCTGCCTCATGACACTGTAATCATTTGTGGAAGCCTAGAAATGTTTGTATCATTCACTAGACTAAATTCCTTAAGGAACTTTTATTGTCTGTATATTCAATTGCCTTTTCATATGACAGTAACTTTGTTAAATTTTCTCTAGAGAATCAACAAAGATAATTCAGTCATTCCTCTACTGTAGTTGTTTAAAATGTGCTTTTAATAATTAATAATTTTAAATTTTGTATTAATTTCATTTTTCTGATTACTTTTTACTAATAATATTTACACTGGGAATGATCAATTTGGGGAAAATGTCCATTAAGTTTCTCCATATTTGTAAGATTTTTCCACAGACTAATATCTGCCTTGATATATTTCTCTTCCAAGCTCACATCCTTTTGATGCTGGGTATCACTGGACACATTCAAATTGCAATATGACATTGATCTCTGCTCCTTTGGTTATGACATTGGGTGAGTCAGCACAATGGGAGGTAGAATGATTCTTGGAAGCCACCCCTATACCATAACACATAGCCATAAATTAACTGTAAACATAAATGAATGTGAACCACACAAGTACACCTCACTAAATCAAAACAGCCCAAATTGGCTTACCCAAACCCTTAGCTAGGTCCTGTGGCCACTCCAACTCTATCTGACAGGAGGGAAAGTGCAATGAAGGAAAAATTACAGTAGAAACAGACAGCTTTGTTTTGACTGATTATGGTTTTGACTTATGGTTTTGATTATGGTTTTGACATTATCAGTTTTGACTGATTATGGTTAAAATGTATTTGCAGATTTTACAGAAACATGTTACTATGAGAACATACTGCCCAGGCCCTTCCCAGGGCCTTACAGGGGCCATGAAGCTTAAACTTCATTAGCTTCAGGGTAAATCTACCTTGTATTTAAATATTATTAAAGACCACCCCCTTCAAAGAGTTAACTAATTTAGAATGTGGGCTCTGAAATAATCATGGACCAAGAAAAGAGGGCTAGGTCTTTTCCCTTTATAAAAATTCATACATATGGTCTTGGAGAGATTCAGTACCACATCAACTCCCTTCCCCTAATGGTCTTATATCAATAGGACTTCCCAAGGGGAGGAACAAAAGAGCAATAGTTATTCCCCAAATCCTTTCTCTCTTTCCCTCCAAGTCTTCAGTCCAATACACTTGTAATATTAATACTTTGCCTCCTTAACCTTAAATGGAACTAACATTCATCAAATACCTATTACCTGTCAGACGCTGTTACTCAGTATCTTCACATTATTGCCAGATAATTAGGGCAACAATTCCTGAGGATATAATGAAGGTATAGTTGCAATGAGTCGATTCCAGTCACTGTAGATGGGAGATCATTACTTATGTACATATTTATGTTTCATATATTAATCTACAGGTTATATTTAAAGTATAAGGATTTACATAAATTTTCCAGAATAAGATTCTATTGGCTGTGTTTATGTCTTTATATAAAATTTAACTCTTAAAATAGGATTTTTCTTGGGGGTATGTGTGAAAGTGATTAAGAATTATTTATTTGGCAAAAGTTGGTGGAGATCAGTTTGTTATTTGTTTCCCAACACCTGCATTAACATCCATGTGCACACAGTTTTTTTTAAAGCAAATTCAAATAAGGAAGGAGCAAGATAAAATCCTAGATTTATCTATCACACGACTATAATAACTATTGTACTGTATATACAGCAAATACATAAGTTGGCTCTAAATGTTTTCTGATACTGCACATTTGTTTTCTTAAGATCCACAAAATGCTGATGAGTGAAATACAGCTTTTCATTTGTTGACTCAACAACCAGAAAACTAATTAGGGCTAGAGGCACATGCATTCATCAACTTAGAATCCTGTCAAACCCTGAAAGGTCTGAGGCAGTGGTAGCTAAATTGATGTTAGGAATATATGAGTTCTTCTTTCTTAGGAAAAATAAGATCTCAAAAACATTTCTTAGACATGGAAATTGCTTAGAACATATTTAATGCTGTAAGTGCAAATATTGAAAATGTGAGCCCTTTCAGTTACCGGGGAGGAGACATGGTATCTAGCTGGGACCAGAGTGGCAGCTCTGCTGACGGTCAGCCATGGTGTGGGGCAAGGTCCTTCACCATGCCTGGCACCACTAGGTTGCCAGGCAGCAATGAACTGTGATTAAAATCAAGAAATCAGGACTTACATTTTCATTGGAAAAAGGCTGAAAACTCACTTCAGATATAGAAATGGTGCTAAAATGTGACCATTTCTATGCCCCTCAGATATTCTGTACCCACAGAGTATTTTCCCTCCATTCTTTCCTACATCAGTCAGAAGATGGATGAACCACCTATGGCACCAGAAAAAGCAGCAGCTGAAGGCACAGAGCCCTTCACCCTATTCTTCCCTGAACAGGAAACCTCAAAAACACTTGTCATTTGATAGAGTTGATGTCACAAATGTCAATCATTACTAAGTAATGCTTATTGCATTCCTGGAGTTGCTCTAGATGCTACAAATCATCTCTTACTACTGGTACAACTGAGAATTGCCAGTCACTTCCTTCTTCATGTAGGTATCTTATGTTTCCAAATTGTACCAAGAAGTGATTGTTCTGAGATGTGGAGGCAGCCCTCCCCACAAGTGTTTTGCTGCCCAGTACAAAAAGTGGTTGTTTTTTTCCCCCAAATCTATGCATACCTCTCTCATTTCTTATGCCATTTTTTTTTTTTTTTTTTTTTTGGCCAGGAAATTATACAACCCAAGGTCAGTGTTGCTTTCAAAGATAATGATAGCTGCCATCTATTGAGCAGCTATTGTTTTGTTTAACCATTATAAAAACACTGCGAAGCAAGGAATCCTTTTTCCATTTTGAGACAAGGAAATGGAAGTTCAGAGAAGTCAAGCATCTTGAGCAAGGCTACAAGTAAGAAATAAGTCCAGGATTCCAAGCCCAGTTTGTTTGAACTCAGAGTCTATGGGATGGATAGATGGATATATATTGTGGGGGAAACAAACAAACACACCTGGAATTAGAAATGACACCAAATTCTGATAAGTAACTCCCCTGTACCTTGCCTCTCCGGGATAAACATCTCAAGTTGCTACAATCCTTCTTTCTATGACATAGTTAGAGATGTCCTCATCACTCTGGTCACTGTCTTTTAGACCTACTTGAGTTTGTCAAAGGCCCTGTTCAGGCCAAAACAAAACACAGTGCTCCAACTGCCTTTTACCAGTGCAAAAAAGACCAGAACCCCTGGCTTCTCTTGGGAGGGATACTGCTGAGAAATAAAGGTCAAGTTTAAAGCGCAGTTCTACATGTGTGATGGTTCCCAATGCATAGTAGTGCTTGTACTTTCATCACTGCAGCCAGCTCTGGTGCTAATGCTTAGAACCTTGACCATGTTCTTCTCATATGGCAGCTGCATTCAACACAACTCTGTGGTCTTTCTCAATAGAGTGATCACTCAGATGTGTCGTCCTGCAGCCCCCACCCTTGTGTAGTTCATCGAGAGGGACACACCAGTCGTTCAAAGGCTCTGGCTTACACTGCCTTTGTCTGCTCTGGGCTGTGCACTTTCTGATTATCTTGCAGGATCACTTATTCACACTGAAGAGGCAGCTATTAAAACTGAAATCCAAAAGGGGCAGAGAAGAACGAGGCTTATAATATTCATCCCATTTCTCCAGTTCTGCTGTTTTTATTTCACTTTACCCTTAGGCTTTTGACTTCAATATGGTGTTATTTTCTATTACAATACTCCACGGTTTCTGTGGTCATTATTATATTTGTTTCTCCGTAACCAAAGATGGAGGTGGGAGAATTAAATCCCTTTGTCAAAAGTGTAGCAGAGGCACTGTGTCCATAACACACCCATGTTAATGCCTCTCTTTCCATAAAGATCCAACTTGTATCCTGCTTTCCATAGAACCTCTTCTGATCGCCCCCAACCCCTGGTAATTTCTCCTTCTTCCAGCTTCTGTGTGCGATACTGCAAGATACTGGAGGAATCTTTGTCTGGAAAATTACACCTCTGTCATACTGGATTCTTGCATGCTACCTTTGTTTGGGTTAGTGCTGACATTTTTAGAAGGCTGGGATCCTCTGAATCATCAGCACCTGGGGCTTCAGTACAGTAACCTTCAAGGTTGTGGCAACAACAAACGTCCTCAGCCCCGCTGCTCCTAGCAGAAGGTGTTTTAGCACAAACAGGTGATGCTTTAAGTTCATGGATAAAGTTTGGTGAGTGCCAATAATAAACAAAGGAGTGGAAACTGAAAGGGACGAACAATTCCAGAGACAAGACTTCGGGATCTTATCACGATGGTAACCCTTTGGGAACTGGGAACTGGATCAATACTCTGGGATCCTGGGATCTCTGTAAAACAAAACAAAACAAACAAAAACAAAACAAAAACTCAGAAAACAAAGCAATATCTGCTTTACTGGATATGCAGAAAATTTATCTAGTAATTGCCTAGTAACATAACTAATAATATAAATTGATGATTAAAAAAACAAACTGCAGGCCAGGCACGGTGGCTCACACCTGTAATCCCAGCACTTTGGGAGGCTGAGGCAGGTAGATCACAAGGTCAAGAGATGGAGACCATCCTGGTCAACATGGTGAAACCCTGTCTCTACTAAAAATACAAAAATTAGCTGGGCGTGTGGTGTGTGCCTGTGGTCCCTGCTACTCGGGAGGCTGAGGCAGGAGAATCACTTGAACCTGGGAAGGGGAGGTTGCAGTGAGCAGAGATCGCTCCTCCGCACTCCAGTTTGGCGACAGAGTGAGACTCTGCCTCAAAACATAAATAAATAAATAGAATAAAAGAAAATAAACTACATGCTCCTTTGGATTTTGGATTGCATATATGGATATATGGAATAATTCCAAGGGGTGTGAATATGAAGAGCAACCAGAGAGAACCTGTGCTGAAACTCACATGGTTTGCGGATGTGGATACCACAATGTGAAGAAAAGAGCCCTGCTTCTTTCTATACTTTTCATGCTGGCTCTGAGTCCTAAAGCAGGTCACTCTCTGTGGTTATGTTTTCTCATCTCTAAAATGAAGGAATGAAGGTGTTAAATTTCATGCTATCTAAAACATTTCCAACTGTAAAATTCTCTAAGCTATTCCCACTCCAGCAGGAAATCATTTTGTTTTCATTTCTACATATCTTTAATTTTAGATGATATCATGCCTAGAAATGGTTCCATAAAAGGATAAAGTACTTTAAATCACTCTCTCTCTCATCTGTTTTTTTGTATACATAGAAAATGTCTGTTATCAGTGATTTCTGCGGTTGGGAAAGTGATTTTTACTTTTCTCTCTACTGCTGTGCTATTAGATTTTTAAAAAATAATAGCATACATTTATTAAAAATATGAAAATGAAAACTATGCCCTTTTACTTTCTGGATTTCCAAGAATAGGACATATGAAGTGAAGTTAAATTAAGCTCATCAAGGATTGGAGCAAGATGGCCGAATAGGAACAGCTCCAGTCTCCATCTCCCAGCACGAGCGACACAGAAGACCGGTGATTTCTGCATTTTCAACTGAGGTACTGGGGTCATCTCACTCGGGAGTGCCGGACAATCGGTGCTGGTCAGCTGCTGCGGCCTGACCAGCGAGAGCTGAAGCAGGGCGAGGCATCGCCTCACCTGGGAAGCGCAAGGGGGAAGGGAGTCCCTTTTCCTAGCCAGGGGAACTGAGACACACAACACCTGGAAAATCGGGTAACTCCCACCCCAATACTGCGCGGTAAGCACACCGGCACACCAGGAGAATATACCCCACACCTGGCCGGGAGGGTCCCACGCCCATGGAGCCTCCCTCCTTGCTAATACAGCAGTCTGCGGCAATCTAACTGCAAGGCAGCAGCGAGGCTGGGGGAGGGGCGCCCGCCATCGCTGAGGCTTAAGTAGGTAAACAAAGCCGCTGGGAAGCTCGAACTGGGTGGAGCTCACAGCAGCTCAAGGAAACATGCCTGTCTCTGTAGACTCACCTCTGGGGACAGTGCACAACTAAAAAATAACAGGGGAAGCAGCAGAGGCCTGTGCAGACGCGAACGACTCTGTCTGACAGCTTTGAAGAGAGCAGTGGATCTCCCAACACGGAGGTTGAGATCTGAGAAGGGGCAGGCTGCCTGCTCAAGTGGGTCCCTGACCCCTGAGTAGCCTAACTGGGAGACATCCCCCACTAGGGGCAGTCTGACACCCCACACCTCACAGGGTGGAGTACACCCCTGAGAGGAAGCTTCCAAAGCAAGAATCAGACAGGTGCACTCGCTGTTCAGCAATATTCTATCTTCTGCAACCTCTGCTGCTGATACCCAGACAAACAGGGACTGGAGTGGACCTCAAGCAATCTCCAACAGACCTATAGCTGAGGGTCCTGACTGTCAGAAGGAAAACTATCAAACAGGAAGGACACCTATACCAAAACCCCAGCAGTACGTCACCATCATCAAAGACCAGAGACAGATAAAACCACAAAGATGGGGAAAAAGCAGGGCAGAAAAGCTGGAAATTCGAAAAATAAGAGCGCATCTCCCCCTGCAAAGGAGCACAGCCCATCGCCAGCAACGGATCAAAGTTGGTCAGAGAATGACTTTGACGAGATGAGAGAAGAAGGCTTCAGTCCATCAAACCTCTCAGAGCTAAAGGAGGAATTACGTACCCAGCGCAAAGAAACTAAAAATCTTGAAAAAAGAGTGGAAGAATTGACAGCTAGACTAATTAATGCAGAGAAGGTCATAAACGAAATGACAGAGATGAAAACCATGACACGAGACATACGTGACAAATGCACAAGCTTCAGCAACCGACTCGATCAACTGGAAGAAAGAGTATCAGCGATGGAGGATCAAATGAATGAAATGAAGCGAGAAGAGAAACCAAAAGAAAAAAGAAGAAAAAGAAATGAACAAAGCCTGCAAGAAGTATGGGATTATGTAAAAAGACCAAATCTACGTCTGATTGGGGTGCCTGAAAGTGAGGGGGAAAATGGAACCAAATTGGAAAACACTCTACAGGATATCATCCAGGAGAACTTCCCCAACCTAGCAGGGCAGGCCAACATTCAAATTCAGGAAATACAGAGAACGCCACAAAGATACTCCTCCAGAAGAGCAACTCCAAGACACATAATTGCCAGATTCACCAAAGTTGAAATGAAGGAAAAAATCTTAAGGGCAGCCAGAGAGAAAGGTCGGGTTACCCACAAAGGGAAGCCCACCAGACTGACAGCAGATCTCTCGGCAGAAACTCTACAAGCCAGAAGAGAGTGGGGGCCAATATTCAACGTTCTTAAAGAAAAGAATTTTAAACCCAGAATTTCATATCCAGCCAAACTAAGTTTCATAAGTGAAGGAGAAATAAAATTCTTTACAGATAAGCAAATGCTTAGAGATTTTGTCACCACCAGGCCTGCCTTACAAGAGACCCTGAAGGAAGCCCTAAACATGGAAAGGAACAACCGGTACCAGCCATTGCAAAAACATGCCAAAATGTAAAGACCATCGAGGCTAGGAAGAAACTGCATCAACTAATGAGCAAAATAACCAGTTAATATCATAATGGCAGGATCAAGATCACACATAACAATATTAACCTTAAATGTAAATGGACTAAATGCTCCAATTAAAAGACACAGACTGGCAAACTGGATAAAGAGTCAAGACCCATCAGTCTGCTGTCTTCAGGAGACCCATCTCACATGCAGAGACATACATAGGCTCAAAATAAAGGGATGGAGGAAGATCTACCAAGCAAATGGAGAACAAAAAAAAAGCAGGGGTTGCAATCCTAGTCTCTGATAAAACAGACTTTAAACCATCAAAGATCAAAAGAGACAAAGAAGGCCATTACATCATGGTAAAGGGATCAATTCAACAGGAAGAGCTAACTATCCTAAATATATATGCACCCAATACAGGAGCACCCAGATTCATAAAGCAAGTCCTTAGAGACTTACAAAGAGACTTAGACTCCCACACAATAATAATGGGAGACTTCAACACTCCACTGTCAACATTAGACAGATCAACGAGACAGAAAGTTAACAAGGATATCCAGGAATTGAACTCATCTCTGCACCAAGTGGACCTAATAGACATCTATAGAACTCTCCACCCCAAGTCAACAGAATATACATTCTTCTCAGCACCACATCGCACTTATTCCAAAATTGACCACATAATTGGAAGTAAAGCACTCCTCAGCAAATGTACAAGAACAGAAATTATATCAAACTGTCTCTGAGACCACAGTGCAATCAAACTAAAACTCAGGACTAAGAAACTCAATCAAAACTACTCAAATACATGGAAACTGAACAACCTGCTCCTGAATGCTACTGGGTACATAACGAAATGAAAGCAGAAATAAAGATGTTCTTTGAAACCAATGAGAACAAAGATACAACATACCAGAATCTCTGGGACACATTTAAAGCAGTGTGTAGAGGGAAATTTATAGCACTAAATGCCCACAAGAGAAAGCAGGAAAGATCTAAAATTGATACGCTAACATCACAATTAAAAGAACTAGAGAGGCAAGAGCAAACACATTCAAAAGCTAGCAGAAGGCAAGAAATAACTAAGATCAGAGCAGAACTGAAGGAGATAGAGACACAAAAAACCCTCCAAAAAAATCAATGAATCCAGGAGTTGGTTTTTTGAAAAGATCAACAAAATTGACAGACCGCTAGCAAGACTAATAAAGAAGAAAAGAGAGAGGAATCAAATAGACGCAATAAAAAATGATAAAGGGGATATCACCACCGACCCCACAGAAATACAAACTACCATCAGAGAATACTATAAACACCTCTACGCAAATCACCTAGAAAATCTAGAAGAAATGGATAATTTCCTGGACACGTACACTCTTCCAAGACTAAACCAGGAAGAAGTTGAATCCCTGAATAGACCAATAGCAGGCTCTGAAATTGAGGCAACAATTAATAGCCTACCCACCAAAAAAAGCCCAGGACCAGATGGATTCACAGCTGAATTCTACCAGAGGTACAAGGAGGAGCTGGTACCATTCCTTCTGAAACTATTTCAATCAATAGAAAAAGAGGGAATCCTCCCTAACTCATTTTATGAGGCCAACATCATCCTGATACCAAAGCCTGGCAGAGACACAACAAAAAAAGAGAATTTTAGACCAATATCCCTGATGAACATCGATGCAAAAATCCTCAACAAAATACTGGCAAACTGGATTCAGCAGCACATCAAAAAGCTTATCCACCATGATCAAGCGGGCTTCATCCCTGGGATGCAAGGCTGGTTCAACATTCGCAAATCAATCAACGTAATCCAGCATATAAATAGAACCACAGACAACAACCACATGATTATCTCAATAGATGCAGAAAAGGCTTTTGACAAAATTCAACAGCCCTTCATGCTAAAAACGCTCAACAAATTCGGTATTGATGGAACGTACCTCAAAATAATAAGAGCTATTTATGACAAACCCACAGCTAATATCATACTGAATGGGCAAAAACTGGAAAAATTCCCTTTGAAAACTGGCACAAGACAGGGATGCCCTCTCTCACCACTCCTATTCAACATAGTGTTGGAAGTTCTGGCTAGGGCAATCAGGCAAGAGAAAGAAATCAAGGGTATTCAGTTAGGAAAAGAAGAAGTCAAATTGTCCCTGTTTGCAGATAACATGATTGTATACTTAGAAAACCCCATCGTCTCAGCCCAAAACCTTCTTAAGCTGATAAGCAACTTCAGCGAAGTCTCAGGATACAAAATTAATGTGCAAAAATCACAAGCATTCTTATACACCAGTAACAGACAAGCAGATAGCCAAATCAGGAATGAACTTCCATTCACAATTGCTTCAAAGAGAATAAAACACCTAGGAATCCAACTTACAAGGGATGTAAAGGACCTCTTCAAGGAGAACTACAAACCACTGCTCAGTGAAATCAAAGAGGACACAAACAAATGGAAGAACATACCATGCTCATGGATAGGCAGAATCAATATTGTGAAAATGGCCATACTGCCCAAGGTAATTTATAGATTCAATGCCATCCCCATCAAGCTACCAATGAGTTTCTTCACCGAATTGGAAAAAACTGCTTTAAAGTTCATATGGAACCAAAAAAGAGCCCGTATTGCCAAGACAATCCTAAGTCAAAAGGACAAAGCCGGAGGCGTCACGCTACCT
This sequence comes from Piliocolobus tephrosceles, assembly GCF_002776525.5. NCBI lineage: Eukaryota > Metazoa > Chordata > Mammalia > Primates > Cercopithecidae > Piliocolobus > Piliocolobus tephrosceles. Next base: position 85,034,314 of record NC_045438.1, read on the forward strand.
GACTTCAAACTATACTACAAGGCTACAGTAACCAAAACAGCATGGTACTGGTACCAAA